>NC_069503.1:565527489-565842489 GCF_027579735.1 Bombina bombina
AAAAGTCAAAAATAGTGAGATATCTTGCAGAGGGATGCAGCACTCTTAAAATTGCAAAGCTTCTGAAGCGTGATCATCGAACAATCAAGCGTTTCATTCAAAATAGTCAACAGGGTCGCAAGAAGCGTGTGGAAAAACCAAGGCGCAAAATAACTGCCCATGAACTGAGAAAAGTCAAGCGTGCAGCTGCCAAGATGCCACTTGCCACCAGTTTGGCCATATTTCAGAGCTGCAACATCACTGGAGTGCCCAAAAGCACAAGGTGTGCAATACTCAGAGACATGGCCAAGGTAAGAAAGGCTGAAAGACAACCACCACTGAACAAGACACACAAGCTGAAACGTCAAGACTGGGCCAAGAAATATCTCAAGACTGATTTTTCTAAGGTTTTATGGACTGATGAAATGAGAGTGAGTATTGATGGGCCAGATGGATGGGCCCGTGGCTGGATTGGTAAAGGGCAGAGAGCTCCAGTCCGACTCAGATGCCAGCAAGGTGGAGGTGGAGTACTGGTTTGGGCTGGTATCATCAAAGATGAGCTTGTGGGGCCTTTTCGGGTTGAGGATGGAGTCAAGCTCAACTCCCAGTCCTACTTCCAGTTTCTGGAAGACACCTTCTACAAGCAGTGGTACAGGAAGAAGTCTGCATCCTTCAAGAAAAACATGATTTTCATGCAGGACAATGCTCCATCACACGCGTCCAAGTACTCCACAGCGTGGCTGGCAAGAAAGGGTATAAAAGAAGAAAATCTAATGACATGGCCTCCTTGTTCACCTGATCTGAACCCCATTGAGAACCTGTGGTCCATCATCAAATGTGAGATTTACAAGGAGGGAAAACAGTACACCTCTCTGAACAGTGTCTGGGAGGCTGTGGTTGCTGCTGCACGCAATGTTGATGGTGAACAGATCAAAACACTGACAGAATCCATGGATGGCAGGCTTTTGAGTGTCCTTGCAAAGAAAGGTGGCTATATTGGTCACTGATTTGTTTTTGTTTTGTTTTTGAATGTCAGAAATGTATATTTGTGAATGTTGAGATGTTATATTGGTTTCACTGGTAAAAATAAATAATTGAAATGGGTATATATTTGTTTTTTGTTAAGTTGCCTAATAATTATGCATAGTAATAGTCACCTGCACACACAGATATCCCCCTAAAATAGCTATAACTAAAAACAAACTAAAAACTACTTCCAAAACTATTCAGCTTTGATATTAATGAGTTTTTTGGGTTAATTGAGAACATGGTTGTTGTTCAATAATAAAATTAATCCTCAAAAATACAACTTGCCTAATAATTCTGCACTCCCTGTACAAGTCAGTCCAGCCTCAAAATACCAGGCAATCTTCCTCTGAATGAGGAACATGACAACCCCCAAAGATTTTTTTGGCCTTCTTTGGGCTCCTCAGTAAGGTGGAAACATATCCCTCTAGGCACATTGGGCGGTAGTCTACATTTGGTTTTCCCAATGACACTTAGGGAGGCCCCCCAGTGTCATATTTTACATATTAACAACACGTAGAAGTGTTTTTACTTGGTTGACAAGCTATTGAGCTATTGATCATTCCTAGTTGAGTGCTTCTACTTGTTAATAAATAAATAAATATATATATATATATACATATATATATATATATATATATATATATATATATATATATACTGTATATAAGTTTGTATGTGGCAAGTGTTTATTTTGCTTCAAAAAAAGTTCCTCCTGATATATTTCAATGGCAGCTAGTTTCTGAGTATTCCACTATCATCAAATGGAACATGAAATGTAGGGTGAAGAATGGGGTTTCAGAGTTCAGCGCTCATAGAAGGGAGAAAACAAAAAACAAACAAATTATGGTACAGTATGTCAGCACTGTGGCAAAAAGGCAAAAAAAGAGAGATAAAACTTGCTCACCTTTTTTGACCTCAAACATGTGAGGTATGTTTGAAGCGTGGAGGGGATATAATCCCTATCTGTGGTAAAGCTGTGTTTGGCTGCTGAGTAATCCCTCTTGGTAGGAACCTTTCTCTTTTTGGTATCAGTGGAGCAGTAACTTCTCCTCTCTGGAGTATGGTATAAATCTTTGTCTCTTATTTCTTAAAAGGCTTCTCCTCTTTGGAGTATGGTATGTGCTTTATGTGTGGAACCAGTTCACACACAGATAAGTTGATTGTTAGCAATTTCTGCAGTGATTCTGCAATGCTTTGAAAATGATGTATCAGGGACACAATGTGTAACGGGTAAAAAACAGCTTTATTCTTATATTTAAAAAATAAATAAATAGTAAAGTAAAAAAACCTCCTGGTGTTTGCCCAGATGTAAGACAAACAGTTGGGGAGTGGTGTAAAATCCATAGAAACTGAAACAAATAGTTGCAGGAGTTGATGTAAGTACAGCTGGCTGAAAAGGATGAGAAATCCGTAGAAACCGGAACAAATAGTTGCAGGAGCTGATATGAATACAGCTAACTGTTGAGTCCTGGTAGTTTTTTAGCTCTGGATAGCTTACAAAGTTCGGATGGCTGTTGTTTAAAGAGCCTGTCAGTGACAGGGTCCAGAATTGAAGAAAGGAACACGGTTTCGCCGGATCTGAAGTGACGTCAAAAGTGGGCGTGTCGTTAAGTGTTTCGTGAACAGTGTTCACTTCATCAGAGGGCAATATATAATATGTGTGTGTGGGTATAGAGTAAAGATTGTGGAATTAGTGCTTAGTTCTACTGAAGAACAAAATTAAGAACCATAAAATATAAATATAATACAGAAAATACGGTCCACAGATTGTAATTCAATATATATTCATCTTATTTCAACTCTTTATTATGAGGTTTGAAATTAGCCCGGTAGTGAGTGTTTAGTATATTTCCTTGTCTTCACAATAGTAGCTCTCTTGATAATGTTTATAAAAATATTATGACAAATTAGGGTTAACCGACCCAGCACCCATCCATTTTTTTGGTACAGAAAGGATTAACAGACTATTTCCACATTAACCAATTTGTCGAATTCTAGCCACTCCCGGCAAGCCTGTGAACTAGACAAATCCACAATGAGTAGCAGCAACAAAGTGTTTTATTATATTAACACAGCAACATACAGTAGCAACGTTTCAGTATTGCTACCTTAATCATGCTAAACACCATACTGAGATGATTCTATTTATACTTATCCACCACTAGGTGTCACTCTTGTACAAAAAACATATTAACCCTTTATACACCCTCCTATAAGGGAACACACTTATATACAATTAAAAACATCTAGAAAAATAGAATCTAGTTGAAAACCTACTTACACAGATATTTCATAGCATTTATTGATCTTTTATGGCTAAAATTAAACAGTTACATTCTTCTATCTATTTATCAAATAAAGCCATTTACAAAAATACAGACATATCCCAATCTTTATTTAGCCCATTAGGCTCCATCGTTCCTAATTTCCAGATCCAAAAGCATTCACGTTGCTTTAGCAGGAGCTCTCTATCCCCTAATCTACGTGGCATCAAAACATTTTCTATTATCTGAAACCTCAATTGACCAATTGAGTGACCCATTTCAATAAAGTGATGAGCTACAGGGGCTTTAATGTTCTTAGTTCTAATATTACTTTTATGCTCTGCCCATAGGGACATTTAATCAAATAAATCACAAATTATGTATAACATGTATGGTAACCTTTGATTTGAATTTTTTTTCTGTGATTGGGTGAAAAAGGTTTGGACCTTTAATCATGTTATTGCAACATGAGCAATTAAGACAAGGATAACACCCCTTGTTTTTACAAGTGATATAGTTTTGTTTAGACTTTATATTAGAACCAGCATCAGCTTTAACCAATTGCTGTTTCAAATTCAAGCCTTGTTTATATGCAGGCATGGGAAAAGTTTGGAACTCCTTAATTTCTGGATTGCAGTTTGATAAAACAGTCCAAAGTTTTTAATGATACATTGGATCTGGTCAGATTGTGAATTGAATTCAGAAACAAAAACTAAATGCTCCTCCTTTTTATTTTTCTGCATAGGACTCAACAGAGTCTCTCTAGAAACGGATAAAGCATGCTTAATTTCTACATCAATAACTGCAGGAGGGTATCCTCTATTTACAAATCTATCGGCCATTTCTTTAACTCTCACTCTCAAGAGATTATCATCAGTAATAATCCTGCATGCTCTTAAAAACTGACTATGGGGAAGGGCTTTAAGAAGAGGTAGAGTGTGAGCGCTCTCAAAATGAAGTAGACTATTCCTATCTGTGTTTCCTAAATAAATCTACCTTTATATCCCTTCCATTTTTTATTACTCTAGTGTCAAGGAATGTAATATCACTTTCACTCCATGTGAGTTTGAATTTAATATGTCTAGTAGCCCCATTTAATTTAGTCACAAAGGCCAATAGGAATCCAACATCGCCAAACCATATCCCAAAGATATCATTGATATAGCACCACCAACAGGCGCCATACCGATGAAAACTAGGATTAGAGAAGACAAATTTTTCTTCAAAAACATTCATAAATATATTTGCATAGTTTGGGGCGATGTTGGACCCCATGGCAGTGCCCTGTATCTGCAAAAAATAATCATCTTCAAACAGAAAATAATTACAATATAAAATCAGTTCTAGCAGTTGTAATAAAAAATGTGTTTGAGCCTAGGATTGATTTTTGTTAATATCTAATACAGTTTCAACAGCTCCAGTCTCACTTTCATGGGTAATTGAGGTATATCAGCTCTCTACATCCAAACTGAATAATATATACTTTTCTGTTTCCATTCCCAATGCGTCAATCTTTCTTAGAGAATCTCCAGTATCTTTTACTAGAAGCCTATAAACTAGTTCAGTGGGTGCAAGGGTTAACAACCCTCTCTAGTCTATTTTAGAAAACAAATGCCCAAAACTCCCCTCTAATGCCGCCCACACAAAACTATCTCTAAGCTGCCACCACTTAAGATTTATTTTATGGGAAATATTAATGAAAGCACAGACTAATAAATTTAAACAACAATTTAGCAAAAAAATAATCTAAACCACATAGTATTTATGCTACCTCTTTCAGTGATGTGATTCAAATATTAAACAAAGGCAAAAACGTAATAAAGGAAAATTTATTATGAGCAAAAAAGAAAGTCTTTTTTTTCCACTCAGTGCATATTTAACACTTTATGGTTTCTAATTCAGCATCTCCCCAGACACTTATTATCACTTTCTATAATAGGATTGCTTCATGGTTAACTTTATTAGTATATGTTTTTAGGTTTTTATATCCTCAGCAAAGGCTAGCTAGTCGAAGGTTGTGGTAGATGTCCAAACCCAGTACCAATGACAACCTCCCATCTATATTGGAGATAGGTTCTGTGTGGAGCATTTTCTAAACTGCTATTAGTACTATAACCCATATTAGTCATTTTTATATACAATTATTAGCCACCCCAGGTGAATTCTTATGTCACATGATTACTGTCCGCCCCCCTTCCTCTCCCCTTCCCTCTCCTCTTCCTCTCCCTCTCCCCCTCTTCCTCCATTTCCCAACCCCCCTTTCCACTTTAATAAGAACTCTGGCACTTTATGATAGTGTTCAGGGTCCTTTTGCGTGGTTTCCCTCGGCACATACCGCATCCCTGAACATCCCCCCCTTACTAGATACCCAAAATTTAGAAGGCTCAGTTGCGCTCATTGTTAAAACTTTTTAGTTCTATTCTTTTACGAGCCATAGTTTGACATTTGTTGTTTTTTTATTAAAATATTTTGGGTTCTTATGAAATGTATGATGCTACAATATAGATTATACATTTGTACATTATAATATGACTGTGCTATTATAATTTATGTTGTACTGAGGTTACAAAAAAACAACAAAATGTGAGGTTTGTTTTTCACTTGTTCTGTGATGTAACAGGATTGTTTTTACATACCTATGTGTTTTTTGGAATAGCATTTATCTGTTGGTCTGTCCTTTCAACCTCAATAAAAAAAAGAAAAAAAAAGAAAGTCAGTCACAGTACATTACTACAAAAAGGTGTTAGAAAGGGAGAAGTGGACCGAGCGCTACACCCAGGGCCTTAAGCTTACTAACTATATAGCCTCCTAGTAGGCTAACAATACAAAAGTTAAAATGGGGAGAGAGTAAGCGCTAAAAAGCTTAAAAGGCTAGTAAAAGGTACATTTTAATACATATAAAAATTTACAAATGGCAATCAGACGCATGGATCCATGTCTGACTTAACAAAAAAATATATAATAAACAAATCTAAAAATATCTAAAAATATCCAATGGAGTATACCATGTGACACTGACTTAGTGAGCCAGTGATGAGGAGTTAGAAGGACATGTACATTCAATAATATAAACAACCTAAGTGAGTGATTGAGTGCACACAATAGCTTTCAACAAAGAAAAATAGCATTCACAAAAAAGAAAAATAGCATTCACAAAAAATAGTGTTCACAAAAATTGGCGTACATAAAAAATGTTCAAATGTTCAACCGGTTATATGTAAGTGAATCCAGTAGTGTTTCCTCCAAAGTGACGTGTAGAAATATAACGTGAAGTCAATGTCATGTATTCACCGTTCATCGCCGTGTCGCCGCGGCTCCCGGATCTCTTCTGGTTCCTACGTCACGTTGCTAGGCAACGTGACGCATTCTCTGACAGCTCCTGTGACGTCGGCCTCTCTCTACCTTTAAATCTCGGCGGGAGATTTACTCGGGGCCCGTTTGTTCGCTTCTGCCGGACCCTACCTATGTGAGGTATACCTTTAGAGTCTGAACCTATCCCACATGACCTTGTTTTGCCTACTAATCTTTAGCTAACATTTGTTTGTGAACACCTGCTTAAAGGGACTTAATCTGTTTGCTTGCTAATCCTGCTAATAAGGACATAATCTTTTGTTTGCTGAGAATCCTGCTTAAAGGGACATTAACATTTGTTTGTGAACACCTGCTTAAAGGGACTTAATCTGTTTGCTTGCTAATCCTGCTAATAAGGACATAATCTTTTGTTTGCTGAGAATCCTGCTTAAAGGGACATTAACATTTGTTTGTGAACACCTGCTTAAAGGGACTTAATCTGTTTGCTTGCTAATCCTGCTAATAAGGACATAATCATTTGTTTGCTGAGAATCCTGCTTAAAGGGACATTAACATTTGTTTGTGAACACCTGCTTAAAGGGACTTTATCTTTGCTTGCTTTAATCCTGCTAATAAGGACATAATCATTTGTTTGCTGAGAATCCTGCTTAAAGGGACATTAACATTTGTTTGCGGACACCTGCTTAAAGGGACGTTATCTTTGCTTGCTTTAATCCTGCTAATAAGGACATAATCATTTGTTTGCTTACAATCCTGCATCAAGGAACTTTAACTTTTGTTTTCTAACAACCTGCTTAAAGGAACATTATTTGTTTGTTACAAATCCTCAAGAAAGAAACATTATTATTTGTTCTCTGATAACCTGCTTAAAGGGACATTATTTTGGTTTGTGTCAATTTCCCTGAGAAAGGAACGCTATCTCCTGTAAATCTATTCTGTCCTCAAGAAGATATATTGAATTACTATTCTTTTGGAAAGTTCTTATATCCTGCTTATTTTGTTTCCTGAGTGGGTCACGTCCTGGATATTTCTCAGTGTGCCAGCGTGTGTTTTAATATCCACGCTAGCACTTGGGTTAAATCCTGAACTGACTAAATACGGCTGACAGTCAATAATAGTAGAATGTAAACGTTGAGTGGGTCAAATTATTGTGGTTCAGCTGCTAAATTAAAAAATTGTAAAACCGTGAGGTGTATACAAATAAAAATAACTTGTGAAAAAATCCACGTGGAAAACTTGAATTCAAATGATAAACAAAGGTCAAAAATCAAAAGACAAAAATCAAAAGACAAAAATATCAAAAGACAAAAATAGAAAATCAGTGATAATATTAAAAAGCACTAAAGATCTAGTGAAAACAAATCCTTAATTCAGATGTTAAAAATCCTTGGTAAGATCCATAACAAACAAAAACATCGATAAAATACCTAAAAGGGAACAAAAGAGCAACAAATAGTGCAACACTGTATATGATATATAAAATAGGTAATTAAAACCAAGCTCACCAGTATGCCAACGCGTTTCGGCCTAGACTAGGCCTTTCTCAAGACGATCGTCTTGAGAAAGGCCTAGTCTAGGCCGAAACGCATTGGCATACTGGTGAGCTTGGTTTTAATTACCTATATTATATATCATATACAGTGTTGCACTATTTGTTTCTCTTTTGTTCCCTTTTAGGTATTTTATCGATGTATTTGTTTGTTATGGATCTTACCAAGGATTTTTAACATCTGAATTAAGGATTTGTTTTCACTAGATCTTTAGTGCTTTTTAATATTATCACTGATTTTCTATTTTTGTCTTTTGATATTTTTGTCTTTTGATTTTTGTCTTTTGATTTTTGACCTTTGTTTATCATTTGAATTCAAGTTTTCCACGTGGATTTTTTCACAAGTTATTTTTATTTTTATTTTTATACACCTCACGGATTTACAATTTTTTAATTTAGCAGCTGAACGACAATAATTTGACCCACTCAACGTTTACATTCTACTATTATTGACTTCATGTTATATTTCTACACGTCACTTTGGAGGAAACACTACTGGATTCACTTACATATAACCGGTTGAACATTTGAACATTTTTTTATGTATGCCAATTTTTGTGAACACTATTTTTTGTGAATGCTATTTTTCTTTTTTGTGAATGCTATTTTTCTTTGTTGAAAGCTATTGTGTGCACTCAATCACTCACTTAGGTTGTTTATATTATTGAATGTACATGTCCTTCTAACTCCTCATCACTGGCTCACTAAGTCAGCGTCACATGCTATACTCCATTGGATATTTTTAGATATTTTTAGATTTGTTTATTATATATTTTTTTGTTAAGTCAGACATGGATCCATGCGTCTGATTGCCATTTGTAAATTTTTATATGTATTAAAATGTACCTTTTACTAGCCTTTTAAGCTTTTTAGCGCTTACTCTCTCCCCATTTAAAAAAAAGATGTTAACAAATAAAATTATACGGAAGCAAAAAAGGAGAAATAACATTATCTAATACTGTACTAGTTAAGATGTCTGCTCCAGGGAGTTTGGCAATAACATATAGTCACTCACACTGCTGGTACACAGGCTCCCATGTAGAATGACAAACTTATATTGTTGGAATCAAAGTTTTATACCTTTTTCCCTGAAAACAGACTTCTTGACCAAACCTCCTTCCAGAGGGGCCAGGGAAATATCCACCCATCTCTTTTATGTCATAAAGGCTCTGAATCCTTGACTGAAATTACAAAACACTTTATAACTTTGCTATGTATAACTAACTTATATGCACAGATAGGCTATCCTTTTGTGATATCATGAGAAATATTTTAGTACCAAACACAATATATTTTGCATTGTTTATGACTTATAAAAGTATATTTATTTGAAAGGATGGTTGTCTTGTCAATGACCTCAGGTTAGTGCCTGGAGAGAGGCACTGTGTTTTATCACTCTCTGTGCTCACAGATTGGGACAATAACTGATCCTAGGCCATAAAGTTCTCTTTTGTTAATCTTGCAAACTATTTTATGAGAGTTCTGGCTTTTCTAAGGGAAAAATACAAGAAAACATTTCTTCTGAACCCCCCCCCCATAAGTTTTTAGCACACAGGCTAAAAAAATAACCCTTGAACAGCTAAATCATGAGGTCTTTATGACAAATAATATTAATAATAAATGTTTGTGGGACTCGATAAATGTACCACAATCCCTAGTATTAGTATACACAATAAATAATAAATAATTAACATTTCCTGGGTTAAAAGAAAAAGCATGGTTTATAATACTAAACCAACTTCTCAATAATATAGACCCAAGCACTGAAGGACCTCTAACTTATATAGAAAGTATGAGGTCCCAGTTTCGGTCTTTACTATATTGTCATAAGCATTAAAATGTAATCTAAAATCACTTTAAAATAATATTACTTGCAAAATGTCCAATTTGATATGATATACTAGGGAGTCCGGTCCCTGGTTGTCTAGCGGTGCGGCATTCAGTTTACAAGTGCCGCTTGTGAAACGGGAAGTAGTTTGCCCGTTATACCGGTAGTGACGTCACTATTGGCAAGAAGTCCTTCCAGTTACTGCTCGGCCACGTTACTGAACCAGCACACCAGAAAACACACTGGAGTGGATAAATCACTATTTTTAAAGAATCCTTTGCATTGACTAGTTATATTTAAAAATTCACACTCTCAATAGTAAATTATATTTTTTTTGCTAAACTTAGAAATCCTTGTTTTTAACAACTCCATATGAAAATGATTGTTTTTATAAAATGTTTGTTACATTTTACATTTTTTAGACCAACCACACTTCTTTATTCTTTTAGTTTTTATATCAACCATTAAAAAAGAATAAGTTTTAATCTCACTTCATTTTCACTGTTAACATCAACACTGTGACATAATTATTACACGCTCTCTTTTCATTATAGGAGATTGCAGTTAAATCTGTACATAAATTTCTTCATTACAGTCTCCTCACCATTACCACAGACAAGGATCATTTGTCCCCTCCAGGAAAAATATAAACCTCATAATGGTGAGATATAAAAAGGTGAGCATTTTGGAATAAGTATTGTTAACATAAATCAGAAGTGTATAAGATTATACTATATATTGCCTTTTTTTAATATGTTTTTCTTATATGTCAAATGGAGCGCTGTTGAAACGGCAGAAAAAGTGTAAACATTCATGATTCAGAGCATGCAGTTTTAAACAACTTTGCAAATTACTTTTATTAAAGGACCAGTCAACACAATATATTTGCATAATCAACAAATGCAAGATAACAAGACAATGCAATAGCACTTAGTCTGAACTTCAAATGAGTAGTAGATTTTTTTATAACAAATTTCAAAGTTATGTATATTTCCACTCCCCTTGTACCATGTGATAGCAATCAGCGAATCACAAATGCATATACGTATAGTCTGTGAATTCTTGCACATGCTCAGTAGGATCTGGTGACTCAAAAATTGTAAATATAAAAGACTGTGCACATTTTTTTTAATGGAAGTAAATTGGAAAGTTGTTTAAAATTACATGCTATATCTGAATCATGAAAATGTAATTTAACCTGAGTGTCCCTTTAACAAAATGTGCAAAGTCTTTTTATATTTATAATTTTTGAGTCACTAACTCCTGCTGAGCATCTGCAAGATATCACAGAATATTCATATATGCATTTGTTGTGATTGGCTGATGGCTGTCCCATGTTGCAGTAGGAGTGGAAATAGTCTGAACTTCCAATGAGTAGTAGATTTTCTTTCTGATAAATTTCAAAGTTATGTCTAAAGTGCTATTGCATTGTCTTGTTATCATGCATTTGCCGATTATACAAATATATGGTATTTACTGATCCTTTTACTCTAATCACATTGGTGGTAGTGAGAAACTCTAAAGGAGCAGCTAGTTTGGATATAGAATCAGTACAAGATAAAGGGATTAATGTATGGCAATTTTGGTATAGTGCTGAAACAACCACTTATTTGAGATATACATATATATATATATATAATACATCCTACCAATGCAAAAGGAAAGGATAACAAAGGATTAATAAAATATTTTTTAATACCAATTAACTAAAAATTAACTGACCGGAAAGGGAGGAGTGACATGCTGACTGCATGTCGTGCTGCTTTGGTTTGGGGAGAAAGGAGCTATCAAACACCTCCAAGTTTTTTTGAGCACTTCCTTGGCGCTGAGTGTGTTTGGAAGATTTGCCCCAGTTACACCAACCATAGGGAAGTGGTTGATGTCCAGTCTCTAGAATGACGCTACCTTCAGCCTAAGGTCAGGGGCTATATGCTATAGTTCTAGAGGACTACTTTGTTGTAAGTCAGTATAGGTTTTGTTATAACAAAGAAATTGGCTTTCTTGTTGTGAATAAACGCTTACCAGCTTGACCTGAGATCCTAAAGGGAATCTTATGATTATTGGCTAATACCCTTGAGGGGCCTAGAGACACTGTGGACTCTTAGGCACCAGATCTGTAAAGTAAGACATAAGCATATAGCGACGCTGGGTATGATGACTCATTGGAGGAAGGTATCAGGCAGTTGGATTTAATTCACAAGGCTGCATTGCAAAGATTGTGAGTAACAATTAAAAGGCTTCCTACAAGATATGGAGAAGTTTATAAAGATGTAATGGATCCCTAAATAAGAGGAAGAGTACACACTTCTAGAAAAGGAAGGTTTTGCCTACTAAAGAAATTTGATTGCTGTACACGAAAGGAAAAGAAAAAAAAAGGGAAAGAAGAAAAATAAAAAAGCCCATATGATGCTTTAAACACCAATAAGCTGCACCATACTGCCTACAAGTTTGAAGAGGTACACAAAAGAAACAAAGGGGAGAAGAAGGAAGGAAAGGAGAAGGAAAAAGGTGAAGGAGAAAGAAGAGCAAGAGAGGAGAAAGGAGGAGAAAAAAGAGAAAAGAAAAGGAAAAACAGGAAAGATACCGTATTGTCTATTCCAGGATAAGAGCACAAAGGATAATAAAACACTGGGACAGTGACGCTGTGAACTGTTAAGACAATGCTCTCATATCTGATAAACTTCAAACTATCTGCTGCTGCTCAATCTTAAACATTCAGGACTTGGTACTCATAGGGACTGCTATTACACTCTTAATTACTAAATAAGAAGCTTAGTTTAACGTTTAGCTTTTAAATTGTTTTGGCTAGAATTTGTTGCAGAAGACCCTGGGCATTGACACATATTTAAAGGCATTATAAGTTCACTGCTTATGTTTTTGCTAAATGTATCACTACAAAATTAAGTTGAGCTATTGGGGGATATTTATCAAAGGTCTGGCGGACCTGATCCAACAGTGCGGATCAGGTCAGCCAGACCTCGCTGAATGCGGAGAGCAATAGAGATAGCACTAGGATCTATATCTTTGATTTAAGGCTCTGGTAGTGGCATGCATATTATCTGAAACTGTCTTAAGGAATTAATACTTATTTATTTCCACTCCACAACAAAAAACTTACTCACTAATCCACTGACATTCACTGTGTAAGCATAAACTATACACGATCACTTATTTTTTTATAACACATATATTTTTGTTTTTTTCACTACTGTTGCGTGATTGTATGCACATTTTTTATGCATTAAGGGGAACACATCACGATTCTACTGACCTTTCATGGAGAAATGTATCACTTCTAATAAACCTAGATCACCAGCCATGACACCCAAAAACAAAGAAAAAAAAATCCAGGCTAGGGAATGACAGTACAACTGAATTTACAACTGAACAGACCAATATGATATCACACAATTCTGAAACACAAGACCTACTTAAACAAATCTCAAAATTAATAATGCCCAAGTTTGACCAAGTAAGAAAGACCTATTACTTTTATCTCACGAAGTTAAGCAATTATCAAACAGACTAATTGAATTCAGAGTTAGAAGATATACATTTCAAACAAGAACAGATTATTGAAGGGACATTCCAGTCAAAATTTAAATGTACATAGATTTATTATATCTTTGAATAGAAACATATTTGCAATATACATGTATTGGCAAAAAATACTTCTAGTAAAAGTTATCACTGTTTTAGTGTTAACATTTTTCTCTACACGTGCATGTGAAGCATAGCTAGATATTGTCACTGCACCCACATTTTAAACAATGCAACTGTGCAGATCATCAGTGGGGCTTGTGTTATGTCAGCCATTAACAAATTGAATCATTACCAGATGGTACAATCACCTTAGGCTCTCTGAGCAATTGCTGTGTTTATAATGCTGATGCACAATGCATATGCTATAGCTTTTATTAGAATCATTTTTGCTAATGCATGTATATTACAAAATTGCTTCTGTTCAATACCAAGATGCACCCATGTGGTTTCCAATTTTGGCTGTAATATCGCTTTAAAGAACAAATTTCACAGCTTAAAGCTATACAAGACAGATAGAAGATAAAGAAGATAACTCATGCCAAAACAACATTAGGATTATAGGGGTACCCGAAACACTTGAATTCCAAGACCTTATAAAATATACATCAATAACTTTGCCCCTCAAATTTAGTATCCAAATATTAAAACTACCAATTACAGTTGAAAGGGCACACAGAATAGGCAATCGATACAAAACTGCTGATGGCAGTTAGTAAATAGTTATTAACTATTTACTAATTACCTAGTTAAAATAAATACAAACTTACCTGTGAAATAAAACCTAACCTGCCTTACACTAAAACCTAACATTACAAAAAATAAAAAAAACTACCATTGCAAAAAAAAAAAAAAATCACCATTACAAAAAAAATTATCCAAAAAAATAAAGATTAATCCTATTCTAATACCCTTAAAAAAAACCTATTCTAGAATAAACTACCAAGGGCCCTTAAAAAGGCCTTTTGGGGGGGCCTTAAAAGGGCCTTTTGTAGGGCATTGCCCTGAGAGGTTAGTATAAGGAGGCCGGCGGAGATAGACCCTTGGATATAGCCACTACGCTTCTAAGGTGATTGGATAGACTCTCCGCAACCGCATAGTGGGGCCATATTTTCCGCACAACCTTGAGTCTGCCAGGAGGATACCGGGTGAGTTACCATTATTACCTTTACCTATATTCCTCTACGCTACATATCGCCACAGCCTGGAGCTGCAGAGGGGGACTTTTTTGTATATGTATGAATTGCCCTGAGATAAACAGCTTTTTTACTCCAAAAAAATACAAACACCCCCTAACACTATACAACCCCCCACCCCTAAACTATCAAGGGCCCTTAAAAGGGCCTTTTTAGGGGCCCTTAAAAGGGCCTTTTGTAGGGAATTGCCCTGAGATAAACAGCTCTTTTATTTCCCAAAAATACAAACACCCTGTAACACTATACAAACCCCCACCCCCCAAACTAACAAGGGCCCTTAAACGGGCCTTTTGTAGGGCATTGCCCTGAGATAAACAGCACTTTTGCAAAGAAAAAAATCGAATTAGCCAATAGAATGAGAGCTGCTTAAATCCTATTGGCTGATTTGAACAGCCAATAGGATTTTATTAGCCCTAATTCCTATTGGCTGATTCAAAATTTTCCTCTTGAATCGCGTCCCTTGCATTGAAGATTCTGTGTACGGTGGTGACCGTATGAAGAGGATGCTTCACGCCGAATGTCTTCATGATGGCCCCGCTCCGCACTGGCTGGATGAAGATAGAGGAGGTCGCCTGAATGAAGACTTCTTGCTGCCTGGATGAGGGCTTTGCCGGCTGGATGAAGTTAGAAGAGGCCACCTGGATGAAGACTTCTTGCCGCATGGATGATGACTTCGCCGGCTGGGTTAAGACCCATTAAGCAGGACTTAAACAACTGTAAGTGGATCATCGGGGGTTAGTGTTAGGTTTTTTTGTAGGTTTTTTTGGGTGTTTTTTTTTTAGAATAGGGTTTGGGCAATGTAAAAGAGCTAAATGCCCTTTTAAGGGCAATACCCATTCAAATGCCCTTTTCAGGGCAATGGTTAGCTTAGGTTATTTTAGATAGCTTTTTTTATTTTGGGGGTTGGTTGGGTGGTGGGTTTTACTGTTGAGGGGGTGTTTGTATTTTTTTTAAAGGTAAAAGAGCTGATATCTTTGGGGCAATGCTCCACAAAAGGCCCTTTCAAGAGCCATTGGCAGTTTATTGTAGGCTAGGGTGTTTTTTATTTGGGGGGGGCTTTTTTTTTTAATAGGGCTATTAGATTAGGTGTAATTCTTTTTAATTTTTGATAATTTGTTATTTTTCGTAATTTAGTGTTTGTTTTTGTAATTTAGTTAGTTTTTATTTTTTGTAATTAGAGTAGTGTTAGGATTTTGTATTGGTAGTTTAGTTTTATTTAATTGGTAGTTAGCTTAATTTTAATTTAATAATTATAATAGTTTAATTTTTAGTTTAAAATTAACTGAATTTAAGATAGGGAAATTGTAATTTTAATATAAAGTTAGGGGGTCTTTAGGTTTAGGGGTTACTAGTTTAAATTAGTTTATTTTGTTGTGGGGGCTTTCGGTTTAGGGGTTAATAGTTTGAGTATATTTCGTTGTGGGGGCTTGCGGTTTAGGGGTTAATAGTTTGAGTATATTTCGTTGTGGGGGCTTGCGGTTTAGGGGTTAATAGCTTTATTATTGTGGCGGTGTTGGTGGACGGGAGATTAGGGGTTAATAATATTTAAATAGTGTTTGCGATGTGGAAGGGCAGCGGTTTAGGGGTTAATACATTTATTATAGGAGCGGCAGAATAGGGGTTAATACATTTTTTTAGTTGCAGCGATGTTGGGAGCGTCAGATTAGGGGTTAATACATTTATTATAGTATTTGCGATGGGCCTCGGTTTAGGGGTTAATAGGTAGTTTATGGGTGTTTAGTGTACTTTGTAACACTTTAGTTATGAGTTTTATGTTACAGCTTTGTAGCGTAAAACTTTTGTTTTGTTTGCTGTAACGCTCACTTTTTAGCCAGAATGCAAAACCCGTAATACCGGCACTATGGGAATCCCATAAAAAAACATAATTTTTACGTGTGCGGGACTGACGTTGCGTTACAGGCCAAAAGGTGTGCGGTACACCTATACCGACAACACTTGTAATAGCTGCGGTGCAGTTTTAACGCTGAAAATGGCATATATAATCTAGGTGAAAATTAATAAAATCAGGAATTCCTGCCGCAATGCTTTATCCAGCCAAAATTAAGATCTTAAATGAGAGATCAGGTTTGATTTTAAGTGATGCAGAATAAGTTAATGACTACTTAAATAAGAACACACAGGATGAAAAGGTTAAATAATGCACAGCTGAATCTTCAAGGGTTAATCTGAATACTGACTTAATAAATGTATATTAAGATGTCAATTACCATTAAGTTGTATGGTCTTTCTTTTTTATTTTCGGAATGTGTTTGTAAATATGCTGGTTCACATTTTGTTGACCATCATTTTTTTTCTATATTCCCCTCCTTTTTTTTTTCTGTCTCCACTTCCTCCCTCCCGTCATTTATTGGTTATGTTTTTGGGGAAATATAGAGAATATAGCCCACCAAATAACAAAATAGAAACATGACAAGAAATATTCATATATTGTCATGGAATATTGGTGGTGTAACAACCCCAATAAAAAAAAAAAAAGGTTTTTATACTACAACTCGAGACTGAGGGTTTGCCACTAGTTCTCTGTAATGTCTTTCGGCCCAACAAGCCTGACAGAAGTTTTTTGGAAAAATTACAAATAAAGCTCTTACAATATAGTACAAAACATTTAGGGGGATATTAATCAAAGTGTCAACTATGTTGCATTCGCAGGCGTCAATACTCTCGCCAAACATCGCGGCCGCAGATCTGAATCCGATCTCCTTATTTATAAAAAAAACATCAAAAACACGCGTGTCAAGTACGGTGTGAAGAGCATCGGACTGGTGTTAACTAACAGTCATCAATGTCATAGCTATTCAGGTTTTTCCCAACTTTATTTATACCATTCAGGGGCGTATTTATGCATAGGCCAAAAAGACCGGTGCCTAGTGCAACAGATTTGGGGGGGGGGGGCGACACGGGCACTGATATGTTGGCAACTTGCAACTTGGCTTTTATTTTTTATTTTTATTTTAAATTTCAGTTTGTTTGTTTTTTTCGTGCGGCGGTCACGTGACCCGGTTTTTGCCAAGTTGACGTGACGTTTTCCACCTTCTGCCCGCCTTTCTGTCTGCTCACAGTACTTGCTGCACATGGATGAAGGGAGCCACGCACATGCGCACGTTATCTCCCTCCCAGGCATTGGAGGTAAGCGGCTTAGCGGTGAGTGTGAGTCTGAGAAAAAGACAGAAGCTAGCGGACGGAGTCAAACAGTACACAGACGAACTAGACTGTCTTCAGTCAGTGACACACTGCAATGTCGACGAGTGAGAGTGGGATCGGAGCGTCAGCGATACCAAGCCTGACTGAGATACTGGACTGTAGAGAAGGTGGGTGACCCGGCTGGGTTAGCAGAAATACTCGCAAGCCGCAAGGTATCTTTTTTTGCTCTTCCATAGCTTTGTTTTGAATTGATCATTGATGGCTCATTGGCTGCTAATCATGCTAAGGCAGCAAAGCTTTCCAACATAATTTAGGAGTCAGTACTGGTTGAAATTGAATTGAAGAGCATTTTTTTAGGTTACAGTATAAATCTGTCCTCCTTTTTTTATTTATTTCCCAACTGTTTAGAGGAGCAGGAGCTGATTTCCATTACTCTGACTAGAATGCTAGCAATCATTAATTGTGTGTGCACAAATGGCTTAATAACCAGTATTTACACAAATATTAGCCTCTTGCTCTGTCTTGGTAATATTTTACAAAGTTTAGCTAGTTTATTACTTTCCGTAAATCAACAACAATATTAATGGCATAATATGATAATAGGAAACGAGGCCCCCTTGCTGTTTTATGATCTATCATCTGACCTGACATCACTGATGTATTATATTAATAAATACACACTGCTGGGCTGGGGAGAAAGTAAGAAACAATTGAAGAGGTTTGTTGTTATTTTATTTTTAATAAAAAAATATGTCCTTTTTTTTTCATGGAGCGATTGTGTGTATAAGTGTATCCTGTGTAAAAGGAGATATGAAAGGTGTGTGAATGGCCGGTAACAATGGTTGAAGCCTTGCTGTGGCGTTACTGCTCACATGTATACTGTGTGTGTACACATGTGCTAATTCAACCTACCTGAGTGTATGCAAGCTTTTTACGAGCCCTGGCTGGTGAAATTTAATTTTAATAAGCAGCAAAGAAAAAAATAACATTACTCCCTGACCAAAAAATGATATGGCCAAAAATGACCTAAATCCAGGGGGGGGGGGGAACAGCAGGATTCTGAGTGCCTAGGGCAGCACAAAACCTAAATATGCCCCTGATACCATTTCATTACTGTCCACGAACAAGGACATTTCTCTTTAGCACATTATTGTATATAGTGTAAATGTAGAGAGTGTATTATTAGAATTCTTTTTAAGATTGGACATACATATTTTAGTATGTATATACACTTTTATATATATATATATATATATATATATATTTATATATATATATATATATATATATATATATATATATATATATATATATATATATATATATATATATATATGTGTGTGTGTGTTATGTCAGAAATCTTTTTGTTCTAAACAATGTCCCTAAACAATGTCCCTAAGTTGCTTTTTTTGTTCTAAACAATGTAGTCTGCCATATCTCTGTGTTTATTTATACCACTATATGTATATAGTGTAAATGTATTATTATTCTGAGCAGGAATAATTGCAAATATAACATGTAATCAGAGTATCATATGTATTTATTTGCAATCTATGGATATTTTAAAGGGATAGGAAAGTAAACATTTAAGTTGCACTAGTGGGAGTTAGCTGCTAATTGGTGCCTGCACACATTTGTCTCTTGTGATTGGCTGTTTAAAATTGTATGAAATCGAAATCATGAAAGAATATTTTGGGGTTTCCTGTCCCTTTAAGGGCTGGGCCAGGTTTCTCTCTACACCTGTCTAACCACTCCTGATTGCAATCTATTTTAAAAAAACACCCCTTCACAGGTGTTATAAAATGGGCTGGCATATAAAATGACATTTCTTACTTAAAAAAAAAAATTCAAGAGAAGGAAGAAATACACTGAAAATATCATGCCAGTAAAGAGGTGATCGTAATTTCTGCTGTATCTGATTCATGACAGTTTAAAGTTAGGTGGGCTATCCCTTTGAGCTATCAGTTTAAGATTATATTGAATCAAACATCAATTTGAATTTTAAAATCCTTATCTAAAAAATTACACTGTCTGTCCTAATGTCAGCATCAATGTTTATCTTTAATACTAATTTCAGATATACATACTTTCAAAGTATAATACACAATGTAACAAATGGCACTTACAAGTTGTGATGAGTGATCAATGACAGAAGTATCGAGCAATTTGATTCATTAGTGATAGTTTATAATGTGTATTTGAATCAGATTGACTGATGTCATAAATCATATGATTATGCATATTCCAATCAAAAGTGGTGAAAAAATTTACTAGTGTGTGGGTTATTTAGCAGTTTGCATCATAATTGGTACGAAAAGTGTTGCGTCAAATATGGCGCAAAGTGGGACTTGTATTACATGGCTTAAACATGGTGCACATAGATTTTTCAAAAAATAAAAAGGAAGTTAGCTATATTATGTTGTGCATTTATTTCATTTTTATCTCTATATCTATTAGTGCGACAAGTTTGGAGCAAAACTTTGCACCAAATATGTAAAAATAATATTGTCCCCTTGATTTGTACTGAGATACAAAGTTGTAGCATAATCCATCAGTAGTCATGTATTTTTCATTTTTATCCCTATATCTACTAGTGCACCAAATGTGGAGCAATAATATTGTTTGATTTAGAAAGGGCATACAATTTTAATAAAGTTTCTAATTTACTTTTATTATGTAATATACTTAATTCTCTTGCTTTCTGTGTTTTTAGACTCCCATTGAGTTCTATGGCATCCGCGACCTGAAGAGTGGCGGATTTAAAACTAGGTACGCTGAGTCAGAAAAGGCGCGAGCGTAACTGTAGAAATTTTGATAACTTCATGAGAGTGTCGAATAGGAGCGCGAATGAACACGATTCTGCTCGAATTCCACGGGTTTTAAACTCCCATAGATGTGTGTCAGATTGAGATTGTGGGATCGTATGTTATGTCACAAATTTCAACATTTGCCGATGTTGATGCTTTGATAACTACGGCAGATCAATCTTGCGACAATTACAACGCGGAATTCCAGCGTATTTTCAGTTGACGCTTTGATAAATATCCCCCTTTGTATTAGTTGGAGATTTAAATTTAGTAATGCATCCATCATTGGACCGACTGAAACGCTCCATTAACAAGAATAGTAAACAAGAAGCCAAACTGCTTAAGAATTGTTTGTCACACATTAAAATTTAAGTATATATGGAGAATTCAAAACCGACATGTTAGAAAGTTCTCATTTGAATCACATTCTTATAAGACAATATCCAGAAACGATGCGTTTCTAATTACGAAAAAATGTTAGGCTTAGAGATGAAAGCAGATATTAAAGATATTAAAGTATTAAGCCGGACAGATAGCTCATTGCTCGAATGCACTGTTATAGAGATCTGTGGCAACCCAAGGGTTCCAAGTTCAATCCTGGCAAGGTCCACTCAGCCTTTCAGCCTTTCATCCTTCCGAGGTCGATAAAATGAGTACCATTAAGTTGGGTAATAATAATACCTGTTATCAGTGTCGCAAGTCGATTAAGTTCGAGGTTGTGCACTATACAAGTATCCAATTATTATTAATGAGGTTCTTCTGTCAGACCATGTGATTATCTCACTCACCCTCCAGTCTCATTCACAAGTATCCAATAATTCTGCAAGGTTTTTCTTCCCTATGTACTTAATATTCAATATACAGTTTAAATATTTAAAGCGATATTAGGAGGAGAAATAAAAGCATACTTGGTTAGTCTTAAACGTAGAATGCAAGCTAGAGATTTGCCATTGGCTAATAATCTATATAACTGCTATAATTCATACATTAGTGATCCTTCAACTAAGCTATGCAAGTAAGCTATGGAAATGCTATGTTTGGGCAAAGAAACAAAGAGAGATATTTCCAAAGCAGAGAATGAGATGGGAGGAACTGAGGACGTTTTATTATAGACATAATGGAAAGGCAGGTAAATTTCTTGCTAACCTAGTTAAACTCAAAAAAGAAAAAAACAGGCCATAGAAGCCATAAAGTTAGGCAATACAAGATACACAAGCATACAAATCACATCGGAAAAAATTATAAAAACTATAGGGAAAACCGCAAGCAATAAAGCACCGGGCCCGGATCAAATACCAATTGAGCTCTATAAAATTCTAGGAGAAGAGATTGTGCCAACCCTAGACAACCTATACAATATATATATATATATATATATATATATATATATATATATATATATATATATATATATATATATATATATATATATATATATATATATATATATATATATATATATATATATATATATATATATATATATATTAATGGGAACCTACAATCAAAATACTTAACATTCTCACTAATCTTATTAATTTAAAAAAAAGATAAAAACTGCTAGTTATAGATCATTATTGGGCCCAATTACATAAGAAAAACCAGAGAATATCAACAGATATGGCAATAGTAGCAATCAATGTTGAAAAGGCTATAAAATAACTAAAGGTTATACAATTAATAATATAAAGTTGGAAATCTTATGGTTATATAAGGACAGAAACAGATATAAGCAATGTCTCTTTAAAGAAGCTACAGAACAAATCAAGTATTTGGGTATTAGATTTTCTACAAATCCCAATATTTGGTATTAATTAAACTATCAACAGTTATTGATAGTTTAAATATAAAGAGCTACTGAATTGGTCCAAATTTCCGCTATCCTGGTCAAGTAGATTTAATTTAATTAAAATTATTGCTTTCTCAAAACTTCTATACCTCCTACAAAATCTACCTTTATTCATTAAGCACACTGATCTAACACTTCTAAACAAACATGTCTAACATTCTTGTGGGGAAGAAAGAGAAAGGCTCTAGCGTCCAAAAAATGTGTATTTTCAGGTTGGAATGGCGCTCCCAGATATTAAAGCATAGTACGTGGTATGCATAGGGAAATTAGCATTAGGCTGGCTTAACGATTCTGAGTACTAATTTTTCCCATGTAAGCTAGAGTAATGATTAATTAGGCCATATTCTTTGAAAGCACTTCTCCACTGTGAACGTGACAAACTTCAAGCAGAAGTAAAACAGATGCTAAACTCTTAGGAATGTAATCTATGCATGGCAAAAAATTATCAAGCTAACACAAGATAATCCTCACTGTTCAAAATATTTAACAATCACTGGAAACCCAAGGTTTTTTTTTATTTATTTATTTATTTATTTATTTATTTATATACAACAATTTGTACAGTCATACATATTCCACATCTTTATGCCACGCAGGGCAAAATATAAAATAATGTACTACAAACATAGGTAAATTCAAAAATAGATAATTATTAACAACAACAAGGAAACAAATTATACTGCTATAGAGTTTTCAGCTTTCTATTACCAAATCAGTGGTAACTTTATGTGGAGTATTTGTACGCAAAGTTGGGATTTTTATATTTTAATTAAACAAAACAACATTTAAACAATCATTAACTAAACTAAAGCTCAACAAAAGTAGAACAACAACAACAAAAAAGAGGACACAACAAGGGATAACCCCATTCCACTCTCTCTCACTCTCCCATCCGACCGACAAGAGTTCTTAATAGACATCTCTATAATTAGTTATCCAGGAGTGTAGAAATAGGTCAAGGGCTACCAATTCCATAAAATAATTTGAGGACAAAAAAGGGGCTAAAATACATTTTTGAACCGACAATGGGTATGATTTCATAATTGGTAACCAACCTGTTAGGATTTTTTTTATTCTCTTTTCCGAGGTAGATTGTAAATGAAATGATTCATATATAATTTGAAATTGAATCTCACCCGAGCTTTACTCCAGCTGTAAGTTCCAAGATATTTCAAACTTGGAAATAGAAAGGACATATATACATAGCTCAATTAAGAGATTCAGAGTCAACAAGCTGTAAAGCCTTTGAAAAAATCAAGACAGATTTTGACATTCTGGACAAGGAATTATTTGCCTACCTCCAGGTCTGACATTATTTAGATGAAATATTGACTAAAAATTTGGCTTACTGGTCATGGCCACTAGTAGACTCTATTATGAATCTTTACACTTTAGGTAAACACTCTATTTCTTATCTTTACAAAACACTTAAAAGTTTTTAAGGCCAGAGGAATTTAGAAAAAATAGCCATTAGTTGGCACTTTCCTATAAAGATTATTAAAAAAAGTTCCTCATTAGTTGATAAGTTAACACTAGATATTTCTTGGAGGGAATCTCATATAAAAGTTGTTTATAAAATGTACATTACTCCCTGAATGAAACTGAAATGGGGCAGCCAATCAGGATTAAATTTTGGTGAATGTAATATAATAGCTGCTGATCTGAATTGGTGCTTATGGAGATGCCCCAAAGGTTTGGGCACAAAGTTAACTTCTGGGTTAATAAAACAAGCCAGTCAACAATAACATTTCAAGATAAACCAAATGTTTTTTGTTTTTTTTTTCATTTTGGAGAAAACAATTCTCAAATAAATAGAAGCTTTATTAATACCATAGAAAGATAGGAAGATCACATATAATAAAATATTGGAAATCCAAAAAGAATCCAAGCCTGACAGAACCCATGCAAAAAGTAGGCAACCAGGTGGTAGTAGAACAATATGATACATCTTTAGAATTAGGGGCGCGATCCGATATACGTCTCAGGTTTCGGCGCAAGCGTGGAAACCTGCGCCACCCGTAGTTTCAGCTCGCAACTCGAGCTATCTCATATACAGCGCCGTCAGATGCTAAAGTGCCGTAAGTCTGACAAATTAGCGATGTCCAGAAATCTGCGTAAGTACAAATTTCTGGAGTCGCCAGTGACTTACGGCACTTTAGAAACTGCCGGCGCCTACAAAAACTGACTAAGTTATAAAATCTCCCTCACTGTCTAACACGCCTCCCAAACATAGGCCAACATGTATACCCCTCTATCCGCTATCCCCCCTCACTCTCCTAATAATAAATGCATTAACCCCTAAACCGCTGCTCCCGGACCCTGCCGCACCTAATAAAGTTATTAACCCCTAAATCGCCGCTCCTGGACCCCGCCACCACCTACATTAACTACCCCCTAATGTGAGCCTCTTACACCGCTGCCACCTACATTAACTACCCCCTAATGTGAGCCCCTTACTCCGCCGCCACCTACATTACCTACCCCCTAATGTGAGCCCCTTACTCCGCCGCCACCTACATTACCTACCCCCTAATGTGAGCTCCTACCTCGCCGCCAGCTATATTAAAATTATTAACCCCTAAACCCCTACCCCGCCGCCAGCTATATTAAAATTATTAAGCCCTAATCTAATCCCCCTACCCCGCCGCCAGCTATATTAAAATTATTAACCCCTAATTTAACCCCCCTACACCGCCGCCAGCTATATTAAATACATTAACCCCTAATCTAATCCCCCTACACCGCCGCCAGCTATATTAAATTAATTAACCCCTAAAATACTAAAATATCCCTACCACTAAACCTAAGTCTAACCCTACAAATAGCCCTGAAAAGGGCTTTTTGCGTGGCATTACCCCAAAGTAACCAGCTCTATTACCAGCCCTTAAAAGGGCTTTTTGCGGGCCATTGCCCTAAAGTAACCAGCTCTTTTACCAGCCCTTAAAAGGGCTTTTTGCGGGGCATTGTCACAAAGTAATCAGCTCTTTTGCCTCTAATCTAAATCCCCCTACACTGCCGCCACCTATAATAAATGTATTACCCCCTAATCTAATCCCCCTACACCGCTGCCACTTATATTAAATACATTAACCCCTAATCTAATCCCCCTACACTGCCGCCACCTATATTAACTATATTAACCCTAATTATATTATGGTTAATATAGTTAATATAGTTATTATATTATATATATTAACTATATTAACCCTATCTAACTTTAACACCCCTAACTTAATTATTATTAAAATAAATCTAAATAATATTAATAATATTAACTAAATTATTCCTATTTAAATCTAAATACTTACCTATAAAATAAACCCTAAGATAGCTACAATATAATTAATAATTACATTGTAGCTATTTTACGGTTTATACTTATTTTACAGGTAACTTGTAAGGTTTTTCTTCCCTATCGGAACAGCCAATAGAATGCAAACTTGTAAGGTTTTTCTTCCCTGATCGGAAAAGCCAATAGAATGCAAGCTCAATCTGATTGGCTGATTAGATCAGCCAATCGGATTGAACTTGAATCTGATTGGCTAATTGAATCAGCCAATCAGATTTTCTTACCTTAATTCTGATTGGCTGATAGAATCCTATCAGCCAATCGGAATTTGAGGGACGCCATCTTGGATGACGTCATTTAAAGGAAATTTCATTCGTCGTTCAGTCATCGGGCCAGTTGGATGTTCCGCGTCGGAGGTCGGAAGAAAGAAGATTGAAGATGCCGCTTGGAGGAAAACTTTGCCCCGATGGAGGACCTCTTCTTTGCCGCTTGGATGAAGACATCGCCGGGATGGAAGACTTCTTCTTTGCCGCTTGGATGAAGACATCACCCGTATGGAAGACTTCTTCTTTGCCGCATGGATGAAGACATCGCCCGGATTGGATGAAGAGTTCGGCCCGGCTGGATGAAAACGACTCAAAGTAGGGAGATCTTCTGGGGCTTAGTGTTAGTTTTTTTTAAGGGGGTTTGGGTGGGTTTAGAGTAGGGGTATGTGGGTGGTGGGTTGTAATGTTGGGGGGTGGTATTGTGTTTTTTTTTTACAGGCAAAAGAGCTGATTACTTTGGGGCATGCCCCGCAAAAAGCCCTTTTAAGGGCTGGTAAAAGAGCTGTTAACTTTTGTAATTTAGATTAGGTTAGGGAATTTTTTTTATTTTGGGGGGCTTTATTATTTTATTAGGGGGCTTAGAATAGGTGTAATTAGCTTAAAAATCTTTTGTTTTTTTTGTAATTTAGTTTAGTGTATTTAATTGTATTTTAGTTTAGATATTTGTAGTTTATTTAATTTATTGATAGTGTAGGTGTATTTGTAACTTAGGTTAGGATTTATTTTACAGGTAAATTGGTAATAATTTTAACAAGGTAGCTATTAAATAGTTATTAACTATTTAATAGCTATTGTACCTAGTTAAAATAAATACCAAGTTACCTGTAAAATAAATATAAACCCTAAAATATCTACAATGTAATTATTAATTATATTGTAGCTATCTTAGGGTTTATTTTATAGGTAAGTATTTAGATTTAAATAGGAATATTTTAATTAATAATATTAATATTCATTAGATTTATTTTAATAAGAATTTAGTTAGGGGTGTTTTTTTAGATAGGGTTATTATACTTAATATATATATATATATATATATATATATATATATATATATATATATATATATATATATATATATATATATATATATATATATATATATAATATAATAACTATATTAACTATATTAACCCTAATATAATTAGGGTTAATATAGTTTATATATAATATAATAACTATATTAACTATATTAACCCTAATATAATTAGGTTTAATATATTAGTTAATATAGGTGGCTGCGGTGTAGGGGGATTAGATTAGGGGGTAATACATTTATTATAGGTGGCGGCGGTGTAGGGGGATTTAGATTAGAGGCAAAAGAGCTGATTACTTTGTGACAATGCCCCGCAAAAAGCCCTTTTAAGGGCTGGTAAAAGAGCTGGTTACTTTGGGGCAAAGCCCCGCAAAAAGTCCTTTTAAGGGCTGGCAATAGAGCTGTTTACTTTGGGGTAATGCCATGCAAAAAAAGCCCTTTTCAGGGCTATTTGTAGGGTTAGACTTAGGTTTATTGGTAGGGATATTTTAGTATTTTAGGGGTTAATTAATTTAATATAGGTGGCGGCGGTATAGGGGGATTAGATTAGGGGTTAATAATTTAATATAGGTGGAGGCAGTATAGGGGGATTAGATTAGGGGTTAATAATTTAATATAGGTGGCGACGGTGTAGGAGCTCACATTAGGGGGTAGTTAATGTAGGTGGCGGCGGTATAAGGGGCTCACATTAGGGGGTAGTTAATGTAGGTGGCGGCGGTGTAAGGGGCTCACTTTAGGGGGTAGTTAATGTAGGTGGCGACGGTGTAAGGGGCTTACATTAGGGGGTAGTTAATGTAGGTGGCAGTGGGGTCCGGGCGGCGGTTTAGGGGTTGACAGGTAGATAGACATTGCGCATGCGTTAGGTGTTAGGTTTTATTTTGCAGGTAGTTTAGGGAGTTACGGGGCTCCAATAACCAGCGTAAGGCTTACTACGCCTGCATTTTGTGGCGAGGTGAAAATGGAGTAAGATTTCTCCATTTTCGCCACGTAAGTCCTTGCGCTGTATATTGGATACCAAACTGCGCTGGTTTGGTATATTTGTCTATGGGTCAAAAAACTACGGCCGAAGGCAGAAATATACAAGCGTAACTTCTATGTTTATGATACCAAACCAGTGCAAAATTTGGCGTTGCTGGCTTTTGCGGGCGACGCTGCATATCGGATCGAGGCCTAGAAAACCAAGTTAAGAGGTTTTTCTATAAGTGGGAAATATTTATACAATTTCTCGCTAAGACCAATTACAAATAATCTCCCTGTTTCTGGTGACTGAATACCTTACAAATGCCATTGAAAGAAAAGAATTCCCTAAACCTGAAGCTGGAAATTGGTGAACAGAATGAGGTGGAGGTGGAGTATAGATATTTAAATAAAAAATGTTCTCTCTCTCTTTTGGGGGAGAATAAAGTTAAAATAAGGGAGTTACTTAACAGTCCCAAGTGTAATCTTAAAACTAGACATGTGCATGGCTAAAAAATTCGTCTCGTTTCCGGTTTGGATCGATTCGGACTTTTCGAATTTCGGTTCGGGTCGAATCGAATTCGGCAAAATTTGAATGAATTCGTTTTGGATTTATTCGGATTCGAATAAATTTGTTTCGGATTTATTCGGATTCGAATAAATTCGGCTGAATTCGGCTCGATTCGGTTCCAAAATTTGGTATGTTTTAGTACACTAACACCCATTTTGTACACTAACACCCATAAACTAACTATGAACCACTAAACCGAGGCCCCCCCACATCGCAAACCCTATAATAAAATTATTTAACCCCTAATCTGCCGACCGGACACCGCCGCCACCTACATTATAGCTATTAACCCCTAATCTGCTGTCCCTAACATTGCTGACCCCTATATTATAGTTATTAACCCCTAATCTGCCCCCCCAACGTCACCGCAATCCTAACTACAAGTATTAACCCCTAATCTGCTGACCGGACATAGCCGCCACCTACATTATAGCTATTAACCCCTAATCTGCTATCCCTAACATCGCCGACCCATACATTATAGCTATTAACCCCTAATCTGCTGTCCCTAACATCGCCGACCCCTACATTATAGTTATTAACCCCTAATCTGCCCCCCCCCAACGTCGCCGCAATCTAACTACAAGTATTAACCCCTAATCTGCAAACCGGACATCGCCGCCACCTATATTATAGCTATTAACCCCTAATCTGCCCCCCCCCAACGTCGCCGCAATCCTAACTACAAGTATTAACCCCTAATCTGCCGACCGGACATCGCCGCCACTATAATAAATGTATTAACCCCTAAACCGCCACATTCCCGCCTCGCAAACACTATAATAAACTTTATTAACCCCTAATCTGCCCTCCCTAACATCGCTGCCACATACCTACAATTATTAACCCCTAATCTCCCGCCCCCAACGTCGCCGCTACTATAATAAGGTTATTAACCGCTAAACCTAAGTCTAACCCTAACCCTAACACCCACTAACTTAAATATAATTTAAATAAAACAAAATAAATTTACTATAATTAAATAAATGAATCCGATTTAAAACTAAATACTTACCTGTAAAATAAACCCTAAGCTAGCTACAATATAACTAATAGTTACATTGTAGCTATCTTAGGGTTTATTTTAATTTTACAGGCAAGTTTGTATTTATTTTAACTAGGTACAATAGTTATTAAATAGTTAATAACTATTTAATAACTACCTAGCTAAAATAAATACAAATTTACCTGTAAAATAAATCCTAACCTAAGTTACAATTACACCTAACACTACACTATCATTAAATTAATTAAATAAATGAATCCTATTTAAAACGAAATACTTACCTGTAAAATGAACCCTAATATAGCTGCAATATAACTAATAGTTACATTGTAGCTATTTTAGGATTTATATTAATTTTTCAGGCAACTTTGTATTTATTTTAACTAGGTAAAATAGCTATTAAATAGTTATTGACTATTTAATAGCTACCTAGTTAAAATAATTACAAAATTACCTGTAAAATAAATCCTAACATAAGTTACAATTAAACCTAACACTACATTATCATTAAATAAATTAACTATAAGTACCTACAATTATCTACAATTAAATAAACTAAACTAACGTACAAAAAAAACCCAACTAAATTACAAAAAAAACCCCACTAAATTACAAAAAATAAAAAAATATTACAAGAATTTTAAACTAATAACACCTAATCTAAGCCCCCTAATAAAATAACAAAGCCCCCCAAAATAAAAAAATGCCCTACCCTATACTAAATTACAAAAGTTAACAGCTCTATTACCTTACCAGCCCTTAAAAGGACCTTTTGCGGGGCATGCCCCAAAGAAAACAGCTCTTTTGCCTGTAAAAAAAAACACAATACCACCCCCCAACATTACAACCCACCACCGACATACCCCTACTCTAACCTAAACCCCCCTTAAATAATCCTAATGATGGGTATGTATGTATGTGTATGTATGTATGTGTATATGTATATATATGTATATATATATATATATATATATATATATATATATATATATATATATATATATATATATATATATATGTATGTGTATGTATATATATATTATATATATTATGTTATATGGGTAATTTGAATCTCACATATTAAGCATATTGAGGGTAACTTTAAATCTTGTATTAAATGTTTATAATGCAGCATTCCACAAGTTTCTTTTTGTATAAGTTGTAACATATGTTTCTAATATAAGTTCCTCTCTACAAATGGATATGGGCATATTCTGTTATGTGCTATAACAACATTCTTATTTCCTGTGGGCCCCTTATGCAGATGTGAAGTTAACTACGTTTTTTATATATTTCCTGTGACCTCATGTATGACGTATACATTCCTATAAATTCTTTGTGTGTTCTTCAAATAAACGGGACTTTTGTGAAAACACTCAGTTGCATGTGTGTGTGATTTCAGTGGTCACCCCAGGGCCCTGAAGAAAACGTGTGCCGCACCCTTATCAGCCAGAGCAGAGCTAAGGAACAAAAGAAGTGACCCTACAAAACTGGCGTCAGAAGTGGAATGAAACAGGGAACTCTCGGAAGGTTAGTTGAACAAAGAGTCTTTTTATTCTGACCTTTTTTCTCTTACCACGAGACCCCTTAAGTTTCATTTTACATAGGAATAGTTGGGGAATATATATATGTGAATCTTTGGTAGATTCTAAAAGAGGAATAATAGATTTTTTTGGTAAAAATCAGGTTAAATATATATATGAATCTTTGGTAGATTCTAATCAAATTTTTGATTAAAAAAATAAAAAATAAAAAGGGAATAAGATTTCTTTGGTAGAAATCAGGTTATATAAAGTCTGGCTGAAGGGTTAAAACACACGTTTTCTTATTGCTTGCTTTTGAAATATTGCTGTATGGCTAACATTGTTTTAAAGTTATAAGATAAATACTGCATTGTTTATATGAATTCTTATGCTGCTTGTTTTTAAATATGCTGTATGGCAAAATACTGTTTATTTGTATAAAGTGTTAAGGAAGTAAAATACTGCTTATTGTTTAAAGTATTAAGAAAGTAAACTGTTGCTTATATGTATTGCTGTTTCTGAATGTTAGTTAAAACGCTACATTTTTTCTGGTGAAGGGTGACCTTTGACCTAGAGATAATTAATGCCAGAAACTACTGAAAGAATCAGCATAGTGATATTTTTTTTTCTTTCTCTTGTTGTAAACTTAAGCATTAAGCACAATAGCTGGTAACGGAGTACAACCATTCTAGTTAATGTGGTTTATGCAAAAAGATTCAATAATTAATTGCTCTTAAAGGTAAAGGTATTGTATTTTTTTATTTTTATTATTTTTTATTATTTATTTTTTTTGTTTTTTGTTTTTGTTTTTGTTTTGTATTGTATTATATTTTGTTGTAAATGTTTTAAAAGATAAGTTAGGAGTTGAGAATGGGCAAATCCCAGTCTAAACAATTTCCATCACCTAGGCAAGGAGAAAAATGTAAAGATTATGTGGGAACATATAGCAGATTGGACAGAAGCTATGAGAAGCTCTGATCCATTCCCCAGAGAGGGGGATAATGATACATTTCATATGCATATGGTAAAAGGGTTGTGTCTAGGTGATGAAGAGGCATTTCCATGTTATAAATATGGATTATATGAAAAAGGGTGGGGAAAATTGGCTGACTGTTGCTCCATACTGGCGATATATTGATATAGATGGGAATAAAAAGAAGGGTAAAAGTGAGAAGCAAAAACAGAAAGCATATTCACCCCCCCCCTGCGCCATATAATGCCCCTCACCTACCTTTGCCATCATATAACAGACTATATCCTAGCCTCCCATCCCCTAGTGACATAGATCTAGAGACTATTGCTATTGCCTCTGCTCAGGTACCCCAGGAATGGACCTTGCCAGGACCTTCTGTAACTCCCCGATACCAGGTCACTAAACCCCCAATTATGCCCAAACCCCCGATTAAGGTTGAACCAGTAACACCTTCCTACCCCCCTACAATAACCCCACAATATAAAAGAGGGAATGAAGAAGTAGAGGAGGAGGAGGCAGCTGTACCAGAAGCTAGTATGCCATTTCTTACTGTGGGAGACCAATTAATTATTAAACCTTTGTCCCCGGGTGAATTAAGGGAAATTACCAAGGGAGCCCCAAATCCCCGTCAACATCCATCAGCTTGTATTATGTATTTAAAAAGAATGTTACAAGGACAAAACATAACACAGACAGATATAAGAATTATTATTGATGCACTTCTAGACTATGACCCTGAATCAGGTTGGGAGTGGGGTAATGTAAAGAGTATTAGTAAATTGAGTCGAGATCCAACAATTAACTATGCCCTAAACACACGTGAAGGACTTGATGAAATGTGGACAGAATTAAGTATAGAAATGCATAGAATATGGAAGGATAAACAAAGTATGTCAATTGCACTAGCGTGCAAACAGAATATAAAGGAAACAGTAGTAGAATTTGTTAAGCGTTTTTATAAATGCTGGAAGGAAGAGGCTGGAATGGAATCAGGAGATGCAATGGGCTCTCTGAAGGTCCAGACTTGCATTAGTAATATGCAACCTCAGCTTTCCTTGTTGGTGAAGCAACTTGTCTCTGATTGGCCGGAGTTGACTCCAGCAGAATTCTTGAAAAGAATTCATGAAAAAGAAGGGGCAGGTTGTTTTGACATCAGGAAATTAGAAGGAAAAAATGCTGCTTTTTATCAAAAGCAGAGTTTACAACATTGTGATCCATTCCAGGCCAGGGAAAGGGATAATACAGGGAGTAATAGAATGTATGTGAGAGGTAGAGGGAGAGCTAGAGGAAGAGCTAGAGGTAATTATACTTCAAACAGAACACATTGTTTTAACTGTGGGGAACAGGGACATTGGAAAAATGAATGCCCAAAACCCCCTAATAATTCTGGCCCCCCTTACAATCCCCGACAGTATAACAGACAGCCTTACATAGCCCCTGCACCCATGGAGGCACCCAAACACAACATACAATGGCCATAGGGGTGCCTAGAAGGTAGCACTCCAATTTTTCCAGTGGTGTCAACAAGTTATCATGAGCAACCGTACTTAGTCCTAGAAGTAGAGGGAGAACCCCTACCATTTCTAGTAGACACAGGAGCTACATGCTCTGCCTTATGCTCAGATATGTATGATGGCATTACTGGAAAATCTGAACCTTCTATAGGGATTAATGGAGTGCTGACTCAGACTCGCATCACACCGCCACTTGAAGTTAGGGTACCCTGTACTGGCCAACAACTTTTGCACCCATTTCGTATTATAACTGGGTGTCCCCTTAACCTTTTGGGTCGTGATCTTATGGGTCCCCTTGGTCTGAAAGTAGCTGTCACTAGACAGGGTGGGTTAGACTTGAGTCTAGGGTCCACTAACCTGTGTTTTTTTAATGACATATTGACAGATGTCCCATCCTCTGTATGGGCATCTTCAAAACTTGACGTTGGTTTAGTTCAGTGTACCCCATATAAAGCCAGATTAAAACCTAATACTACTCCAGTGTTTATTAAACAATATCCATTGTCTAGAGAAAAGAAAGAAGGGATAAGACCCATGATAGAGGAATTCCTTAAACAAGGAATCCTCCGTCCAGTAGTTTCTCCCTATAATACCCCCATAAATCCGATCCCAAAGAAAGACAATGAATATAGGTTAGTACAAGACCTAAGGGCAATTAATGAAATAGTAATCCCAATTGCCCCAATTGTCCCAGATGTTACAACCTTACTCACAGCCATTCCACATGATGCCTGTATATTTTCAGTCATTGATTTAGCTAACGCATTTTTTTCAGTCCGATTGGACCCTGAGACACAGCTACTTATGGCTTTTTATTATGATGGGCGTCAGCTTACCTGGACACGCCCCCCTCAAGGCTATGTGGCCTCACCTGCGGTCTACTCGCTGGTGCTCCAACGTACTTTGCGGTCATGGACTCCCAGCCACGGTTCCGTCCTCCTTCAGTACGTCGATGACCTACTGTTGTGTAGTCCTAACCAGGAGGCTAATACAGTAGATACAATAAGTATGTTAAAACACCTTGCTGCTGAAGGTCATAAAATAGCAAAACATAAGCTACAAGTAGGAGTGACAAAAGTGGATTACCTTGGTTTTGTGCTTTCCCAAGGCCACCGGTCCATTAGTCCCAAACGAATCCAAGCGATTCAACAGATCCCAAAGCCAGTTACTAGAAAGGACATGCTCACCTTTCTAGGTATGATTAATTATTGCAGACAATGGATTCCTGAGTGCTCCCATCATGATTCCATTCTAAGGCAAGCCACAAAAGGGGATAGCCCTGAACATATACAATGGACCACAGACATGACTAAATCCTACATAGCTCTGAAGACTAGCATTATTAGTGCCCCTGCTTTAGGACTACCTGATTATTGTAAACCATTTCACTGGTATGCGAGGGACAATTGTAAAACCATGGCTGCTGTCTGTGCCCAAGAGCATGGTGGAGGCAATATGCGTCCCGTAGCTTTCTTTTCCAAAGTAGTTCCAATACCGGTACAAGGGATGCCGGCGTGTCTCCGAGCATTGGCAGCTTGCGCCATGGCTGTAGAGATGGTTGAAACAATCACATTAGGCCATCCAATAGTACTACACACTAGTCACCAAGTTTTACATCTTGTAAAAAATGTCACTACCCAACACATGACTTCTCAAAGACTTTCTGGTTATGAATGTATATTACTGAATAATACAAATCTGACTATTAAATATAGTAGTGTATCCTCAGGGCCAACTCAAATACTTAGTGCCTTACTTACAGGATCACCAGACTTTCCAACAGATCATGATTGTATAGAGGTAATACACCACATTACCACACCAAGACCTGACTTGATGGATAAACCTTTTGACCATGCTGATAATGTGTTTGTTGATGGTTCTTGTTCCCGACCTAGTGATGGTATTTATAAGACAGGCTATGTCGTTGTGCAACTACCAGACATTGCTCTAGATGCAGGCCCCATTCCTTATCCTTCTGCACAAGCTGCAGAATTAATAGCACTTACAAAAGCATGTAAATTGTTTGAAAATAAATCTGTTAACATTTACACTGACTCTCGCTATGCTTTTGGGGTTGTGCACGATTTTGGTATGATATGGAAACAACGTGGTTTTGTTTCAGCAGATGGCAAGACCATCTCTCATACAGACCTGATTAATGAACTTTTAGAGGCCATACAACTCCCAAAGGACATAGCGATCATACATTGCCGTGCACATACATACAAGTCTGACCCTATTTCTTTGGGTAATGCACTTGCAGATAAAATTGCTAAAGAGGCTGCTTATGTTTCTCATACACCCGGATCCACCATCCGTATGTATGCTGTTTTAGCCCCACCTTCATGTCCTACAGACCATATGCTTCTTGAACTCCAGGGACATGCCACTCCTAGTGACATATCTTTCTGGACTACTAATGGGTTAACTTTAGATGAGAATGGTTTGTTTTCAAAAGAAGGGAAGGTGGGCATACCGGAAAGCAGTGCACCACTCTTTATAGCACAAACCCATGGTGTTGGACACCTAGGTATAAAACCAACAACTAACTTGTTGAAGCAATCTTTCTACATTAGAGGTATAGGTGATCATTGCAAGGCATATATTAATAGATGTGTATATTGCTTACAGACCAATGCAACCATTCCCAATAAAGCCCAGCATGACCACTTACCCCCACCTACAGCCCCATTCACACATCTACAAATTGATTTTACACATATTCCAAAAACTGGCACTAAACAATTATATCTGCTTGTAATAGTTGACCAATTTTCTAAGTGGCCAGAAGCTTTTGTTACCCAGAGGGAAGATGCAAAAACAGTCGCTAAAATTTTAGCCACTGAAATAATTCCCAGATTTGGTTGTCCGCTTCAGATTAATTCTGATAACGGTCCAGCGTTCATTAGTAAAATCACACATGAGTTAGTAGAATGGTTACAGATTAATTGGAACTTTCACATTCCCTACCATCCTCAAAGCTCAGGGATTGTAGAAAGAATGAATCGCAATATCAAGGAAAAACTTTTAAAGGCAACAGCAGGTACATGGGTTAAATGGCAAAACTATTTACCTGCGATTTTAGCAGAAATCAGAATGACCCCAAATAGGACAACCAGGTTGTCTCCATTTGAGGTCCTAATGGGTAGACCATTCCCGACTCCATGGGTAAAAGGCCCACTTATCATTAAAAATGGTGATTTAGATTGTATTAAGGAACAATATGTAAAACAATTGATTGATAAATTGAATGGCATCTATGGTGATGTGTCTTCCCGTTTACCTCTTCCCTCACAGGAACCAACCCATCCTTTCAAGCCTGGAGATCTGGTCTGCATTCGCCAGCTGAATAAAGCAAAGAAAGGAGGTTTCCCGTTCAGCAAGCCAGTCACTGTGATCGCTGTAACCAGGACTGCCGTACTGACTGACGACAAGGACTTCTGGATACACGCTTCACGAGTGAAACTCTGTCCAAAGAGAGGAGAAGCGGGTGACAAGCTATCGGTCACCCCTCACAAAGGAGAAGTGGGTGATAAGGTATCGATCACTCCTCACAAAGACCAGGATGACCATCTCAATCATGGATCCAAGACATTTCTGCAAGATCTTCCTTTTCCTAATGGGGATATTGATATTTGTGTATATCCCAATAGTATTAATAACGGCATGTTATTACTCACCTGAAGATGCTGAACACTTTACACCTATTTGTTTACTATTATTAACATTGTTTAACTGTTACATGTCTTGTACTTTAGGAAAGAAAATATCAGGTATGATACAAGATGCAGAAAAAGTTCAACTGCAAAATTTAATTAGAGGTAGACCCAGATAGTTTATATTGTAGGAACATTACAGATTATGTGATCACGATGTGATCAAAGAGGGGAATGATGGGTATGTATGTTTGTGTATGTATGTATGTGTATATGTATATATATGTATATATATATATATATATATATATATATATATATATATATATATGTATGTGTATGTATATATATATTATATATATTATGTTATATGGGTAATTTGAATCTCACATATTAAGCATATTGAGGGTAACTTTAAATCTTGTATTAAATGTTTATAATGCAGCATTCCACAAGTTTCTTTTTGTATAAGTTGTAACATATGTTTCTAATATAAGTTCCTCTCTACAAATGGATATGGGCATATTCTGTTATGTGCTATAACAACATTCTTATTTCCTGTGGGCCCCTTATGCAGATGTGAAGTTAACTACGTTTTTTATATATTTCCTGTGACCTCATGTATGACGTATACATTCCTATAAATTCTTTGTGTGTTCTTCAAATAAACGGGACTTTTGTGAAAACACTCAGTTGCATGTGTGTGTGATTTCAGTGGTCACCCCAGGGCCCTGAAGAAAACGTGTGCCGCACCCTTATCAGCCAGAGCAGAGCTAAGGAACAAAAGAAGTGACCCTACACCTAACACTACCCCCCTGAAGATCTCCCTACCTTGAGTCGTGTTCACCCAGCCGGGCCGAATTCTTCATCCAATGGGGCAGAAGAGGACATTGAGACCGGCAATTTTAAACTAATTACAGCTAATCTAAGCCCCCTTAACTTTTGTAATTTAGTATAGGGTAGGGCATTTTTTTATTTTGGGGGCTTTGTTATTTTATTAAGGGGGCTTAGATTAGCTGTAATTAGTTTAAAATTGCCGGTCTCAATGTCCTCTTCTGCCCCATTGGATGAAGACTTCGGCCCGGCTGGGTGAACACGACTCAAGGTAGGGAGATCTTCAGGGGGGTAGTGTTAGGTTTATTTAAGGGGGGTTTAGGTTAGAGTAGGGGTATGTCGGTGGTGGGTTGTAATGTTGGGGGGTGGTATTGTGGGGTTTTTTAACAGCTCTATTAACAGCTCTATTACCTTACCAGCCCTTAAAAGGGCCTTTTGAGGGGGCATGCCCCAAAGAAAACAGCTCTTTTGCCTGTAAAAAAAAACACCACCCCCAACATTACAACCCACCACCCACATACCCCTACTCTAACTCAAAACCCCCTTAAACCTAACACTACCCCCCTGAAGATCTCCCTACCTTGAGTCGTGTTCACCCAGCCGGGCCGAAGTCTTCATCTGATGGGGCAGAAGAGGACATCCAGACCGGCAGAAGTCTTCATCCAAGCGGGGCAAGAAGAGGTCTTCCATCCATCAGAAAAGTACCAAAAAACAAACAAACACTAAATTTCCAAAAATAATAAAATATTACAATAATTTTAAACTAATTACACCTAATCTAAGCCCCCTACTAGCTATTAATATAGCTACAATATAACTAATAGTTACATTGTAGCTATTTTAGGATTTATATTTATTTTACAGGCAACTTTGCATTTATTTTAACTAGGTACAATAGTTATTAAATAGTTAATAACTATTTAATAACTACCTAGCTAAAATAAATACAAATTTAACTGTAAAATAAATCCTAACCTAAGTTACAATTACACCTAACACTACACTATCATTAAATTAATTAAATAAATGAATCCTATTTAAAAATCAATACTTACCTGTAAAATAAACCCTATTATAGCTGCAATATAACTAATAGTTACATTGTAGCTATTTTAGGATTTATGTTTATTTTACAGACAATTTTTTATTTATTTTAACTAGGTAAAATAGCTATTAAATAGATATTGACTATTTAATAGCTACCTAGTTAAAATAATTACAAAATTACCTGTTAAATAAATCCTAACCTAAGTTACAATTAAACCTAACACTACACTATCATTAAATAAATTAACTACAAGTACCTACAATTAAATACAATTAAATAAACTAAACTAAAGTACAAAAAAAAACTAAATTACAAAAAATAAAAAAATATTACAAGAATTTTAAACTAATTACACCTAATCTAAGCCCCCTAATAAAATAACAAAGCCCCCAAAATAAAAAAATGCCCTACCCTATACTAAATTACAAAAGTTAACAGCTCTATTACCTTACCAGCCCTTAAAAGGGCCTTTTTTGGGGCATGCCCCAAAGAAAACAGCTCTTTTGCCTGTAAAAAAACCCACAATCCCCCCCCCCCACATTACAACCCACCACACACATACCCCTACTCTAACCCAAACCCCCCTTAAATAAACCTAACACTACCCCCCTGAAGATCTCCCTACCTTTAGTCGTGTTCACTCAGCTGGGCCGAAGTCTTCATCCGATGGGGCAGAAGAGGACATCCAGACTGGCAGAAGTCTTCATCCAAGAGGGGCAAGAAGAGGTCTTCCATCAGAAAAGTACCAAAAAACAAACAAACACTAAATTACCAAAAATAATAAAATATTACAATAATTTTAAACTTATTACACCTAATGTAAGCCCCCTACAAGCTATTAATATAGCTACAATATAACTAATAGTTACATTGTAGCTATTTTAGGATTTATATTTATTTTACAGGCAACTGTGTATTTATTTTAACTAGGTACAATAGTTATTAAATAGTTAATAACTATTTAATAACTACCTAGCTAAAATAAATACAAATTTACCTGTAAAATAAATCCTAACCTAAGTTACAATTAAACCTAACACTACACTATCATTAAATAAATTAAATAAATTAACTACAAGTACCTACAATTAAATACAATGAAATAAACTAAACTAAAGTACAAAAAAAACAAACACTAAATTACAAAAATAAAAAAATATTACAGGAATTTTAAACTAAGTACACCTAATCTAAGCCCCCTAATAAAATAACAAAGCCACCCAAAATTAAAAAAATGCCCTACCCTATACTAAATTACAAACGTTAACAGCTCTATTACCTTACCAGCCCTCAAAAGGGCCTTTTGCGGGGCATGCCCCAAAGAAAACAGCTCTTTTGCCTGTAAAAAAAAAACACTATACCCCCCCCCCCCACATTACAACCCACCACCCACATACCCCTACTCTAACCTAAACCCCCCTTAAAAAAACCTAACTCTAACCCCCTGAAGATCTCCCTACCTTGAGTCGTGTTCACCCAGCCTGGCCGAAGTCTTCATCCGATGGGGCAGAAGAGGACATCCAGACCGGCAGAAGTCTTCATCCAAGCGGGGCAAGAAGAGGTCTTCCATCCATCAGAAGTCTTGATCCAGGCGGCATCTTCTATGTTCATCCATTTCGGAGGGGAGCGGCAGCATTCTGAATTACATCTGACGCGGAGCATCCTCTTCTTTCTTGATCCAACGACTAAATGACTGTACCTTTAAGTGACGTCATTCAAGATGGCGTCCCTTGAATTACGATTGGCTGATAGGATTCTATCAGCCAATCGGAATTAAGGTAGGAAAATCTGATTGGCTGATTCAATCAGCCAATCAGATTCAAGTTCAATCCGATTGGCTGATCCAATCAGCCAATCAGATTGACCTCGCATTCTATTGGCTGTTCCAATCAGCCAATAGAATGCGAGCTCAATCTGATTGGCTGATTAGATCAGCCAATCGGATTGAACTTGAATCTGATTGGCTGATTGAAACAGCCAATCAGATTTTCCTACCTTAATTCCGATTGGCTGATAGAATCCTATCAACCAATCTGAATTCAAGGGATGCCATCTTGGATGACGTCACTTAAAGGTACAGTCATTTAGTCGTCGGATCAAGAAAGAAGAGGATTCTCCGCGACGGATGTATTCAGGATGCTGCCGCTCCGCTCCGGATGGATGAACATAGAAGAATGCCGCCTGGATCAAGACTTCTGATGGATGGAAGACCTCTTCTTGCCCCGCTTGGATGAAGACTTCTGCCGGTCTAGATGTCCTCTTCTGCCCCATCGGATGAAGACTTCGGCCCGGCTGGGTGAACACGACTCAAGGTAGGGAGATCTTCAGGGGCGTAGTGTTAGGTTTATTTAAGGGGGGTTTGGGTTAGAGTAGGGGTATGTGGGTGGTGGGTTGTAATGTGGGGGGGGTATTGTGTTTTTTTTTACAGGCAAAAGAGCTGTTTTCTTTGGGGCATGCCCCGCAAAAGGCCCTTTTGAGGGCTGGTAAGGTAATAGAGCTGTTAACTTTTTTAATTTAGTATAGGGTAGGGCATTTTTTTATTTTGGGGGGCTTTGTTATTTAATTAGGGGGCTTAGATTAGGTGTACTTAGTTTAAAATTCCTGTAATATTTTTTTATTTTTGTAATTTAGTGTTTGTTTTTTTTGTACTTTAGTTTAGTTTATTTCATTGTATTTAATTGTAGGTACTTGTAGTTAATTTATTTAATTTATTTAATGATAGTGTAGTGTTAGGTTTAATTGTAACTTATGTTAGGATTTATTTTACAGGTAATTTTGTAATTATTTTAACTAGGTAGCTATTAAATAGTCAATAACAATTTAATAGCTATTGTACCTAGTTAAAATAAATACAAAGTTGCCTGTAAAATTAATATAAATCCTAAAATAGCTACAATGTAACTATAAGTTATATTGCAGCTATATTAGGGTTTATTTTACAGGTAAGTATTTAGTTTTAAATAGGATTCATTTATTTAATTAATTTAATGATAGTGTAGTGTTAGGTGTAATTGTAACTTAGGTTAGGATTTATTTTACAGGTAAATTTGTATTTATTTTAGTTAGGTAATTATTAAATAGTTATTAACTATTTAATAACTATTGTACCTAGTTAAAATAAATACAAAGTTGCCTGTAAAATAAATATAAATCCTAAAATAGCTACAATGTAACTATAAGTTATATTGTAGCTATATTAATAGCTAGTAGGGGGCTTTCATTAGGTGTAATTAGTTTAAAATTCTTGTAATATTTTATTATTTTTGGTAATTTAGTGTTTGTTTGTATTTTGGTACTTTTCTGATGGATGGAAGACCTCTTCTTGCCCCGCTTGGATGAAGACTTCTGCCGGTCTGGATGTCCTCTTCTGCCCCATCGGATGAAGACTTCGGCCCGGCTGGGTGAACACGACTCAAGGTAGGGAGATCTTCAGGGGGTGGTAAGGTAATAGAGGTGTTAACTTTTGTAATTTAGTATAGGGTAGGGCATTTTTTTTATTTTGGGGGGCTTTGTTATTTTATTAGGGGGCTTAGATAAGCTGTAATTAGTTTAAAATTGCCGGTCTGGATGTCCTCTTCTGCTCCATCGGATGAAGACTTCGGCCCGGCTGGGTGAACACGACTCAAGGTAGGGAGATCTTCAGGGGGGTAGTGTTAGGTTTATTTAAGGGGGGTTTGGGTTAGAGTAGGGGTATGTGGGTGGTGGGTTGTAATGTTGGGGGGTGGTATTGTGGGTGTTTTTTACAGGCAAAAGAGCTGTTTTCTTTGGGGCATGCCCCGCAAAAGGCCCTTTTAAGGGCTGGTAAGGTAATAGAGCTGTTAACTTTTGTAATTTAATATAGGGTAGGGCTTTTATTTTGGGGGGCTTTGTTATTTTATTGGGGGGCTTAGATTAGGTGTAATTAGTTTAAAATTCTTGTAATTTTTTTTATTTTTTGTAATTTAATATTTGTTTTTTTTGTAATTTAATGGGGTTTTTTTTGTACTTTAGTTTATTTAATTGTAGATAATTGTAGGTACTTGTAGTTAATTTATTTAATGATAGTGTAGTGTTAGGTTTAATTGTAACTTAGGTTAGGATTTATTTTACAGGTAAATTTGTATTTATTTTAGCTAGGTAGTTATTAAATAGTTATTAACTATTTAATAACTATTGTACCTAGTTAAAATAAATACAAACTTGCCTGTAAAATAAAAACAAACCCTAAGATAGCTACAATGTTACTATTAGTTATATTGTAGCTATATTAGGGTTTATTTTATAGGTAATATTTAGTTTTAAATAGGATTCATTTATTTAATTATAGTAAATTTATTTCATTTTATTTAAATTATATTTAAGTTAGGGGGTGTTAGGGTTAGACTTAGGTTTAGGGGTTAATAACCTTATTATAGTAGCAGTGACGTTGGGGGCGGGAGATTAGGGGTTAATAATTGTAGGTATGTGGCGGCGATGTTAGGGATGGCAGATTAGCGGTTAATAAAATGTATTATAGTGTTTGCGAGGCGGGAGTGCGGCAGTTTAGGGGTTAATACATTTATTATAGTGGCGGAGATGTCCGGTCGGCAGATTAGGGGTTAATACTTGTAGTTAGATCGCGGCGACGTTGGGGGGGGCAGATTAGGGGTTAATAACTATAATGTATGGGTCGGCGATGTTAGGGACAGCAGATTAGGGGTTAATAGCTATAATGTAGGTGGCGGCGATGTCCGGTCGGCAGATTATATATATATAGTTCAAAAATACCATAATTTATATTTATATATATATATATATATATATATATATATATATATATATATATATATATATATATATATATATATGTATTTATGAATAAATAAAACATATTCTGCAATGTTCAGAGCATTGGAATGTGAAATATTCATATTTTCATGTCAGGTTAGGGCATATGAGAATATGCAATTGAGTTTGCGTACAAGGGTTTTTTTTCACTTTTTTCCTTTGACTTCTGTGCATGAACAGGTTATCACACGCGCTATATTGCAAGCTTTTTTTCATGCGTCTGATTAGCATGAGCAGGATAACTTTTTACTTTTAATACCAGCACAACCCAACAAGCGCAAAAAAATTTTACTTCTAGCACAATTAGCGCTCTAGCTAAAGTGCTAAATAGCACTCCATTCATAATCTGGCCCAATATGTATTAATATATAAATGCATAGTTAGAAATCCAAGTGTCTATGTTGTTCACAAATAAGCAAACTAAAGATGGTTAGAGGAGGCTTTTATTTATAATTTTATGTAATATAATGCAGTATTAACCCTGATACTGTATAATTATTAAATGTAGCAGAGGCATAAAAACATATTCACAGTAGTCAACCAGAAATGGAGGTAAACAGAAATTAGTTAAGTCCATATGTAATTCAATTATCATTGAGGAGGAAGTGCATCAATTTATGTTAAAGCATGAATAGCCATCTGACCTAGCAGAATACTACATAGTTTACCTTCACATCTAGTTTACAATGTAACAGTATTTTGAGATGAATAACATTTTCTGTACTTGAAGCTGATGTGACTACTGTTGTAATATGTATTTATCATCAGTTTCTTTATATACAATTTGTTATTTTTTTAGTAGTCCTTTATATTACAAGGTTGATTCTGATCTCTTACAATTACATGTCATTGACTTGTTTTTTTTCATGTGTTGTTTTAAATGTATTTAGCTTTCATTATTTTCAAGTTTTTATCTGATATTTTTTTCCATGGTTGTAACTATTGCTGTGACTACCTATATTTTGATTATTTAACTTTTTTTTTTTTGGGGGGGGGGGATACCTGGCTATTTATGGGTCATGTAGTCAAGTTCAGTCACTTTACACCACTATTCTGTGTTATTTAGAGCTTCATGGGATGTGAATTTACCACTGTGCTGTGATTGTTTTCCAAAGTAAAAGGTAGAGTGGAGAAATGATCTCAGAATGCAAAAATATATCTCTTAAGGGACAGTAAATGTAAACAATAATGATATTTAATTCCGCACATAGTCCAGAATTATGTAACATTATATTAGCGCCAGATTTAAAAATCAAAAGATTTTATAGATTTTAGCCCTCAAAGTTGCACCTTCCTGGTCTCCTCTCCATGCTCTTCTGATCATGTCTTCTTTTTCAAAAGTGGTTTGCGGGCACGCTGTGAAGAGACACATCGTCCTCTTGAACTAAATGTAGCATGCTACCAGACCAGAGTGGGAGCACACTACATTTAGTTCAATAGAGTGATCGGGCCCACTGTGATAGAAGGTGAACTTGTTAACTTTTTAAAAAAAATCAGAATAGCCTGAAGAGGAGACCAGGCAAGTGCAACTTTGAGGGCTAAAATCTATAAACTCTTTTGATTTTTAAAGCTGCCGCTAAAATAATGTTGTACACTATGTTATTTTTTACATTTGCTATCCCTTTAAAAATTGTCATTCTCAGAAAGAATCCTTATATATATCTACATACATACATACAGGTAGAAATCCCTTTATCCAAGCTGCTTGGGACTGGAAAGTTTGGTTTTGTAATATTTGCATCTTTAAAATGGGACAGTTTGGAGAGGGGATGGAAACAAGTTTAAAGAACAATATCTTATATTGTGATCATTATGATATTTAGACAATATTTACATAGACTAGCAGCCACAAAAAAGTGTGTTATGCACCTGATGAGCAGCCCAAATGGATACAGTGCTCCAAATACTCAGTCCTTGACAAGTAGATGCTCCCACCTCACCACACAGTCAAACAATCCCAAACAGATTGTGATACCTCGCCAAATTTCACAAAACCGGTCTTTGGGGAATCCCCAGTGGCCTCCTGCTCAATGTGCACTCATACACCAAATGGTACATAAAATCATTACCTCCAAAAGCCTTCAGGCCGTAGCAGATCACCTCTTTGGTTTACCTGTTGTTCGCGGGTGATGACCTCACTCTGTTCTGATATTCTCGTGGTGGTGGGTGGGAGTGGTCAACACAAGGGATAACTCACTGATGTGCCGCACTTGGGAAGAACCCAGCTCAGCAGGATCATACTTGTCTGTTAAACCTAAGACGTCTAGTAATTTGGGCACAGCATCTAAGTACCAGATGGTACAGGTGCAGGCATCAGTGGCCAGTGGTGCAAGGACCGACTTTAGGGAGACAAACAGGTCTGACATTGCTCAGGATTTTTCCAGGCCCCCAAAAGGATTCGAAGGGGGGAGAAAAAGGAATTCTAAAGGAGGCACCTCTTCCCCCGAGAAAGGGAAGGTCAAAGACTATATGCAATTAAATTATGTTATCAATCTGTCAAAGCACCAATTAAGCGATCTGGGTATAAAAGTGATGAGCTATGGTCTAAACTTTGTGCCAGCAGAAAGTTTCAATCTTTTCCAGACACTGATAGATGTGAACAGATTGATTAGGAATTAACCCTCAAAAAGCATTTTAATAAGGCTAATGAAAATGAGGTATCTAATGGCAGGGGGATTGAAAGTACTGAGGATAATAATGATCTAACATTTCAGGAGGTTTGTGATTTGGAAACACTGGAGGCACTCTATACAGTGGGAACCAGTACATTGGAAGTTTCTGTACTGGAATTAGAGAACAGAAGCCCATCGTTAATAAATGCCTTCAGATTCAATCCTATCTAATCTAGAGGGAATATTTTGGAAAAGTTTAAAAAAAGAGTTGAACAGGATTTGACAACTCTTGCATATACAGAGAATGAAAGGCATTATGGTAATTTGAGCAGAAAAGAGAGGCTTATCCTTAAACACCTAGAGGAGAACAAATAATTGGTTATAAGAGCTACTGATAAGGGATGATCTGTTGTTTTGATGGATAGACATTTATTTATCAGTGAAGCATTGCACCAATTAACAGACCCCTCTCAATATCATAGCCTAAGCTTTAACCCAGTAAACTGTTTCAAGGAAGAATTGCATCAGTTAATTGATGATGGTAGGGAGGAAGGGTTTTTGGATGAAAAAAAATGGAATCTTTCAGTATGTAGAGAATTCGGTTACTCCCATTTTTAACTTCCTACCAAAAGTCCACAAATCTCTCTCTGATGTAAAAGGTCATCCCATCATTAGTGGGATAGGCTCTCTTTTTGAACCCCTTTCACAATGGCTGGATGCTATCCTCCAACCATTGGTAAAGGGTATGGCCAAGTTATTTGAGAGATACAAAACAACTTTTAATAAAGTTGGAGTCCGTTACTTGGAAGGAGGACTTTAATTGGTTGACAGTGGATGTCACCGCTTTATACTCCTCAATACCCCATGACAAAGGTTTGGAGGCAATAAGATTTTTTCTGGAAAGAATGACCAACATTGATCAGATTGCAGTAACTCCCAGATCAAAAAGAGCGCAGTGAACTGGGGAATAAAAGAAAGCCCCAAATAGTGTAATAACGTTTAAACACAAGACTTTATTTACACTGATATAAGGTACTCACGAGCATACCAACATACAATTGCACATAAAGGTATCTTTGTAAATATTCACAGAGTCCTCGTGAACAACAGGCTTCTCAAGTCCGGTGCAAGTGAACTCCCCTGGTCAGCATGTGACATCACCACCCAACACAAGTCTGCTTCCGGAATATAGGGCTCAGGTCCCAAGGGCTCAAACACACTTCCCCAATGTGTTTCTCACCTGCTACTGGGTGCTTTCTAAAGAGGATGTGCGGATTCACTAAAGCCTACTTCTTAAATAGTCTAATACTTGAGCGTCATCTATCTGCGATTGAGTGAATTTTTCTGTTTTATTGTTTGGCAGCAGAAATATTGAGTTTCAGTCGTCTATGGTTCCATACGAGCACTGTTTACATTAACCCAATGGGACATGTTCCTTCATTACTTGCCTTCAGGACTCCTGCTTCAATGAGTGGATGTGGTCATGTGTGTGATAAAATTCCCCAGAGCAGACAGATATGTGGAATATAATGTTCTCTCTCTAGTCTTTGGTACATCTTAGGTAATTTTAACACATTCGTTCATTCGAATCAAATTTCGAATGTTTACATAACATTCTAACATTCGATTTTCGAATGTTCGGGTTTTGAATTTTACGATTACATTCGAAAATATTCTTTTCGAAAAATTCGAATTTAGATTGTAATAGTATTTCTAATGCTTTTTCTTTAAATGTAATATTCGAATTATGCAATATTCGAATTCGAAAAATTCGAATTTAGATTGTAATAGTATTTCTAATGCTTTTTCTTTAAATGTAATATTCGAATTATGCAATACGTGTATTCGAATTCGAAAAATTCGAATTTAGATTGTAATAGTATTTCTAATGCTTTTTCTTTAAATGTAATATTCGAATTATGCAATATTCGAATTCGAAAAATTTGAATTTATATTTGAATTCGAAAAATTTGAATTTATGTTTGTAATAGTATTTGTAATGCTTTCTTTAAATGTAATATTCGAATTATGCAATATTCTATATGGAAACATTCGAAATGATATATTTGTATCTATTATGTATCAATTTACTAAATTACTGCCCTACCACATGAACTATTGAACTTCTGAATAGTATTTGTTAAATAGAATGTTAAATTCGAAATTTCGAATGTGGACATTCAATATAATTATAAACATTCGAATTCGAAAGTGACATTCGAAAACTGTAAATAACATTTGATTTTCGAATTTTTAAGAATATTCGTTCTTATTGACATTCGGATTTAGAATTCGAATTTCGGTAATAACATTCGTTCTACATTCGAAATTCGAAAATTTACACATTCGCCCATCCCTATCCTATGCCAACTTTTTTATGGGTTGGTGGGAATTGTCCCACATCTATGGATGTGATGAGCACATGAAAAACAAGGTTATATACTATAGAAGGTATATTGACGATCTGCTAATCATCTGGAAAGGGGACAAACAAGAAGCAGAAAGTTTTGTTGGTGTGCTCAATCAAAATTAGGTGGGAATACAGTTTACCTTTGATTTGGGGATAGACTAATTATCTAGATATAACAATATCAGGAACAACAGATGGTAAAGTTGTAACTGGGGTATATAGAATTTCCAGCAATACTCTCCTCCTTTCCCACAGTTGTCACCCCAAGAGGTTCTTTAAATCGGTCCTAAAAGGACAATTCATAAGATTGATGAGAAACTGTACAAGAGTTGAAGAATTCAAGAAACATGCTGAAGACCTGGAGAAGAGATTTTGCAATAGGGGTTACAAGAGTAAACCACTTTCACCAAGTTTGCAATATAATTCGGAAACACTTCCAGATGCTTAAGGCAGATGAAGGTCTGGTGGATGTGGTGGCTAAATGTTGTAGGTAAGCCTTCAAAAGAGGAAAGTCTATAGGGAATATGATAGCCCATACTCAGTTAAAGCCTATCATGATGGACAGCTCATCCTGGTTACACTTTAAGAGTACTTTCAGGTGCAGTTATCCACAATGTACTGCATGTGAATACCTTCAAGTTGGAGAAGGTTTCATGAGCACAGCTATGGGGGAAAGATTTAAATATTACTCCTGTTTAAATTGTAGTTCAGTTTACGTGGTGTATCTTCTCACATGCATTTAATGTGGGATACAGTATGTGGGACTCATGAGCAGAGAGGATAGACATAGAATCCATGAGCATTTATCCAGTAAAAAACTAGGGAAATTGACCAACCCCTTAGTGCAACATTTCAAACATGAACATAAAGACGCAAAGTCTCTGAGATGGACAATAATAGAGGTAGTGAGGTGTAAGGAGAGAGGTGGTGGGGTAGAGACAAGCTTCTACGAGAGGTGTTTTGGATACACAGGCTCAAACCTAGAGTACCGGAGGGATTAAACAAATTTTTATCAATTTTGGGAGTAATTGGTTTTGGGCCTGTGTAGACAAACTAAGAAATAACTCTTTCCCGTATATATGCTCCATATGTGTCCCTTTCCCTCCTCCCCTCCTCCCTCTTCTCTGCTTAAGAAAATATATTTGCCACATATATGCTGGTTTTATAGATTTTATCTCCCTCCCTTTTGGGAATGTAAGTAGGATCATGGTCATCCTGTGTTTAAATTGGAATATATGTGCAAAAAAGATCACAGATAATATTGTGTGATCTGGGTGTTCTATGTATACAGCAATAAACTAGGTTAGAAGCCCTATATATTGCCTTAATCTCCTTATACATGTTAGAATAATCACAGAGCACTTCTTGTAATGGCATTTGAGTACAATTATAGATTATATTGCATTATGCACCTACATATTAAGAATAGTGATACAGACTGTATGAAGAGAAATTGTGTATCCACATTGATAAATGAGAAAGACGTTGTTGAAAAAACAAAGGTGGGTCTTTAATAAGATGGTGAAAGTCCACAAGCCATCTCACGTGGGATCCTATACCTTATGTGAATTTTACAAGACCATCATAAAATAGAGAGGAAAAAACAGTTACGGCAGGTACTAGCAATGCAACCTGCAGATCTTTCCTACCAAAAGCAGCCTCAGAAGAGGCAATCTTGTCAAAATGGTAGAATTTGGTAAAGGTATGAAAATATGACCAAGTAGCTGGCTTGATCATCTGTTCAATGGAAGTTTAATTTCTAAAAGCCAAAGAAGTGGTGCCTAATTTGGTAGAATGAACAATAATTCATTAAGGGGTAGACTGATATAAGATTGTAAGGGGTGAAAGTTGGCCTTCAAAGACACTGGCTGATAAAGTCTTTTCCAGGCCATCCTGCAAAAAATTTAAGAAGTTAAGAAATCTGAAAACAGTTTTAATAGTAATTCTAAGACTCACACCAGGAAAGGAAAACTTTCTTCTTCTTTTTTCTAACACCCATAACAAGTGAGGCGCAAAAGATCCCCTATCTTTGAGCCCTTATAACTTTTTTGTGCAATATTTTTTTTTAAATAATTGCTATTAGACAGTGTTAATATGAGTGCACTTTGATTAAGGCTAGAAACCCTGTTACAAGACATATTTATCACTTGATCTGAAAAAAACCTCTCAGAAAAAAAAAATCAGATGTTCAATTGCCATGCTATCAACTTTGGAAATTTGAGATACTGATAGTAGAAAGGATTTTTAGAGAAAAATCCTTCCTGAAAGGAAACACCAAGGCTGGCTAGACGACAATTGTACCAGGTCTGTGTACCAAGTCCTGCAAGGCCATGCAAGAGCAATTAAAGTCACTGAGGCTCTTGCCTTTTTTTATGGATATTATCCTTGATAGTGAAACAAAAGGAAAATCAAATGTAAGTGTAAAGACTATTGAATTCTCCATTCCACTGTTGCAAACTTATTCCGCAACTTTAAATGTCACTTAGGGGGTGATTTATCAAGCTGAGGTGGACACATACGCACCCCTGCCTGTCACAGCTCACCTCTGGCGGGCTGAATTCCCCTGGCGGAATTCAGCATTGCACACAAGTGCTATTTTTTGTGCTTGCATGCAATCCCGCCTCAGGAAGATTGACAGCTCCTGTCCGCGCGTGATTGGCTGTGCGCAGACAGGAGCTGTCAATCTCCCCGGTTGGACTAGACCACAGAGATTGAATTTTGCTACTTTAGAGGTAGCGAAAGATTAGGGATTAGGAAAGCAGTGGTCTGATGACTGCTGCTTGTTAAATACGGCGTGCAGGTTCTCTTGTGAGAACCTGCAGTCGTAGTGGGTCAAATAGCTTGCAAAGCCTTTGATAAATTGACCCCTTAAAGAGTTTTTCCAGATGGAACAGTTACACTAAACTACACTAATCACTACTAAACCGCCACCCCCCCCACATCACAAACAACCTAAATATACTATTAACCCCCCACATCGCTAACAACCTAAATATACTATTAACCCCTAAACCGCCATCCTCCACAACGCAAATTATCTAAATAAACTATTAGCCCCTAATCCTCCATCCCCCACATCACAAACTGCAATCCCCCCACAATGCAAAGTAATAAACTTACATTTAAAACCCCTAACACCCTCTAACTTACACCAAATGAAAATACCCCATAATTTACAAAAAATCTTAACTAGCATAAAAAATAACTTACCAATAAAATTAAATAAAACATCTAATCTTACCTTTAAAAATTAAAAACAAAACTAATATTACTAAAAATAAAAAAACTAACACTGCAAAAGAAAACATTTACAAAAAAAAAAAAAAAACATTACAGGAAATTAAAAAACCTAACATTACAAAAAACAAAAAAGTCTAACTTTACAGAAATAAAAAAAGTAATTACCAAAACTTTTAAAAAATTTAATTCTATTCTAATACCCCCCCCAAATAGACACCCCAAAATGCCGGCGGTTCATCTTCATTAAGGCAGTGGTCCATCTTCTTCATCCAGGCAGCAGTCCATCTTTATCTAGGCAACGGTGACAGCAGCAGTGGTCCTCATCTTGCGAGCTTCAACTCGGAGGTCCTCTTCATACGGTCTTTAGCCGCATACTGAATAGTGAATGTGAGGTACCCCTTTTATATGGTGGTACCCTTGCATTCCCATTGGCTAATTTGAATCTTAAAATTCAAATCAGCCAATAGAATAAAAGGAAAAAGCTTTCATTCTATTGGCTGATTTGAATTTGAAGATTGAGATCATACGAAGAGGACCTTCGTGTTGAAGCTCGCAAGATGAGTACCACTGCCGCCGCCTCCACCGCCTGGATGAAGATGGACTGCTGCCTGGATAAAGATGGATTGCCGCCTGGATGAAGATGGACCGCCGCCATCATCATCATTGGTGAGTACCTTTATGGGGTTAATATTAGTTTTTTGTTTTCTTTTGGGTTGGTTTCTTTAATTTAATAATAGCTTTTTTTTATGGGCAGCAAAAGAGCTGAATGCCCTTAAAGCGCAATGCCCATTCAAATGCCCTTTTGGCACTTTGTAGTTTAAGTTTTTTAAGATAGGTATTTCTTATTTCTTTGGGGGGTGGGAGGTTTTAATGTTAGAGGGGTTAGTGGGTTTTATTTAAAAAGAGCTTGATCGCTTTAAAGCAATGCCCTACAAATGGGCTATTGGTAGTTTAATTTTAGAATAGTTTTTTTTTGTAAATTTAAGGGTATTTTAATTTGGGTTGCTAGGTGATTTAGATGTTAATTTATTACTGTGCTTTGTGGGGGATTGCGGTTTGGAGGTTAATAGTTTATTTAGGTAGTTTGCGATGTGGGGGATGGAGGTTTAGGGGTTAATAGTGTACATAGGTAGTTTGCATTGTGGGGGGATTGGGGATTAGGGGTTAATAGTTTGTGGGAACTTTGAGGTGGGCTATGTGGCAATTTAGGGGTTATTAGATTAGGAATTTATAGTGATTCAGGTTAGCGTGAGTTTTTTTTTAAAACTTTTTTGGCTCAATTGACTTCTATGGAGCAGTAGGTTATTGCGCTAATGGTAAGTCATTTTACTGAGTCAGGTTAGCGCTAGAGCAATATTTTTTATTTTTAACTTGTAACAGTGCAACCCGATTCACGAAAATGACTTACCACTAGCGCAATTAGCACTCTAGCACAAGTGGTAGTTAGCTCTCAATTTGTAATCTAGCCCTAGGTTAGCTCAGGCCTTTATAAGCAGCTCTCTAGGAATAGTATGTTCCTCAGGGAGCAGACTGTTTTTCAGAGTGAAAGAGAGACTGGACACATGTTAGCATGGGTGACTGCCTGTAAAGAAACACACTGGTGAGACAAACTTGTTTTGATTTGTTTTGTATTTTCCTTATGCCATTTCTGTGACTTACTAAACTGGGATCAAGTTAGCTGCTCAGTTTAGCATTAGTAAGGGAAACTCTATGTATAGTTGGGCTCCTGACAGGAGTAGACTTTTATTTGTATGCTTTGTTTTACTGGTTGCTTTGAAGTTGCTGTTTGAAAATACAGTTACCACGGCCATTTAGACTGGTCTTCCAGTGACCTTATAAATATATATATATATATATATATATACAAAATATATATTTTACAACAAATACATCATATATATATATATATATATATATATATATATATATATATATATATATATATATATATATATATATATATATATATATATACAGTATATATATAAATATCTATTGAAAAATAAATAGAAAATGTTGTTCTGTGTCAAGAACATTGGAATGTAAACTATTCAGGTTAGCATAGTTGATCTAATGTAGTGTCGGGTTAGCTTGCAAACGGTAAGTGTTAAGCTTTTTTCAGTTTGTGCGCTCTATTGAAGTCTATGGGAAGAAGATTTTCCTGGGGTTGCGATATCCGAAGTCAAATGAAAATACTGCTCAGTTTAGCATTAGTAAGGGAAACTCTATGTATAGTTGGGCTCCTGACAGGAGTAGACTTTTATTTGTATGCTTTGTTTTACTGGTTGCTTTGAAGTTGCTGTTTGAAAATACAGTTACCACGGCCATTGAGACTGGTCTTCCAGTGACCTTATAAATATATATATATATATATATATATATATACAAAATATATATTTTACAACAAATACATCATATATATATATATATATATATATATATATATATATATATATATACAGTATATATATAAATATCTATTGAAAAATAAATAGAAAATGTTGTTCTGTGTCAAGAACATTGGAATGTAAACTATTCAGGTTAGCATAGTTGATCTAATGTAGTGTCGGGTTAGCTTGCAAACGGTAAGTGTTAAGCTTTTTTCAGTTTGTGCGCTCTATTGAAGTCTATGGGAAGAAGATTTTCCTGGGGTTGCGATATCTGAAGTCAAATGAAAATACTTGCATCTTCATCAAGCTCAAGTAATTCTGAATTTTATCAAGGGAAGCTTCTTGGGAAATAAGTTTAAAGATGTTGTCACACCATACTGCAGTAGCTGCAGACACGTAGACCACCCTAACAGCTGGAGGAAACATATAGCCTGCTAGCTGAGAAGATCTCCTGAGGAAACCTTAAAAAAAAGGTACTGTCCTCTAAAGAAAAGATAGTCCATCTAGTCAAAGTAGAAATAGCACTGTCCAGCTTTGGAATTGTTTCCCATGCCTCCAATTTTTCAGAGGGTAAAGGAAATATATTTTTGAATTTGGCAAAGGGAACATAGAGAATGGTTTATTCAATTCCTTGCTAATTAGCTCAAAAACCAGACAGGTAGATAACCTTTGGGGCTGCCTTAACTAATTTATCAATGTTTTTAACAGATTGTTTGTCTGCAGGTAGAGGGTCCCCAATCTGAAAAAAAAGTGTATTGCAATAGCATGTAGATTTTCCTTTTAAGGGATAAGTGCTTTGTCCTAAGACTTTAGCTGCAACAGTTTGTTCCATAATGATTTAGAATAGTATGAACAGGCAAGTATCTCAAATTAGATAGTAGCACAGAAAATAGTATAACAGGCACAGAAAGGGTTAACACCCTCAGACTGATTATGTGCTAGATTACAAGTGACATGTTGTAGTTAGCATAGGATGCAATAAACAATGGGCCAGATTACAAGTGGAGCGCAAAATATCGCTTACGCAAGTGCGATATTTGCGCTCCACTCAGTACCAGCGCACGCAAATGTGCACTGATATTTCAAGTTAGGTGCAATGCGAACGCAACCTCTTGTTCACATTGCAGGGAAGCATTGTGCTCATGAGAGCGTGCTTCCATAGGATCCAATAGAAGCCTTGTTCTCATGCCATCAGAAATGACTGAGAACCTAGAGCAGCAAAGGCTGTAAGTCGCGCAGCAATGGACAGTAGATTTTAAATATATATGTTGTGACCTGGGATCTTGGAAACACACAGTCCTCAAAGCTGGAAACACCACACAAGGTTGTAGCTTTATAAAATACAGTCTGTTTATTATCAGGTCTGGCAAAAACAGGCAAAATAAACATAAACAAAACAAAAGAGGCTTGCTCCACTGAGCACTTACTAACAAGTACAACTGTCTGCACTAAGTAGCTTTTCACAAAAGTAATATTGCACAGACCTTTCAAACTTTGTCCTTTAGAGAGAATTCCTCTCAGTCTCTCAGGAGAGTGTTTGCAGTTTTCCTTTAATGCTGGCAAATCTAAATCTCAACCCCTGACTGGGGATTTTATTAGCACCTGCTGTTAATTACCACATGCAGGTGAGTAGCTAGCTGAGTCAGACAGAATTCCTGGACTGGACTTTTTGACATAATGTGCTACTTGCAAACTGCGGGGTGGAGCACTGCAACACTTTTGAGGGAATATAGACACCTTCCATTACTATGCCTTGGGTTCTGTCACACATCCTCCCCACCAGCTCAGACCTAGTGGGGTGAGCGACCATGGCCAAAAGCGTATGCATACGTGAAAGGCCATCAGCATTACCCTGTTTACTTCCTGCCCTGTGTTCTACTGAGAAGAGATAGGGTTGCAAACTAAGGAACCAGCGTGTAACTCTACTATTATTATCCTTATTTTGACTCATCCATTTGAGAGGTGCATGATCAGTAACTAGACTAAATTTTCTGCCCAGCAAATAATATTTGAGAGTTTCAACAGCCCATTTAATTGCTAGACACTCCTTTTCAACAATTGAATAGTTCTTTTCTCTAGGTTGAAGTTTCCGGCTCAGGTATAGTATTGGGTGCTCTTCACTTTGAGTTTCCTGGGAAAGCACTGCTCCAAGCCCAACATTAGAGGCATCCGTCTGTAAAACAAACTCCTTTGAAAAATCAGGGGTGACTAACACTGGTTGTCTACAGATGGCTTCCTTGAGATTTTGAAATGCCTGTTCAGCTTCAGAGGACCATTTCACTATTACTGGAGCTTTTGCTTTAGTGAGGTCAGTTAAAGGACCCGCTATAATAGCAAAGTTGGAGATAAACCTTCTGTAGTAGCCAACAAGCCCAAGAAATGTTCTGACCTGTTTCTTCGTCATAGGTCGTGGCCAATTCCTTATGGCTTCAACTTTAGCAAGTTGTGGCTTTACTATTCCTCTTCCAATGGAATAGCCCAGATACTTGGCCTCCTCCAAGCCAATGGTACATTTACTCGGATTTGCTGTCAGACCAGCATTTCTTATGGAATTAAGGACAGCTTGCACTTTTGGCAAGTGAGACTCCCAATCTTCGCTATGTTTGACCACGTCATCTAAGTAAGCTGCAGCATAATGAGCATGTGGCCTTAAGATCCGGTCCATCATTCTTTGAAATGTTGCTGGAGCACCATGTAGGCCAAAAGGTAACACCTTGTATTGGAAGAGCCCATCTGGAGTAGAGAAGGCAGTCTTTTCCTTTGCCCGTCCTGTAAGCAGCACTTGCCAATAACCCTTGGTCAAATCCAATGTGGTAAGGTACCTGGCTCTCCCGAGTCTCTCCACAAGTTCATCAACCCTTGGAATGGGGTATGCATCAAACTTGGATATTGCATTCAGCTTCCGGTAATCATTACAAAACCTGATTGTGCCATCAGGCTTTGGTACAAGCACAACTGGGCTACTCCAGTCACTTTGGGATTCTTCAATTACCCCAAGGTCCAGCATTTTCTTTACTTCCAATTTGATTGCTTCCCTCCGGGCTTCAGGTATTCTATATGGCTTTAGATTTATCCTTTTTCCCGGTTCAGTGACAATGTCATGCTCTATTATCGTAGTTCTTCCTGGGACTGTGGAGAAAACATCTTTATTTAATCTGATGAAGTCTTTTACCTCCCTCTTCTGGTGGATAGTCAGGGTTTCTGAGATATTGACTACGGGTTCATTCTCCTCCATTGTAGGGAGGTCTGCTGTTTTTATAGCCACAAGTGTTTCTCTCTCTTTCCACGGTTTAAGTAAATTCAGATGGTAAATCTGTACCTCCTTTCGCCTCCCAGGCTGTCTTACTTTGTAATTTACTTCCCCCACTCTGTCAATGACTTCATATGGCCCATGCCATGTTGCCAAAAATTTGTTCTCTACAGTGGGAACCAGGACTAGTACTCTGTCTCCTGGATTAAACACACGAACCCTGGCATTTCTATTATAGCTGTTCTGCTGGTGTTGTTGGGCATTTTCCATGTGTTCTCTAACTATGGGCATAATGGCTGTCATCCGATCCTGCATCTGAGTTATATGTTCAATCACACTTCTGTGAGGGGTTGACTCCTGTTCCCAAGTCTCCTTAGCTATGTCTAGCAACCCTCTGGTGTGTCTTCCATACAAAAGTTCAAAGGGCGAAAACCCAGTAGAAGCTTGAGGGACCTCTCGGATGGAAAACATTAAATAAGGCAAAAGGAAATCCCAGTTTTTCCCATCTTTATCAATTACTTTTTTGAGCATAGCCTTTAGTGTTTTATTAAATCGTTCTACCAGACCATCAGTTTGTGGGTGATATACGGATGTTTTCAGATGCTTTATATGAAGAAGATTTACACAACTCCTTTGTAATTCTCGACATAAATGGAGTGCCTTGGTCTGTTAATATTTCTTTGGGAATCCCAACACGGCTGAACATTAACATTAACTCCTTAGCAATTGCTTTTGCTGAAGTAGTACGCATGGGTATTGCCTCAGGGTAACGTGTAGCATAGTCTACTATTACCAATATATACTGGTGCCCCCTTGCAGACTTTACAAGAGGACCCACAAAATCCATACCAATGCGTTCAAATGGGACCTCAATTATGGGTAAGGGTACCAAGGGGCTACGGTATGCTGTAAGAGGGGCAGTTAATTGGCATTCAGGACAAGAAGAACAATAGTTTGTGATAGATGCCATTACACCTGACCAATAAAACCTCCTAAGCATTCTCTCTCTGTTTTTTTCAATCCCCAAGTGCCCCCCAAGTATGTGACTATGTACCAGATTTAATACAGTGTGTCGATATGCCTGGGGTACTAACAGCTGTTTGACAGACTCCTTTTTCCCAACTCTGTACAGTAAATCATTTTCCACTTCAAAGTATGGATAGGTGAGCGCTTTATCAGTATTAATGGGGGTGCCATTTCTTATGGAAATATAGTTTCTAGCCACAGCTAAAGTTGGATCCTCCCATTGTGCAGCCCTAAAGTTACTTGGGCTAACCTCTAGGTCAGTTATTTCTACATCAGGTTCAGATATATTAGATTGACCTGTATTATTCTGTTCAGTATTACCTCCAACTAGGGTTTCCATAGGGGTTGAGTGTTTCCCTCTAGCATGAGTTATTTTGTCTAAGTCTTCCCCTAATAAATCAGAAAAGGGAAAGTCACAAACAGCGCCCTCTACTGAATCCGGTGAATTTTCCTCAGCAGCATCCCATAGATTCAAAAAATGGGGAAAATCTCTGCCTATTATCATTTCATGGACTAATTTATCCACTAAACCAACTCTATGATTTATAGGGCCATTTTGAGTTTCAATAAGTACTTTAGCAGTTGGATACTTGTGTATGTCCCCATGGACACAAGAAATATCTAGGTTCTGGTAATTATCAATAGGAGTATTTCTCAACAGACCCCTGTCTATGAGCGTAACCATGCTACCAGAATCCAGCAAAGCTTTAATTTCATTTCCCTCCACCCTTACAGTGCACCAAGGGTGGCCATTTAAACAATCATTTTTGGTAATTGCATATACTGAGCGAGTGTACAATGAATAATTGTCTCTCATATTGCCAACATTACATTCCATAGCAACATCATTCTCAGGGCAGTCCTTTGCAAAATGTCCATACTCTTTACATTGAAAACATTTAATATTAGCATTAGACAACATCTTTGAGGCTATTGTGGACCCTTCCTGCCTCACAAAACTCTTGTCCCTTGCAGTAATGTCCCTCGGGTTGTAAAAACCCATCTGCTCCTCCCGATACCCCCTTTTCCCCGGAACAGTCTTACCCAATTTACTGGGACTCTGGATCTTCAGGGTTCTAGGTCTTTCCTGGTTGGGGATTTGTAGAAACTCTCCGGCAGTCAAATAGCGTTCCACCAGGGCAACTAGACCGTCAGCAGTTTTAGGTTCACTCTGGCTGACCCACCGCCGCAGGGAAACAGGCATTCCTCGCAGGAACCGATCCATCACGAGCTGTTCCACAATGTGACTAGCTGAGTTGACCTCTGGCTGTAGCCATTTCCTGGCAAGATGTATCAAGTCAAACATCTGTGACCGCACGGCTTTGTCTTGACTGTAAGTCCAGGAGTGAAATCGCTGGGCCCTTACTGCTGTCGTTACTCCCAGGCGGGCCAAGATTTCTGTTTTTAGCTTTTTATAATCACTGGCCTGCTCAGGCTCCAAATCATAATATGCCTTCTGAGGTTCTCCACTCAGAAATGGCGCAAGGAGACTTGCCCATTCAGACGCAGGCCACCCTTCTCTTTCGGCTGTCCTTTCAAAAGCCATCAGGTAAGCCTCCACATCATCTGTAGCCACCATCTTTTGCAAATAGTTACTCACTCTCAGAGTCTTAGAACTGTGTGGAATTTCTGCAGCACACCTGCCCAGTCTTTCAGCTAGGCCTCGAATCTCCTGCTGCATGGTACGTGTGATATTCTGCTGTTCCTCTCTTTGTGTTAATACCAGTTTTTGTAGCACTGCAATATTTTCTTGCTGGCTGGCAGTAGCTTGCTGCTGTGTGGCAGTGGCCTGTTGCTGTGAGGCCGTAGCCTGTAGTAAAGCCTTTACAACTTCCTCCATTTTAAGTGTGGTATTGTTTCCTTAACAGACTATTAGTGTGTTGCCCGCATTCTCCACCATATGTGACCTGGGATCTTGGAAACACACAGTCCTCAAAGCTGGAAACACCACACAAGGTTGTAGCTTTATAAAATACAGTCTGTTTATTATCAGGTCTGGCAAAAACAGGCAAAATAAACATAAACAAAACAAAAGAGGCTTGCTCCACTGAGCACTTACTAACAAGTACAACTGTCTGCACTAAGTAGCTTTTCACAAAAGTAATATTGCACAGACCTTTCAAACTTTGTCCTTTAGAGAGAATTCCTCTCAGTCTCTAAGGAGAGTGTTTGCAGTTTTCCTTTACTGCTGGCAAATCTAAATCTCAACCCCTGACTGGGGATTTTATTAGCACCTGCTGTTAATTACCACATGCAGTTGAGTAGCTAGCTGAGTCAGACAGAATTCCTGGACTGGACTTTTTGACATAATGTGCTACTTGCAAACTGCGGGGTGGAGCACTGCAACACTTTTGAGGGAATATAGACACCTTCCATTACTATGCCTTGGGTTCTGTCACAATGTATATAAATATATATTTATGTGTTAGTATATAGACACATATTAACATGTAAATATATATGTATATAAGCATATACATATATAGTTATAGACACAGTTTCATGCAGTTATTTTTTACAAAAATAAAAATGCTACTTTTTTAATTTAATAAACTACAATACACTGCATTTTGGGGGTAATTGGGGCACTTTTGGAAAATTAACCAGAGATTTGATCTCTGGTTAATTTTTAAGGGCTCTAAGGAGGCGGACAGGGATCGCGTGAAATCAATCCGATCGAACTGACAACCTCGCGAATCTGCAGGGGGCGGCGTTGCACCAGCAGTTCACAACAGCTGCTGGTGCAATGCTGAATGCGGAGAGCGTATTGCTCTCCGCATTCAGCCATGTCTGTCGGACATGATCATAAATAGGCCCCTTAGAGTGCTAATTGCTACCACAAGCTCGCAGCAGCAATAACCAGGCACTTGTAATGGCTGGTTATTTATCATGCGGCCATAAACGGGTGAATTTGCCCTTTTTCGGGGGCCCGATAAATTAGCGAGAGGGAGAGAGAGAGAATTTCAATTAAGAGACCACTGCAAAATTATCAGTTTATCTCGCTTTACTATTTATAGCTATATACAGAAAAACAGAGAGGTGTACTCAACTGGGCTTAGAACTAAAGCTGGAAAAACTTACTCCCAGGGTACAATCTCCTTCTGAACACTATGCCTTTCACAAAGGTAAAATCTCCTGTAGCATATTAGTCTGACCCTGCCAAATGCCAGTCCAGTGCCGAAATACCAGGTAAATCTCCTTTGAACAAGGGGAAACAACAAACCCCAGACATACGTTTCAGCCTCTATGGGCCTCGTCAGTGAGGTGCAGTTACATCCCTCTAAGGCATGTGTGCAACGATGCCACATCTGGTTGCCCCTTTTGCTCTTGGGGAGACCTAAGAGCATTTGCATACACACAGAAAAACAGAGAGATGTACTGAACTGGGCTTAGATCTGAAGCTGGAAAAATGTCCTTGCTTAGTGTCTCCTTACTCCCAGGGTACAATCTCTTTCTGCAAGCTACAGTATATGTTTGAGTAAAATTATCATTTTTGTTTTATTCTATAAACTTCTCCCAAATTCCAAATAAAAATACTGTCATTTAGAGCATTTATTTGTTGAAAATTACAACTGGTCAAAATAACAAAAAAGATGTAATGTTTTCTTACCTAGAATAATGCAAAGAAAACAAGTTTATATTTATTTTTATTCATATTCAATAGAATTTCAGTAGCTCTTATCCTATTGGCTGATTTGAACAGCCAAAAGGATTTGAGTAGCTCTCATCCTATTGGCTGATTTGAATTTGAAGAATCAAATCAGGCATTAGGAATTCAAGAGATGCCATCTTTAATCGCGTACCTTGAATTCACATCGTACGAAGAGGATCCTCCACGCTCTATGGCTCCGCGGTCGCTGGTCTTCAGTTCTTGAGCTCCGTTCCACGCCGGATTGTTACTGGAAGAAGAAAGAAGAGGTTGCCGCTTGGAAGAAGACTTTACCGCATGGGACACAACCTTCTCCGCCAGACTTCAGAAATGGTTAGACTTAGGTTTTTTAAAAAAAAAATTATATTAGGGTGGGCACTTTGTAAAAGAGCTAAACGCCATTTTAAGGGCAATGCCCAACAAAGTTTAGGTTTTTTAGTGTTAGGTTTTTTATTTGGAGGAGGTTGGTGGGTGGGGGGTTTTACTGTTAGGGGGGACTCTGTGTATTTATAATGTAAAAGAGCTGTTTATCTTGGGGCAATGCCCTGCAAAAAGCCCTTTTAAGGGCTACTGGCAGTTTATTATTAGAGTGGGGGTGTTTTTATTTTGGGGGGGCTTTTTTATTTTCACAGGGATTAGGTATAATTTTTTAAAATTTGATAATTTTGGGTACTTATTTTCTGTAATATTAGATTTTTTTAATTTTCTGTAATTTTAGAATCATTTAAACTTAGGTTTAATTTTTATTTATTTTTTTATTTTTTTTAAAGATTTTTTTTGAGGTTTTTTTTAGATTAGGGATGGGCAGCAAAAGAGCTGAATGCACATACAAATGCCCTTTTCAGGGCAATGGATGCTTTAGTCTTTTTAGTGTTAGGTTTATTTATTTTGGGGGGTTTGGTGGGTGGTGGGTTTTACTGGTGGGGGGGACTTAGAATTTTTTGTAACTGCAAAAGAGCTGTTTAACTTAGGGCAATGCCCTACAAAAAGCCCTTTTAAGGACTATTGGTAGTTTAGCATTAGATTAGGGGGTGTTTTTTTGGGGGGGGGTTGGTGGGTGGGGGGTTTTACTGTTAGGGGGGACTTTGTGTATTTTTAATGTAAAAGCTGTTTATCTTGGGGCAATGCCCTGCAAAAAGGGCTACTGGCAGTTTATTCTTAGAGTGAGGGTGTTTTTATTTTGGGGGGCTTTTTTATTTTCATAGGGATTAGGTATAATTTTTTAAAATTTGATAATTTTGGGTTTTTATTTTCTGTAATATTAGATTTTTTTTATTTTCTGTAATTTTAGAACCATTTAAACTTAGGTTTAATTTAAAAAAAATATATTTTTTTTTAAAGATTTTTTTTTTTTAGATTAGGGATGGGCAGCAAAAGAGCTGAATGCCCATACAAATGCCCTTTTTTTAGGGCAATGGATACTTTAGTATTTTTAGTGTTAGGTTTATTTATTTTGGGGGGTTTGGTGGGTGGTGGGTTTTACTGGTGTGGGGACTTTAGAATTTTTTGTAACTGCAAAAGAGCTGTTTAACTTAGGGCAATGCCCTACAAAAAGCCCTTTTAAGGACTATTGGTAGTTTAGCATTAGATTAGGGGGTGTTTTTTTGGGGGGGGGTTGGTGGGTGGGGGGTTTTACTGTTAGGGGGGACTTTGTGTATTTTTAATGTAAAAGCTGTTTATCTTGGGGCAATGCCCTGCAAAAAGGGCTACTGGCAGTTTATTCTTAGAGTGAGGGTGTTTTTATTTTGGGGGGCTTTTTTATTTTCATAGGGATTAGGTATAATTTTTTAAAATTTGATAATTTTGGGTTTTTATTTTCTGTAATATTAGATTTTTTTTATTTTCTGTAATTTTAGAACCATTTAAACTTAGGTTTAATTTAAAAAAAATATATTTTTTTTTAAAGATTTTTTTTTTTTAGATTAGGGATGGGCAGCAAAAGAGCTGAATGCCCATACAAATGCCCTTTTTTTAGGGCAATGGATACTTTAGTATTTTTAGTGTTAGGTTTATTTATTTTGGGGGGTTTGGTGGGTGGTGGGTTTTACTGGTGTGGGGACTTTAGAATTTTTTGTAACTGCAAAAGAGCTGTTTAACTTAGGGTAGTTTAGTATTAGATTAGGGGGTGTTTTATTTGGGGGGGGAAGCATTTTTATTTTCTTAGGGATTAGGTTTAATTTTTTTAATTTTTGTTAATTTTTTTATTTTTTCTGTAGTTCAATTTTTTTTTTTTTTTTTTTTTATTAACAACACTTAGACTGCCCTCTGGGCAGGCTTACCAACTAGTTTCTAATAATTTAAAAGGTGGATTGTGCAAAACAAAGATCAAGAAATATGAATTTATGAATATAATCCTCACATTTTAGATATATACAGCAATAAAGTATGTTGCAGTGTAATTATGGCTTATAAACTATCTGGGCTTAGTCTATCTTTGCTACTATATAGGAAATGTGATTATTAGTAATGTGATGAGCAACAAAATGTTGTATTTTTCAAAATGTGGTTTTAATCTTAATACCATTGTGATGTTATTAGCTGCCTCTTGTAATTGAAGAAGATGGGAGTGGTTAAGGTTTTAAATACAGGTGTGGTGATTAACACAGTTTGTTAGTTATTTGTTGAGAGTATGTTTGTCTTGACAAAGCCAAAATGTTGACTTTTAAAATGGATTAGTAAATAAGATTTTTTTTTCTTTCCTATATTTCAAGCCCTGTGAGTGCCTTTTCCTAGTTCTTACATATTTCTGTATATTGTGTAACTTGGTAATATTGATGTAAGCAAGTGCATGAATCTTTTTTTCTTTTCTTAATAAACTGTTATTTGTAAGTGTCCCCTTTTTGAATACATTTTTTTTTTAAAGAAATATTTTTTTCCTCTACTATTTAGAATAATCTGCAAATCAGTATTCTTAAAGGGACATGAAACCCAAAATGTATCTTTCATGACTTAGCTAGAACATACAATTTCCAGTTTAATTCTATTATCAAATTTGCTTCATTCTTTTGGTATCATTTGTTGAAGGAGCAGCAATACACTACTGGTTTCTAACTGAACACATGGATGAGCCAATGACAATCTGTATATATATATGCAGCCACCAATCAGCAGCTAGAACCTAGGTTCTTTGTTACTCCTGATCTTAACTAGATAAACCTTTCAGCAAAGGACAACAAGAGAAGGAAGCAAATTAAATAATAGAAGTAAGTTGGAAAGTTGTTTAAAATTGAATGTTCTGTCTAAATCATGAAAGAAAAAAAATTGGGTTTCATATCCCTTTAAGTCTTCTAAAGTAACACACATCATAAAAACTATTTGTCAGTATTATAGTATTTATTATTATCTCTGCAAAAATGTGATAACTGCATGTAATATATAATTCTAGCAAAACAAATAATAGAATAACTGCGATATAATGAACTTTAGCCTTATTAAAACTTACATTTTTACACTTTACCAAGCAAGTAAATAAAAATATATAGCTTAACTTAAAGGGTCATTTATATATAATATTGAAGCTGTCTGAAAATAAAACTTTATATCTGAGAAGGCTTTTGCAATGAACAGTGTTTGTTTTGTGAAATGTTTTATGTTTTAACTTTTGAGTTCCTTTCTTCTCTCCTCTTATTGTGGTCGTTAATTATTTATGTCTTAATCAAACCCATCCATCTTTTTATATCTCTATATCTCTATCTATCTATCGATCTATCTATCTATCTATCTATCTATCTATCTATCTATCTATCTATCTATCTATCTATATACACACACATGTATATACATACACACATATTCATTTGATATCTTAAAGGGACAGTCTAGACCAAAATAAACTTTCATGATTCAGATAGGGAATGTCATTTTAATCAACTTTCCAATTTACTTGTATCACCAATTGTGCTTTGTTCTCTTGGTATTCTTAGTTGAAAGCTAAACCTAGGAGGTTGATATGCTAATTTCTTATCCCTTAAAGGCCGCCTCTTCTCTCAGGGCATTTTGACAGTTTTTCACCACTATAAGGTGTTTAGTTCATGTGTATCATATAGATAACACTGTGCTCATGCACGTGGAGTTCCTATGCGCCAGCACCGATTGGCTAAAATGCAAGTCTGTCAAAAGAACTGAAATAAGGGGAAATTCGCAGAGGCTTAGATACAAGATAATCACAGAGGTAAAAAGTGTATTAATATAACTGTGTTGGTTATTCAAAACTAATAAATGGGTGATAAAGGGATTATATATCTTTAAAAAAAATAAAAATTCTGGTGTAGACTGTCCCTTTAATATCCATTCCTAAATCAAAGCAAAAAGTTTGCTTGTCCTAAGCAGCAACATTGATAATCCACCTTAAGAGAATATATGGCTGGAGAGACTGTGTGGGAGGGGACAAGTAGCTGCCATTTTATAATACAAAGACAATTACTCTGTACAACTTACCTAGATAGCTGCAAGAAAATGTTTCCTAAAAATATTTTTTTTACAGGTAAAAGAGCTGATTTCTTTGGGGCAATGCCCTGCAAAAGGCCCTTTTAAGGGCTATTGGTAGTTTAGTTTAGGCTAGGGTTTATTTTTTATTTTGGGTTGGCTATTTTATTTTGATAGGGGGATTAGATTAAGTGTAATTAGTTTAAATATCTGATCATTTATTTTTTATTTTGTGTAATTTAGTGGGGTTTTTTTTTTGTAATTTAGTTAATTGTATTTATTGTAATTTATTTAATTGTAGTGTAGTGTTAGGTGTTAGTGTAACTTAGGTTAGGTTTTATTTTACAGGTAAATTTGTATTTATTTTAGCTAGGTAGTTATTAAATAGTTAATAACTATTTAGTAACTATTCTACCTAGTTAAAATAAATACAAACTTGCCTGTAAATAAAAATAAAGCCTACGCTAGATACAATGTAACTATTAGTTATATTGTAGCAAGCTTATGGTTTATTTTATAGGTAAGTATTTAGTTTTAAATAGGTATTATTTAGTAAATGATAGGATTTTTTTATTAGATTTATTTTAATTATATTAAAGTAGGGGGTGTTAGGGTTAGACTTGGGGTTAGGTTTAGGGGTTTATAACTTTAGTATAGTGGCGGCGACATTGGGTGCGGATGATTAGGGGTTAATTAGTGTAGTGTAGGTGGCAGCGATGTCGGGGCAGCAGATTAGGGGTTAATACGTGTAATGTAGGTGGTGGCGACATTGGGGGAGGCGGGTTAGGGGTTAATAAGTGAATGTAGGTGTCGGCGATGTCAGGGGCGGCAGATTAGGGGTTAATAAGTGTAATGTAGGTGTCGGAGATGTTGGGGGCGGCAGATTAGGGGTGTTTAGACTCGGGGCTTATGTTTGGTTGTTAGGTGTAAACATAACTTTTTATTTCCCCATTGGAATCAATAGAGCTGCGTTACGGAGCTTTACGATCCTCTATTGCAGGTGTTAGACTTTTTTTCAGCCGGCTCTCCCCATTGATGTCTATGGGGAAATCATGCATGAGCACGTAAAACCAGCTCACCGCGGCGCTGGTATTGGAGTGCGGTATGGAGCTCAATTTTGCTCAACGCTCACTTCTTGCCTGCTAACGCCGGGTTTATGCAAACCTGTAATAGCAGCACTATAGGGAGGTGAGCGGTGACAATAACTTGCAAGTTAGGACAGAGCCGCTCATAACGCAAAACTCGTAATCTAGCCATAAGATTGCAGTGTTCTCTCTAAGAAATGAAATATTTTCAGCATTATTTCCATTATCAATTTTATATTTAGCTATTCAGAAAACTGTCATCTTTTATAAGTAACTAAAGTGGGAAAACTTATTGAGGGTTCATTTATCGGGGATCATTTCTGTGTAAAGGGATTTGGTCTTTTTCTTGCTATTGTATAGATTGCAGGGAGGTATTTTTTTTATTATTTTTATTTTTGTTTCTAAATGTTAAGTATTTTATTTTCTTATACTTATTTATGAATAATTATTTTTAGTATGCTAACGTGCAGTGACACATTTCTTTAATTTATTAAATAAGAAAGATCATGTTGAAAAAATGCTTACGAATATGAATTTAATGAACATACCTTTAAATATTAGAACAAAACAAGGGGATATGTAACAGCGCTAACAAAGCTAAAAAATTATCAACAAGAGGAAGGATATAATTCTATTTACACCAAATATATTTATTCACACAATTTTATAAAATCCATATACTATTTAATAACATGCAAGTGACCGGTCACTATGAACATCTAATATATATTTAAATTACACTTTCAGAGAAATAGTAGTGGTAACAAAATGTAACTTAACTTACAAAAAATTAAAAATCAGTTTAAAACAATAATACACTTATTACGTGAAACAACACCATATGAAAGGCCCAGAAAGTCTCAAATGGGCCACTTTAATTGGATATTTTGGATATTTTATCCTGAAGCCACTGCTTCCAAAATCTAAACAGTCTATGGAAACAAGTTATCCTCCGCTCAGCAGACCTGGCAGCTTTATCATCTATTCTCTGCTCATTAGGACTCCCACTCTTTGAGGGTAAAGGGGAAGGAATAATAAAAGCGTGTTTCTTGGGGGCGGAGCCAACTGCCGTGCAGGACAGTCGCATCAGTGTTGAGCTCTGTGCGATTTCTGAAGTTTATCTTTTGCTGAAACCTGAGAAAGAGCTTTATTTACACCAAAAAATATCCCTGGTGTTACTGACAACTTACTGATCAAGCTTCTCCTTGGTCCGGCTGGACTGAGGAGTTAAATGTGCAAGAACTCAATAGCTACGCCAGGCGCCTTCAGACCTAGGCCTATCACCTCATCTGAGCTCTCTCTCACCTGCCTAAGCTCCGGAGGGTCGGAGATCCGCTCCGGAGCTGCCACCTGCATAGAAGCCCTAATCGGTCCCTGAGGAGGAGGCATTAGCGTTGCTGCCGTCTGAGGTACGATCGAGCCCACGTGGCGGGTGATTAAGGCAGTGGAGGCACATGTTGGATCCACTACGGAGGGGCTGACACAAGACTAACCTGCCGCTACAACGGACTCTTGGGCTATCGAAGTCGGGGCTCAGCACCTGTGGAGAGTGTCGTTTGCAGGCAACCCTGTGTGTCTCCTGGGTGCCGCGGACCGCGCATTGCCGCCATCTTGAAGCTAGAGCCTCACACACCGGACCTCCTGTGAGCAAACAGCCCACCGATGCTGCAGACCTATGGCTCTTACGGTGCACACACTCAGCACTGCTGACCCGACTGCTGAAATATTCTGAGGGGGTAAGATTGAAAAGTTTCCCATCCACACTATGCACAACATAAATAAGGTCTACTGAGGCCCTATATGTTAAGTACGTCACACTGCCCCACGCCTAACAACCTGGGCTATTACCTAAATCTGTCAGTCCCTGATTCCTCATATAGCCTTGGAGTAGAGAGATATTATTAGGGGTTCTCCTATAAGAACTGTGTTGCTTGTACTATACCTCAAGTGCTCTAGAGCGCATTTCAAGACATAGGCCTTTTTTGAACCCTGCTATACTCGTTAACACTTACACTGTGTGAGATTAAGATAACGTCTGCCTTTCTTTCACTTGTGGCCCAACACTCAATATCTTCAAACAGAGAATTTAACATCTTAAACTGTTGGTGCTCTATCCAAATTCTTTCTGGTTTGCCAACACACAATACCTCTGACAAGTTAGGCCCTGCTGGAATGCATAAACTTTAACATCATAGGTAACTGCACTGCAACAGGGCTGGATGAAGGAACTGTAATATTTGAGCACTAATAAGCCACAGATATACTTTGTGGAACATCCTGCCTAGTGAACTATTTAACCCACATCTGTGGCCACAGTTTTCACCTGGAGGGCTGCTTGATATTAAAATTTCACTCAGACTTCAAACTTTCTGTGATGGAGTAAAACTTTTCTATACGGCTGTCAAGGCCCACCTTACAATCTCAGAGATTGGCCTCTGTCCTGAACTCTGATAAAATTAATGTTACAGTATTTGAGCTTCTGCATCAGCCTATGTGCCTCTGCAGCCTAGGCTCAGAGTGGAGTGTCTTAACCTGCATTTCTCCTTACAGGAAAAAAGTTTGTCTTTGTGCGTTAGACACAGAGTGAAGTGTTATTCTTGTCTAATTTCTGCCTATTAACATCTATTTCTCTCCCTACAGCGCTGGCAGTCATTATAGTATTGTAAACAAATATTGTCCAGAGGGCTTATGTGTGTATTGTTTTAAACCTAGGTTATACAGCAAGCTATCGTGGGACTTCCCACACCAAAGGCCCTTGCTACAAACCATTACTATTACTATACCCAAAGAATCCTTCACACTCATAACTGCTGAGTAAACAAATGCTATTGGGTTACATACCTAGATTGAAATGTTCACTGTGTAAGCTAACCTTAACCTTCTCTCTACAGATATGTTAGTATAAAGGTCTACCTATATACAAATTGAAAGTGTAACAGAGCTACCCAACTTATAGGTAGTGATGTCCCGAACTGTTCGCCCACGAACGGTTCACAGCGAACATAGCTTGTTCGCGTTCGCGGGCGAACACATGGCGATGTTCGATCCGCCCCATGTGCAAAAATTGTCAATCATCACTGTTTTGACTGTCAGTATTCAGTCTCCTAGTGTCCTTGAATTGCATTTACCTCCTGCCTGCCAGCCTTTTGTGCCAGGCCGTCTTGCCAACTATTTAAACCAATCATAATTGTTGTCACAGTATAGTTACTAATTAAAATTAAAAAATTCTTGATTGTTGATCTTAATCCTCAGTTTGCTCGTGCCCTAGAATTGCACTTTTCTACTGCCTTCCAAGCCTGTGTGCCAGGCCTACTTGAAAAATATTTACACCAATGATATTTGTTGTCACAGTATTCTTAATAATTAAAAATTAAAATTTTTGGTAATAGTTGTTGTGAATCCTCAGTTTGCTGGTGCCATTGAATTGCACTTTCCTCCTGCCTTGCAGCCTGCTGTGTGCCAGGCCCACCTAGCCAATTATTGCCAGCAATCATATTTCTTTTAACAGTATTGCAAAAATTTTCAATCATCACTGTTTTGACTGTCAGTATTCAGTCTCCTAGTGTCCTTGAATTGCATTTACCTCCTGCCTGCCAGCCTTTTGTGCCAGGCCATCTTGCCAACTATTTACACCAATCATAATTGTTGTCACAGTATAGTTACTAATTAAAATTAAAAAATTCTTGATTGTTGATCTTAATCCTCAGTTTGCTCGTGCCCTAGAATTGCACTTTTCTACTGCCTTCCAAGCCTGTGTGCCAGGCCTACTTGAAAAATATTTACACCAATCATATTTGTTGTCACAGTATTCTTAATAATTAAAAATTTAAATTTTTGGTAATAGTTGTTGTGAATCCTCAGTTTGCTGGTGCCATTGAATTGCACTTTCCTCCTGCCTTGCAGCCTGCTGTGTGCCAGGCCCACCTAGCCAATTATTGACAGCAATCATATTTCTTTTAACAATATTGCAAAAATTGTCAATCATCACTGTTTTGACTGTCAGTATTCAGTCTCCTAGTGTCCTTGAATTGCATTTACCTCCTGCCTGCCAGCCTTTTGTGCCAGGCCGTCTTGCCAACTATTTAAACCAATCATAATTGTTGTCACAGTATAGTTACTAATTAAAATTAAAAAATTCTTGATTGTTGATCTTAATCCTCAGTTTGCTCGTGCCCTAGAATTGCACTTTTCTACTGCCTTCCAAGCCTGTGTGCCAGGCCTACTTGAAAAATATTTACACCAATCATATTTGTTGTCACAGTATTCTTAATAATTAAAAATTAAAATTTTTGGTACTAGTTGTTGTGAATCCTCAGTTTGCTGGTGCCATTGAATTGCACTTTCCTCCTGCCTTGCAGCCTGCTGTGTGCCAGGCCCACCTAGCCAATTATTGCCAGCAATCATATTTCTTTTAACAGTATTGCAAAAATTGTCAATCACCACTGTTTTGACTGTCAGTATTCAGTCTCCTAGTGTCCATGAATTGCATTTACCTCCTGCCTGCCAGCTTTTTGTGCCAGGCCGTCTTGCCAACTATTTACACCAATCATAATTGTTGTCACAGTATAGTTACTAATTAAAAAATTCTTGATTGTTGATCTTAATCCTCAGTTTGCTTGTGCCCTAGAATTGCACTTTTCTACTGCCTTCCAAGCCTGTGTGCCAGGCCTACTTGAAAAATATTTACACCAATCATATTTGTTGTCACAGTATTCTTAATAATTAAAAATTTAAATTTTTGGTAATAGTTGTTGTGAATCCTCAGTTTGCTGGTGCCATTGAATTTCACTTTCCTCCTGCCTTGCAGCCTGCTGTGTGCCAGGCCCACCTAGCCAATTATTGCCAGCAATCATATTTCTTTTAACAGTATTGCAAAAATTGTCAATCATCACTGTTTTGACTGTCAGTATTCAGTCTCCTAGTGTCCTTGAATTGCATTTACCTCCTGCCTCCCAGCCTTTTGTGCCAGGCCGTCTTGCCAACTATTTACACCAATCATAATTGTTGTCACAGTATAGTTACTAATTAAAATTAAAAAATTCTTGATTGTTGATGATCTTAATCCTCAGTTTGCTCGTGCCATAGAATTGCACTTTTCTACTGCCTTCCAAGCCTGTGTGCCAGGCCTACTTGAAAAATATTTACACCAATCATATTTGTTGTCAGAGTATTCTTAATAATTAAAAATTAAAATTTTTGGTAATAGTTGTTGTGAATCCTCAGTTTGCTGGTGCCATTGAATTGCACTTTCCTCCTGCCTTGCAGCCTGCTGTGTGCCAGGCCCACCTAGCCAATTATTGCCAGCAATCATATTTCTTTTAACAGTATTGCAAAAATATTCAATCATCACTGTTTTGACTGTCAGTATTCAGTCTCTTAGTGTCCTTTAATTGCATTTACCTCCTGCCTGCCAGCCTTTTGTGCCAGGCCGTCTTGCCAACTATTTACACCAATCATAATTGTTGTCACAGTATAGTTACTAATTAAAATTAAAAAATTCTTGATTGTTGATCTTAATCCTCAGTTTGCTCGTGCCCTAGAAATGCACTTTTCTACTGCCTTCCAAGCCTGTGTGCCAGGCCTACTTGAAAAATATTTACACCAATCATATTTGTTGTCACAGTATTCTTAATAATTAAAAATTAAAATTTTTGGTAATAGTTGTTGTGAATCCTCAGTTTGCTGGTGCCATTGAATTGCACTTTCCTCCTGCCTTGCAGCCTGCTGTGTGCCAGGCCCACCTAACCAATTATTGCCAGCAATCATATTTCTTTTAACAGTATTGCAAAAATTGTCAATCATCACTGTTTTGACTGTCAGTATTCAGTCTCCTAGTGTCTTTGAATTGCATTTACCTCCTGCTTGCCAGCCTTTTGTTTCAGGCCGTCTTGCCAACTATTTACACCAATCATAATTGTTGTCACAGTATAGTTACTAATTAAAATTAAAAAATTCTTGATTGTTGATCTTAATCCTCAGTTTGCTCGTGCCCTAGAATTGCACTTTTCTACTGCCTTCCAAGCCTGTGTGCCAGGCCTACTTGAAAAATATTTACACCAATCATATTTGTTGTCACATTATTCTTAATAATTAAAAATTAAAATTTTTGGTATTAGTTGTTGTGAATCCTCAGTTTGCTGGTGCCATTGAATTGCACTTTCCTCCTGCCTTGCAGCCTGCTGTGTGCCAGGCCCACCTAGCCAATTATTGCCAGCAATCATATTTCTTTTAACAGTATTGCAAAAATTGTCAATCATCACTGTTTTGACTGTCAGTATTCAGTCTCCTAGTGTCCATGAATTGCATTCACCTCCTGCCTGCCAGCTTTTTGTGCCAGGCCGTCTTGCCAACTATTTACACCAATCATAATTGTTGTCACAGTATAGTTACTAATTAAAATTAAAAAATTCTTGATTGTTGATCTTAATCCTCAGTTTGCTTTTGCCCTAGAATTGCACTTTTCTACTGCCTTCCAAGCCTGTGTGCCAGGCCTACTTGAAAAATATTTACACCAATCATATTTGTTTTCACAGTATTCTTAATAATTAAAAATTTAAATTTTTGGTATTAGTTGTTGTGAATCCTCAGTTTGCTGGTGCCATTGAATTTCACTTTCCTCCTGCCTTGCAGCCTGCTGTGTGCCAGGCCCACCTAGCCAATTATTGCCAGCAATCATATTTCTTTTAACAGTATTGCAAAAATTGTCAATCATCACTGTTTTGACTGTCAGTATTCAGTCTCCTAGTGTCCTTGAATTGCATTTACCTCCTGCCTGCCAGCCTTTTGTGCCAGGCCGTCTTGCCAACTATTTACACCAATCATAATTGTTGTCACAGTATAGTTACTAATTAAAATTAAAAAAAATTTGATTGTTGATCTTAATCCTCAGTTTGCTCGTGCCATTGAATTGCACTTTTCTACTGCCTGCCAGCCTGTGTGCCAGGCCCAACTATCCAATTAGTGCCAGCAATCATATTTCTTTTAACAGTATTGCAAAATTTGTCAGTCATCACTGTTTTGACTGTCAGTATTCAGTCTCCTAGTGTCCTTGAATTGCATTTACCTCCTGCTTGCCAGCCTTTTGTGCCAGGCCGTCTTGCCAACTATTTACACCAATCATAATTGTTGTCACAGTATAGTTAGCAATTAGTGCCACTAATCATATTTATTGTAACAGGATTGGAATTTTTGTTAATCATAACTGTTTTGACTGTGATTCTTCAGTCTCCTAGTGCCATTGAATTGCAGTTTCCTTTCTCCCAGCATTTGTGCCAGACAGGCCCATTTGCCAACTAGTGACAAACAATCATATTTGTTGTCACAGTACTTGTAATATTTTAAAAAATTTACAATTTGTGATTTTTAAAACATCTGTCTTTTTTGTTGCTGTCAGTCTCACAGCGTATACTGTGCCAACTTTCACAGTGCCACCACTCAATTGGTGTAATAGTATTGTTAGTGTCCATTTTAAAAAAAAATGACAGGCAGAGGCAGGCCACCCCGCAGGTTCCGTGGTCGTGGTGCTGTGATTCCTTTAGACCCTACAAATATGCACATTGTTCAGATGCCGGGTGCCAGGGGGGACGTGAAAACTTCTGAGGAGGACCTAGTTGAATGGCTAACACAGGACACCCAATCTTCTTCAGCTTCCGCTGCTAGTCCTCCTAACCTTGATGCACCATCTACGTCCAGCTGTGCTTTGGGCAGGTCTCAAGTGACCAGTGCCACTCCCCCGCCTGTCGCCACCACTAACACTAGCACCACAGCCGCTTCACTTGATCTGTCACAGGAGTTATTGACACATCATTTGGAAGAAATGAGTGATGCGCAACCATCATTGACAGAGGATGTAGATAATAGTGATCAGTCTCAGTCAGGCAGCATTACCGACATGGAGGTACGGTGTGATGATGATGATGATGATGTTGTACCCGCTGCTGCTTCCTTTCTTGATGTTTCAGATACAAGTGAAGCGGTTGATGATGATGTGTCGGTGGATGTCACGTGGGTGCCTGCTAGAAGAGAAGAAGAAGAGGGGGAAAGTTCAGATGGGGAGACAGAGAGGAGGAGGAGACGATTTGGAAGCATGGGGAGGTCATCTCAAGGAGCTAGTGGCACAGTCAGACAGCATGCATCGTCACCAGGGGTCAGCAAGACAGCACGCCAACGCCCATCAACGCATGCTGTTGCCACCACCAGAATGCCGTCATCGCAGAGCTCAGCAGTGTGGCATTTTTTTTGTGTGTCTGCCTCTGACAACAGTGATGCCATTTGCAACCTGTGCAAAAAGAAACTGAGTCATGGGAAGTCCAACACCCACCTAGGTACAACTGCTTTGCGAAGGCACATGGTCTCCCATCACAAAGGCCAATGGGAAGAACACATGAGTAGAAGCAGCACACAAAGTGAAAGCCGCCCTCCTCCTCCTGCTCCAGCATCTTCAGCCACGTCAACCAGTGCTGTCCTCCTTGCCCCCTCTCAACCATCCTCCACTCAGTCTCTCTTACGTAGCAGTTCCTGGTCATTTGCCCACAGTCAGGTGTCTGTCAAGGACATGTTTGAGCGTAAGAAGCCAATTTCTCAAAGTCACCCCCTTGCCCGGCGTCTGACAGCTGGCTTGTCTGAACTCTTAGCCCGCCAGCTTTTACCATACAAGCTGGTGGAGTCTGATGCTTTCAAAAAATTTGTATCTATTGGGACACCGCAGTGGAAGGTACCTGGCAGAAATTTCTTTTCACAAAAGGCAATTCCAAACCTGAGAAAGGAAGTTATGGCATGTCTGGCACACAGCGTTGGGGCAAGGGTCCATATGACCACGGATAGCTGGTCTGCAAAGCATGGTCAGGGCAGGTATATCACCTACACTGTGCATTGGGTAAACCTGCTGACTTCTGACAAGCATGGAATGCGTGGCTCTTCAGAAGAGTTGGTGACACCGCCACGACTTGCAGGCAGGCCTGCTGCTACCTTCTCTACTCCTCCTACTCCATCCTCTTCCATAACCTCTTCCTTGGCTGAGTCCTCTTCAACTTCTGCGTCTTGCTCCACATCTATGGCACCCCCCAAAGCTCCCCAGGTACTATGCTACATCCCGGGTATGGTAGTGTCACGCCGTCTTGGGGTTGACTTGCCTGAAAGTGGAGAGTCACACCGCACCAGCACTCCTGACCGCCCTGAACGCACAGGTGGATCAGTGGCTGACTCTGCACCAACTGGAGATTGGCAAGGTTGTTTCTGACAATGGAAGTAATTTGGTGGCGGCATTGAAATTGGGCAAGTTGACACATGTGCCGTGCATGGCACATGTGTGTAATCTAATTGTACAACGATTTGTCCATAAGTACCCAGGCTTACAGGACGTCCTGAAGCAGGCCAGGAAGGTGTGTGGCCATTTCAGGCATTCCTACACGGCCATGGCGCACTTGTCCGATATCCAGCGTCGAAACAACCTGCCAGTGAGTGATTTGCGACAGCCTGACACGGTGGAATTCAACACTCCTAATGTTTGACCGCCTGCTACAACAAGAAAAAGCTGTTAATGAGTATTTGTATGACCGGGGTGCTAGGCCAGCCTCTGGGAGCTGGGGATATTTTTTCCAAATTACTGGACGCTCATGTGCAATGCCTGTAGGCTCATGCGTCCTTTTGAGGAGGTGACAAACCTTGTCAGTCGCACCGAAGGCACCATCAGCGACATCATACCATTTGTTTTCTTCCTGGAGCATGCCCTGCGAAGAGTGCTGGATCAGGCAGTAGATGAACGTGAAGAGGAAGAGTTGTGGTGTCCATCACCCCCACAAACAGCCGAATCAGCATCGCTTGCTGGACCTGCGGCAACGCAGGAAGAGGATTGTGAGGAAGAGGAGTCAGAGGAGGAATGTGGCTTTGAGGAGGAGGAGGAGGAGGAAGACCAAGCACAACAGGCATCCCAGGGTGCTCGTTGTTGTCACCTCTCTGGTACCCGTGGTGTTGTAGGTGGCTGGGGGGTAGAAGATACCATCAGTGAGATCAGTGAGGAGGAGGAACGGGACATGATTAGCTCGGCATCCAACCTTGTTCAAATGGGTTCTTTCATGCTGTCGTGCCTGTTGAGGGACCCTCGTATAAAAAAGCTGAAGGAGAACGACCTGTACTGGGTGTCCACGCTCCTCGACCCCCGGTATAAGCATAAAGTGCCTGATATGTTACCAAATTCCCGCAAGTCGGAAAGGATGGAGCATTTTAAGAATAAATTTAAAAACTATGCTTTACACAGCGTATAAGGGTGATGTCACAGCACCACGGGAATGTAACAGGGGAAGAGATGAAATTAATCCTCCTCCTCCAACCACGACCACGGCAGCAAGGACCGGACGATTTCCTGACGTCTTGTTGATGGAGGACATGCGTACCTTTTTAACTCCCATGCACCATCAGAGCCTTTCGGGATCCAGCCTTAGAGAAAGACTCAACCGACAGGTAGCAGACTACCTAGCTTTAACTGCGGATCTTGACACTCTCAGGAGCGATGGACCCCTTGACTACTGGGTGTGCAGGCTGGACTTGTGGCCTGAGCTATCCCAATTTGCAATGGAACTTCTGGCCTGCCCCGCTTCAAGTGTCCTGTCCGAAAGGACTTTCAGTGCAGCAGGAGGTTTTGTCACTGAGAAGAGAAGTCGCCTAGGTCAAAAAAGCCTTGACTATCTCACTTTTATAAAAATGAATGAGGGCTGGATCCCGAAGGGACTGACATTGGGCGATACATTTGAATAAAAAAGGCCTGATGATGAGATGAGCTGGCTTGGGCTACAACTGGTACACAGGCTGGCCTTTTTTTTTGTTATAAAGCCGGAGGACTTGCTTGACTTATCCACCAACAACTAGTGTTCAAGCCACAAGCTTTTAGGGCACTTTATAAATGTTTTACAAACATCAATTTTTCTGGCCGCTGCTACAGCAACAATACCCAACAATACCCAAATTTTTCAGTCATTTGTACATTCCTAATTTTTCTGGCCTCTGCTGCAGCTCTGTGGGTACAAAATTCAAATAAAAAAATAAGGCACATAACACTAGTGATTAAACTGTTATGAATAGTACAACTTAGCAAACCACTCATATCTGGTGGACCATTAAATTGAACGCAAAATGCCACAAATTTGAAGGAGGAGGACCGACCAAGCATCTTTATCCATCTCTTGGTTGCTCTAAATTATCTACGTGTTCCATCTATGCCATACCTGTACTCTATTGTGCAAAAGGGTGGCATATGTGGTGTTTCATGCTGTTGTGCCTGTTGCGGGTCGTGGCCCATGGTATAAAAAGGCTGAAGGAGAACGACCTGTAATGGGTGCCCCATCAAATTTTTAGAAAAATGTTCCTGGTTCCTCTCAATTATCTCTGGGTTTCTAAAATGGATGCCATACCTGTACTCGCTTGTGCAAAAGGATGGCATATGTGGTGGTGTTTCCTGCAGTTGTTTCTGTTGAGGGTGCTGGACCCTCTTATAAAAAGGCTGAAGGAGAACGACCTGGAGTGGGAGTCCAAGCATGGTTTTTGGGGCTTTTTCACTTTTCCAAACAATTATCTGTGGGTTTCTAAAATCAATGCCGTACCAGTACTCTATTGTTCAAAAGGATGCCATATGTTCTCTTTCCTGCTGGTATTTTGTTTGAGGGTGCTGGACCCTCTTAGAAAAAGGCCTAAGGAGAAAGAGGTGTACTGGGTGTCCACTCAATTTTTTTTTCTATTTCACATTTGACCAAAATTATCTCTGGATTTGTAAAATCAATGCTGTACCTGTATTCTATTGTTCAAAAGGATGCCATACGTCCTCTTTCCTGCTGGTGTTTTTTTTGAGGGTCCTGGACCCTCTTATAAAAAGGCCTAAGGAGAAAGAAGTGTACTGGGTGTCCATCGAATCATTTGTTTGATTCAAATTCCTGGTTGCAACAAATTATCTCCGGGTTTGCTGCTGGTTTTGTTGAGGGTCCTGGAGCCTCTGCTAAAAAGGCCTAAGGATAAATAAGTGTATTGGGTGTCTAATCAATGTTCTTTTAGATTTCCGGGTTGCAACTAATTATCTCTGTGTTTCTAAAATCAATGCCTTTCCTGTAATCTATTATTCACAAGGATGCCATATGTCCTCTTTCATGCTGTTGTTTCTGTTGAGGCTCCAGGACCCTCTTATAAAAAGGCCTAAGGAGAAAGAAGTGTACTGGGTGTCCATCGAATCATTTGTTTGATTCAAATTCCCGGTTGCAACAAATTATCTCCTGGTTTCTAAAATCAACGTCTTTCCTGTAATCTAATTTTCAAAAGGATGCCATATGTCCTCTTTCCTGCTGCTGGTTTTGTTGAGGGTCCTGGAGCCTCTGCTAAAATGGCCTAAGGATAAATAAGTGTACTGGGTGTCTAATCAATGTTTTTTAGATTTCACAGTTGCAACAAATTATCCCCGGGTTTCTAAAATCAATGCCTTTCCTGTAATCTATTATTCAAAAGGATGCCATATGTCATCTTTCATGCTGTTGTTTCTGTTGAAGCTCCGGGAGCCTCTTATAAAAAGGCCTAAGGATAAAAAAGTGTACTGGGTGTCTAATCTATGTTTTTTTAGATTTCATGGTTGCAACAAATTATCCCCGGGTTTCTAAAATCAATGCCTTTCCTGTAATCTATTATTCAAAAGGATGCCATATGTCCTCTTTCATGCTGTTGTTTCTGTTGAGGCTCCGGGAGCCTCTTATAAAAAGGCCTAAGGATAAAGAAGTGTACTGGGTGTCTAATCAATGTTTTTTTCTATTTCCCAGTTTATATAAATGATCTCTGGGATTCTAAAATCAATGCCTTAACTGTAATCAATTGTTCACAAAGATGCCATATGTCCTCTTTCATGCTGTTGTTTCTGTTGAGGTTCCTGGAGCCCCTGCTAAAAAGGCATAAGGATAAATATGTGTACTGGGTGTCTAATCAATGTTTTTTTAGATTTCCCGGTTGAAAAAAATTATCCCCGGGTTTCTAAAATCAATGCCTTTCCAGAAATCTATTTTTCAAAAGGATGCCATATGTCCTCTTTCCTGCTGCTGGTTTTGTTGAGGGTCCTGGAGCCTCTGCTAATAAGGCCTAAGGATAAATAAGTGTACTGGGTGTCTAATCAAGGTTTTTTAGATTTCCCGGTTGCAACAAATTATCTCTGGGTTTCTCAAATCAATGCCTTAAATGTAATCTATTGTTCAAAAGGATGCCATATGTCCTCTTTCCTTTTTTTTTTTTTTTTTTTTTCTCGGTATTTTTGTTTATTTTAGAAAATGTAATGCACTTATAGGTTCACTAAGATTATGACTTTGCACACTGCCATTTTCCATGCAGCATTTTGACATGTCGTGTGATATGACTAGAAGAATGGTATGTTTTGAATCTGCTGAGCATAATAAAAAAAAAAAAATTAATTTAACTTGAGTTACTAACTGAAGCATGACTTCAGGAGTCAGGTGTGGTCCTAGGTAGTGGTTGTTAGCAGATTCTTTTTAATGCAAATTGCAATTGCCACAGCATGCATAAAATGTGCATCACTAGTCTCCAAATCTTACCTTTTTAATGCCAATTGATATTGCCACAGCTGGAACAACAGTAAATAACATGTGCGTCACCACAGTCTCCGAAGCTGTGTCAGATGTATACAAAAACACTGATAAAGTATTCCTTTCGGGGCGCAAAGAGATGGATACCGGAACACTCCAGGAACTTCCCAAGAGTCGCTGTCTTGTGTTTCTGGTGATGTTGGAGACATCTGGGTAGTGTACAGGGAGGCCCAAAATCCTCTCCATCTCTGTGCACCACAGGACAGGACGTCCTTGTCATCCATAAGCACATGCAATTGCTGGCATTTTCCTTGCTTCAAGAAGTTCAGCTTTTGTGGTGATAGTACAGAATTAAATAAACTTTGGTTTCCTACCATACTCAAGACAATCTTGTAGTTCAAGCTTCGGACTTGCTGTTGGAAACAGTGGCCTGTCCATACCAGGAAGATGATTTAGACAGAAGTAACGAGCTCTGCTTGCAGGTGACACATGCTTATCGTCAATCATCAAAGGGGTTGCGTGCAGAATATGGCTGATGGCCCCTTATTCACATGTTTGTCCAGAGCCACGACATTTGCAAACAGCCAGAAGAAAGGTCGGATCTCACCAGCCTTAAGTTGAGCTTCATTTACCAAATGCTGATATTCAAAAAATAGACAAACAGTGCCTTAAAAAACACATTTGCGATATGGATTCACCAGAGCAAGGTCATTGCAAGTACTTCCCACGATAACAAAATGAAAATGCCACAACTCCGAAATCTTCCCCTTCACATTATTACTGTCACACTCCATTGTACTCCTATGCCCAGCTCCCTGCTCTTGTTTTTTTTATTTGTCTCTGCTAAAAAGGCCTATGGATAAAGAAGTGTACTGGGTGTCTATTCAATGTTTTTTTAGATTTCCCGGTTGCAACTAATTATCTGTGTTTCTAAAATCAATGCCTTTCCTGTAATCTATTATTCAAAAGGATGCCATATGTTCTCTTTCATGCTGTTGTTTCGGTTGAGGCTCCGGGACCCTCTTATAAAAAGGCCTAAGGATAAATAAGTGTACTGGGTGTCTAATCAATGTTTTTTTCTATTTCACGGTTGCAACTAATTATCTCTGGGTTTCTAAAATCAATGCCTTTCCTGTAATCTATAATTCAGAAGGATGCCATATGTCCTCTTTCATGCTGTTGTTTCGGTTGAGGCTCCGGGACCCTCTTATAAAAAGGCCTAAGGACAAAGAAGTGTACTGGGTGTCCAATCAATGTTTTTTTCTATTTCCCGGGTCATATAAATGATCTCTGGGATTCTAAAATCAATGCCTTTCCTGTAATCTATTATTCAAAAGGATGACATATGTCCTCTTTCATGCTGTTGTTTCGGTTGAGGCTCCGGGACCCTCTTATAAAAAGGCCTAAGGATAAATAAGTGTACTGGGTGTCTAATCAATGTTTTTTTCTATTTCACGGTTGCAACTAATGATCTCTGGGTTTCTAAAATCAATGCCTTTCCTGTAATCTATTATTCAAAAGGATGCCATATGTCCTCTTTCATGCTGTTGTTTCAGTTGAGGCTCCGGGACCCTCTTATAAAAAGGCCTAAGGATAAATAAGTGTACTGGGTGTCTAATCAATGTTTTTTTCTATTTCCCGGTTGCAACTAATGATCTCTGGGTTTCTAAAATCATTGCCTTTCCTGTAATCTATTATTCAAAAGGATGCCATATGTCCTCTTTCATAATGTTTTTTCTGTTGAGGCTCCGGGACCTTCTTATAAAAAGGCCTAAGGATAAAGAAGTGTACTGGGTTTCCAATCAATGTTTTTTTCTATTTCCCGGGTCATATAAATGATCTCTGGGATTCTAAAATCAATGCCTTTCCTGTAATCTATTATTCAAAAGGATGACATATGTCCTCTTTCATGCTGTTGTTTCGGTTGAGGCTCCGGGACCCTCTTATTAAAAAGGCCTAAGGATAAATAAGTGTACTGGGTGTCTAATCAATGTTTTTTTCTATTTCCCGGTTGCAACGAATGATCTCTGGGTTTCTAAAATCTATGCCTTTCCTGTAATCTATTATTCAAAAGGATGACATATGTCCTCTTTCATGATGTTTTTTCTGTTGAGTCTCCGGGAGCCTCTTATAAAAAGGCCTAAGGATAAAGAAGTGTACTGGGTGTCCACTCAATGTTTTTTTCTATTTCCCGGGTCATATAAATGATCTCTGGGATTCTAAAATCAATGCCTTTCCTGTAATCTATTATTCAAAAGGATGACATATGTCCTCTTTCATGCTGTTGTTTCGGTTGAGGCTCCGGGACTCTCTTATTAAAAAGGCCTAAGGATAAATAAGTGTACTGGTTGTCTAATCAATGTTTTTTTCTATTTCCCGGTTGCAACTAATGATCTCTGGGTTTCTAAAATCAATGCCTTTCCTGTAATCTATTATTCAAAAGGATGACATATGTCCTCTTTAATGCTGTTGTTTCGGTTGAGGCTCTGGGACCCTCTTATTAAAAAGGCCTAAGGATAAATAAGTGTACTGGGTGTCTAATCAATGTTTTTTTTCTATTTCCCGGTTGCAACTAATGATCTCTGGCTTTCTAAAATCAATGCCTTTCCTGTAATCTATTATACAAAAGGATGACATATGTCCTCTTTCATGCTGTTGTTTCGGTTGAGGCTCCGGGACCCTCTTATTAAAAAGGCCTAAGGATAAATAAGTGTACTGGGTGTCTAATCAATGTTTTTTTCTATTTCCCGGTTGCAACTAATGATCTCTGGGTTTCTAAAATCAATGCCTTTCCTATAATCTATTGTTCAAAAGGATGCCATATGTCCTCTTTCCTGCTGTTGTTTTTGTTGGGGGTGCGGAACACTATTCTAAAAAGGCCGAAGGAGAACGACCTGTACTGTACTGGGTGTCCAATCATTTTTTTGTTTTCAATTTCACGGTTCATAATAAATATCGCCGTGCCATACCTGTACTCTGTTGTTCAAAAGGATGGCATATGTGGTGTTTCATTCTGTTGTGGTTGTTGAGGGTCGTGGCCGTGGGACAGCATATAAAACGGCTGAAGGAGAACAATCTGTACAGCCTTGCTCCTCTTTTTAGCCAGGCCAGCTCTTTGCATACATGCCCACAGACTCTGTAACGCATGCCTCTTTTAGGGAGAGGTGCAGCCATAATGCAGGGTCAGAACCTTTGCCTGCAACTGTTATACTCAATTTTGCGAAAGGAAGTAACCTTACCATGGTTCCCTGCATGCACGTATTGTTGTTATATTTTGGTGAGGGTAATCATGATGGCCATGTAGACCACCACCGAGAGTCCTGGAAGTAACAGGGATGAGATGAAAGTGCTAAGAATAGTACAACTTGAAACAACAGAGTTAGCCATGGGTGTTAGTGCAAGACCCCTTGGCTTTTTTTTGGCTTTGGGTGTGGCTAGTCATGCAGGCCATATAGAGCTGCCACCATTCGGTGTTGTATCAGGTATTAAACTAATAAGAACAGTACTACCAAAATACAGCCAATGAAGGGCCTTATGAAGACTGAGCCAAGGTTGGATTGTAGTATTTGGTTAGGCTAATCATGATGGCCATGTAGACCACCACCGAGAGTCCTGGAAGTAACAGGGATGATGAGATGAAAGTGCTAAGAATAGTACTACTTGAAACAACCGAGTTAGCCATGGGTGTTAATCCAAGACCGCTTGGATTTATTTTTGTTTTGGGTGCGGCTAATCATGCAGGCCATATAGAGCTGCCACCATTCGGTGTTGTATCAGCTATTTAACTAATAAGAACAGAACTACAAAAATACAACCAATGAAGGGCCTTATGAAGACTGAGCTAAGGTTGGATTGTAGTATTTGGTTAGGCTAATCATGATGGCCATGTAGACCACCACCGAGAGTCCTGGAAGTAACAGGGATGATGAGATGAAAGTGCTAAGAATAGTACTACTTGAAACAACCGAGTTAGCCATGGGTGTTAATCCAAGACCGCTTAGATTTATTTTTGTTTTGGGTGCGGCTAATCATGCAGGCCATATAGAGCTGCCACCATTCGGTGTTTTATCAGCTATAAAAATAATAAGAACTGTACTATCAAAATACAGCCAATGAAGGGCCTATGAAGACTGAGCAAAAGTTGGATTGTAGTATTTTGTTCGGCTAATCATGATGGCCATGTAGACCACCATAACAGGGATGAAAGTGCTAAGAATAGTACTAATTGAAACAACCGAGTTAGCCATTGGTGTTAGTCTAAGACCACTCAGCTTTTTTTTGGGTTTGGGTGCAGCTAATCATGAAGGCCATATAGACTTGCCACCATTTGGTGTTGTAACAGGTATTAAACTGCAAAGAACAGTACTACTTAACACAACCTACTTACCATGGGTCCCAGAGCATATGTTTGGTTATTATATTTTGTAAGGGTAATCATGCAGGCCATATAGACCTCCACTGATAGGGTGTGTATGAGTAACAGCTATTAAAATGCTAAGGACATTACTAATTAACACAACATAGTTACCATGGGTCACAGACCAAGAGCAGATGTCTTATTATTATATTTTGTATGGGTACTCATCCAGGCTGTATAGACCTCACCAAATAGGGAGAGTTACAGAGATTAAAGTGCTAAGAATGGCAGTACTTAAAACACAACCTAGTTAAAATGGGTACCAGACCGCATGTCTTATTATTATATTTTTTCAGGGTAATCAGGCAGGCCATATAGACCACCCCCTATAGGGGGGTAACAGGGATTAAAGTGCTAAGAAAAGTAATAATTAACACAAGCTAGTTATCATGGGTCCAACACCGTGTGTCTTGATGTTATACTTTGTCAGGGTAATCATGCAGGCCATATAGACGTCCCTTGATAGGGGGAGTAACAGGGATTACAGTTATAAGAATAGTACTACTTAAACACAACCTAATTACCATGGGTCCAAGACCAGATGTTTTATTATTATAATTTGTCTGGCTAATCATGCAGGCCATATAGAGCTCCAACAAAAGGGGGGGTAAGAGGGATTCAAGTGATAAGAAAAGTTTTACTTAACACAAAAAAATTACAATGGGTCCCAGACCGCGTGTCTTCTTGTTATACTTTGTCAGGGTAATCATAACCGCCATATAGACCTCCACCAATAGGGGGAATTACAGGGCTGAAAGTGCGAAGAATAGTACTACTTAACACAACCTAGTTGGGTCCAAGAACGCATGTTTAATTATTAGACTTTATCAGGGTAATTATATATCTAACAAATCTATCTACAGGGAGTGCAGAATTATTAGGCAAATGAGTATTTTGACCACATCATCCTCTTTATGCATGTTGTCTTACTCCAAGCTGTATAGGCTCGAAAGCCTACTACCAATTAAGCATATTAGGTGATGTGCATCTCTGTCATGAGAAGGGGTGTGGTCTAATGACATCAACACCCTATATCAGGTGTGCATAATTATTAGGCAACTTCCTTTCCTTTGGCAAAATGGGTCAAAAGAAGGACTTGACAGGCTCAGAAAAGTCAAAAATAGTGAGATATCTTGCAGAGGGATGCAGCACTCTTAAAATTGCAAAGCTTCTGAAGCGTGATCATCGAACAATCAAGCGTTTCATTCAAAATAGTCAACAGGGTCGCAAGAAGCGTGTGGAAAAACCAAGGCGCAAAATAACTGCCCATGAACTGAGAAAAGTCAAGTGTGCAGCTGCCAAGATGCCACTTGCCACCAGTTTGGCCATATTTCAGAGCTGCAACATCACTGGAGTGCCCAAAAGCACAAGGTGTGCAATACTCAGAGACATGGCCAAGGTAAGAAAGGCTGAAAGACGACCACCACTGAACAAGATACACAAGCTGAAACGTCAAGACTGGGCCAAGAAATATCTCAAGACTGATTTTTCTAAGGTTTTATGGACTGATGAAATGAGAGTGAGTCTTGATGGGCCAGATGGATGGGCCCGTGGCTGGATTGGTAAAGGGCAGAGAGCTCCAGTCCGACTCAGACGCCAGCAAGGTGGAAGTGGAGTACTGGTTTGGGCTGGTATCATCAAAGATGAGCTTGTGGGGCCTTTTCGGGTTGAGGATGGAGTCAAGCTCAACTCCCAGTCCTACTGCCAGTTTCTGGAAGACACCTTCTTCAAGCAGTGGTACAGGAAGAAGTCTGCATCCTTCAAGAAAAATATGATTTTCATGCAGGAAAATGCTCCATCACACGCGTCCAAGTACTCCACAGCGTGGCTGGCAAGAAAGGGTATAAAAGAAGAAAATCTAATGACATGGCCTCCATGTTCAACTGATCTGAACCCCATTGAGAACCTGTGGTCCATCATCAAATGTGAGATTTACAAGGAGGGAAAACAGTACACCTCTCTGAACAGTGTCTGGGAGGCTGTGGTTGCTGCTGCACGCAATGTTGATGGTGAACAGATCAAAACACTGACAGAATCCATGGATGGCAGGCTTTTGAGTGTCCTTGCAAAGAAAGGTGGCTATATTGGTCACTGATTTGTTTTTGTTTTGTTTTTGAATGTCAGAAATGTATATTTGTGAATGTTGATATGTTATATTGGTTTCACTGGTAAAAATAAATAATTGAAATGGGTATATATTTGTTTTTTGTTAAGTTGCCTAATAATTATGCACAGTAATAGTCACCTGCACACACAGATATCCCCCTAAAATAGCTATAACTAAAAACAAACTAAAAACTACTTCCAAAACTATTCAGCTTTGATATTAATCAGTTTTTTGGGTTCATTGAGAACATGGTTGTTGTTCAATAATAAAATTAATCCTCAAAAATACAACTTGCCTAATAATTCTGCACTCCCTGTATTTCTCTTCTATCGATTCTATCTAACTATCAATCTATGTATATCTATCTATCCTATCTATCAATCTATCTTCTGTCCGTGATGTTTTGAGACAGCCACTTGTGTTTCTGACAAATTTGAAGTAGGAGGACAGAACAATCATCTTCTTCCATCTCCCGGTTCCACAAATGAAGGCCATATAGACCTCATCTGATAGGGGGAGTAACAGGTTGTAGTAAAATGTTAAGAATATTACTACTTAACACACCACGGGTCACAGACCACATGTCTTATTGTTATACTCTGTCAGGGAAATTATATATATTTCAAATCCATTTATTTATATATCAAATCGATCGAACTATCAAACGTATCGATCAAATGTAGATTGCATCTATTGATCAATGTAATTCATATCTATAAAATGTATATTACATATTTTGGTTGATGTCATTCGTATCTATAAAATGTATATTGCATCTTTGATTCAATAACATTCGTGTCTATCAAATGTATATTGCATCTATTGATCGATGTAATTCGTATCGATCGAATGTATATTGCATCTATTGAACTATGTACAGTGTATCGATCATATGTATATTGCATCGATTGAGCTATGTTATCTATGTATCTATCTATCTATCTATCAAATCTATCTATCTATCTCGTGGTTGTGCAAGTGGACTGTTTGCGGTTGATTGTGGTGCGTAACACTTGGAGTTTGCTCTGTCACTGTGATGCGGCCATAACCCTTATACTACCTGATAGATACAACATCATAACTGATGTTTTAAAGCACGTTATTGCAAACAATTTGAGAATGTTAGTTGATTTAGGCCCATTATGGGTTAAAAGCAGACTCTGCATAAACTATGTAATTTTCCATGGGAGTTTTGCCAGGGATCCCCCTCCAGCATGCCACAGTCCAGGTGTTAGTACCCTTGAAAAAACTTTTCCATCACTATTGTGGCCAGAAAGAGTCCTTGTAGGTTTTAAAGTTTGCCTGCCTATTGAATTCAATGGCAGGTTCGCGACATCACTACTTATAGGATATATCATTGGTATACAGTCCTGGATATGTCATTACCCAGTAGGTGCTAAATACCAGAAGCTTATCACTTTGACAATCTCTGACACTCTCTCCACCCCTTTCCTGTTGTATACAGGTACAACAGGTCATACCCCCATTCCTTTTTCCATCTTGGCCCAGTGAGGGCAACTCCCCTGGAGAGAGTGTATACTGAGAATCTCACTTCGCCCATCCTTGCGGAGGATTGACCAAGATCTGGTACTACCCAAGGTCATGTTAGCAGATTTCACCCTGGCTACAAGCAAATCGCTGAGCATGGCTGCTTAAACCAAGATTGACGTCAGGGGGACTTTAGTACAATTTTCCTCACCACTGTCCCACTCATTATACTCTACATTAAAGAGCAAGTGTCCAAACACATTGGTCTGGCCGAGGAAACAGGCTCAAAACCATGTCCCAAACTACCAAGAGAAAATCAAAACCGTCCCATCCGCCCGGAAAAACAGTCGCAGACCATTTCAAAAACCAACATACTGGGAAATCCCAAATGTATAGAGAATCCACTTCTGCATTAGAGGGCAGTGAATCTGAAGGCAGCATGGATTCCCAATCTCCTATACCAGATACTCTATCTGCAAACATTGTTGATGTTTTAACCAGACGTATGAACCTCCTTCAAGACACGCTAACAAAAGAAATTAAAGGTTCTACAGCTGAGCTCCGTAGAGAAATTGGAGCATTGGGAGAACGCACCGAAACTCTAGAGCGTAAACAAGAAGACCTGGCTGTGGATCATGCCCACCTGCAAGCCTATTCCCAAAACCCAGCAATCCAGATATCTGACCTGGAATTAAAACTAGCCGACATAGAAGATCGCTCCAGACGGAATAATCTGAGATTATGCGGAATATCTGAAGAGGTCGGCCCCCAAGAACTGGAGTCCTACGTTCTGGAGTTTTGCAATATCTTACTACCTTCTTCAGATCCGCCCGGTCTCCTACTCGACAGAGTTCACAGAGTGGCATGACCTAGATCTGTCTCCCAGGATAAACCCAGAGATGTCCTAGCTAGGATCCACTTCTTCACCCATAAAGAGAAGATACTGAGAAAGCTGGTTAACAAACCTCAACTTCCTGATAAATTCCAACAAATTACAGTATTTCCGGACATCTCCAGTTACACTTTGCAAAAGAGGAGATCCTTCAGAAACATCACCCGAATTCTGAGAATGGAGAATATCAGATATAGGTGGGGGTACCCGACAAGGCTCATAGTTTCAAAAAATGGTGAAACTCACACAATTTTCACCCCCAAGGAAGGGTTTGACCTGTTACAAGACTGGGGCCTAGCTTCAACTAAACCCCGGACTGATGCAGATTCTTTGCCCTCTAGAGACCGTTCCAAAACCATGAGCATGACCCAACCGCTACAGAGGTCTAATGGAACGGACATCCCTCACGCCACAAGAATCCGGGCTGGTGCTCCAGATTTCACTCCTAGGCTGCAAAAGCCCACCAAATGAAAAATAAATAGCTCTGGTCTTTTTACTGGACTGCTCCTGTTACCATAATGTTTCTACATTCAAAACTAGAGAAAATATATATACTGCTAGCTGTATTTACCATATGTTAGATGTTTATTGCATAAAAGGAGTGGGGAGACCCTGGACTTCCCGCAAGGGAATGGGTGTTTGCCCAGCGGTACCCGCTTTATTTCCTAAATAATTATCTCTTCTTGGTCGGGACTCACGGGAACTTCCCACTCCTTTAAGTTCTCCAGGTTGCTCGATCTCCCTCAAGCACCTATCTACTGTTGAACAGAATTGTTTCTAGAGATAATAGAGATTATAGCGTATACATATAGCACTACCAATACATGTTATTATGCTTGTAGAAATGTGATATATTATTCAGTTCAATGGAAAGACATTGGTATGTCCTTCTTGTTCACATTCCCCCGATGACAGTCAATCTATACATACAAGTTGAATACTTGTACTACCCCCCCCCCATATACGCAAATTCTATTTGTACTATCCCCTTTTACGGGGACTGGAGAAGTCAGTTTAGTATCTAAATACACTTCTCCTTTTGGTGATCCAGCGGTTCACCATATTTGTTAAAACACCTAAACCTCACCTAACTAATATTAATACGATTAGTTCAAATTTATAGACACACACTCTATATCCTCTATATTGAATAGTTGCTTCTTATGTTCATTTGTTCAATTTTTTCTTTTTTCATTATACTCTAGGTGAAAACCAGAATTCTTCCGGGACATAGTCCCAGGTGGCCCTTTTGACCACTAATACGAACATTGAGCATTGAGCTCATCAAGTGCCACACTCAGGTGCGCAGATCCAGGCAGGGTAAGTTGAATACCTAAATCCTCTCCTCTTTCTTGTCATCTCCTACCCCCCCTCCCTCCCTAAGCCTAAGATGGCGACAACCTCTAACAATATTTCCTTTGCAACATTAAATGTCAAAGGACTTAACTCACAAGAAAAGAGAAGTATGCTTACTAATACCATGAAGTCTCTGAAAATACAAGTTATATTTTTGCAAGAAACTCATTGGCTAGCGTCAACCCAGAATCCATACAGAACCCCTGATTATCCCATAGTGGTCCTAGCCTCTCATTCTGAGAAATCTAGAGGAGTAGCGATTGCCATACACAAATCTCTACATTTCGAACACATCCACGCAGAGAAGGACAGACAGGGGCAGTTCCTACTGCTCAACTGTAAACTAAATGGTATCCTATTTACACTGGTTAACATATACGCTCCAAACCAATTACAATCTAAGTTCCTGAAAGAGGTGTTGTCTAAAACTGAGAAACACAAAGCAGGGATGGTAATCTTAGGGGGCGACTTCAATATGATATGGGATCCCCTACTAGACAAGAAGGTTCAGAGTAGGAAAAAAAAAGACGCATATAAATACTGCCAATTAATTTCGACAATACATTATCCAACATAATCTGTATGATATCTGGAGGGCACTGCACCACAACGACAGAGATTATACATATTTTTCCAGACCCCATAACTCCTACTCGAGACTCGACCACTTCTTCACGGACTCGTGGACACTAAATAGAGCCTTAACGTCACATATTAGGGTTTGCCCATGGTCGGATCATGATATCCTTACGTTCACTCTCTCCACTGACTTAACCACAGAGTCTAGGCCTAGCTGGAAATTCCCGAAACAAATGCTCCAGGATAAAGCTTTTAGAACCTCCCTTCAGAGCTCTATTATAGAGTTCTTGAGAATAAATGAAACCCCAGATTTGTCCTCCCAAACAGTATGGGCCGCTTTGAAAGCGTACATGAGAGGGATATGTATTAGGAGACAGGCAATGCTCAGACGCCAAGCAGGTTCTCCCCTAGGTCTTCTCATGGCTGGGCTATGCTCTGTAGAACAGGAGAATAAAGATTCTCCAACTACATTTCTAGCTGATAAAATTAGGGAACTAAGAGCACAACTGGCGGACAGAGAACTGAGCAGAGTTAAAGAATCCTATTCTCGATTCAAGAAGCTAATGTATTGTCAAGGCAACAAGGCCTCGACCCTCCTCGCCCATAAACTAAGGGGCAGGACAGCGGCAGCTAGAATTCTGTCACTCAAAAGGGGCAATATATCGGTCTTCTCACCCAAGGAAATTGGAGAGACGCTTGCGGCCTACTACTCTGAACTGTACCATCTTAAGCCCTCGATGGCTAATAAAGAATCCTCTGCACGTGAGGTGGTAGACTTTCTACAGAACCTAGATAATAGAACAAAGGAGGGCCCAATGGCACCACTGGTTGTAAATAAGGAATATAGTTATTGATACTTTTATATAGCAATTATATTTGGGGGAAGATGAGCTTCTATCCCACTTATGTCTATAGTATCATTGTTAGGTGCTGTGTACTTATAAACTTAGAACAAAATTTGGGGAAAAAATCTCCAAAAAAATTGTACACTTGGTTAGCACTCTAATTCCCTAATCTGGAATTTTGTCTGAGTTACAAGATGGCGGTTCATATGGATTGAATTTAAAACATAACTTTTATTAAACTATGTATTAAAATAAATGGAATGGACAATACATTTAAAAACCCAGGAATGATTCAACTAATAAAGGAATTCTAAACAGAGTTGTAATTAACCATGTAAATAACTGCTATAATGTCAATAGCATTTATAAATAACTAGACTGGGATTTCAACCGATTCTATGCGTTATCAAGTTCTAATACTAGTGGGAGTAACCCACAAGATTGTTAGAACATTCTTATATACAGTAAGTATTCTTAAGACAATATCAGGCTATGTAGTGTGGTGGTTATGGTATCATGTGGTATACCATATACTTTAATATGGGGTTCAGTGTAATATTGATGCTCATTCAAAATTATCCTCAAATGGGTACACTGAGCTGAATATTGATTGACCCCTGTAATGATATTTATGTCTCAATTTTATATACTTTATAACTGATAACTTAATTCAGTGAGCTGATAGTAGACCCAGAGTTAATAAATAGTTAAACACCTTTATATGGGTGTCATCAGTCTACTAGTGGCTATCGTAAAAATATTCAAGACTCTGGCTGATATCCAAATTGCTATAGTGTATTTATGGTTCTTTAAGTCTCTGATTTATTCCAAATTATGGTAGACCATTAAGTATTTAATGCAGTTCTAATAGCACAGCAAGTTGATTGCTGATATGCCTTATTGTTGAACTAGAGTTGGTATATCCATGTTCATCTGATATATATAGCTCCTCTGTAAACTAAGCAGCTGATTGTAATATCAGTAAACTTAGGCCATGATTATTGATCTCTTATACTATCATATCGTCTAAGTAGGTCTCTATAAATAATAATATAGATATATCTTATATAAGGAGCCTACGGTAAGGTATAAAATGATTTATATAGGTCAGTAAATGTGACTTGTTAATTCAATATTATCAGGGTTGCCCACTGCAGCTCCGTTATTTTGCTGCAAATAAGTGTACTTCAGCCACAAATTAGATTAACAAAGCCAAAGCAAAAAGTTGTAAGTTAGTAGCCACTTAGTTTCTAGGAGTATTTCAATGACAGCGTGTCAATGAGGATACTAGGTTTTTACTTTTAAGGCAGTTGGTTCATCGCTAATAGAAAGCTGACACAAACAGTGATGCAATGTCAGTGACTACCCATAGTAATAGTAATAATTTAACCACCTTGAAAACTGATTGTCTGTGGTTTAAATCAGTTTCCCACAGTGGTATCTTATTTCAATGTGTCTTTGCAGCGTTACTCGCCGTAATGTTTGTTAAATAAAAGCCATTAAGTCTGGCTTGTTAGTTAAGTATTAACTACAAAGACTAAGTAAGCCATCGGTATACCGCTGCTTTAAATAATTACAAGTAAGTCACCATTTAAATAACAGAATCAACGATTTCCTGAAAATTAAAACTTATATAACACTATAAGGAGCCCATTTTACTCCCAACCTCCCCTGACATGTTTCGCCTTTGATAAAGCCGAATCGCTCGGCGAAACATGTCAGGGGAGGTTGGGAGTAAAATATACCAACTCTAGTTCAACAATAAGGCATATCAGCAATCAACTTGCTGTGCTATTAGAACTGCATTAAATACTTAATGGTCTACCATAATTTGGAATAAATCAGAGACTTAAAGAACCATAAATACACTATAGCAATTTGGATATCAGCCAGATTCTTGAATATTTTTACGATAGCCACTAGTAGACTGATGACACCCATATAAAGGTGTTTAACTATTTATTAACTCTGGGTCTACTATCAGCTCACTGAATCAAGTTATCAGTTATAAAGTATATAAAATTGAGACATAAATATCATTACAGGGGTCAATCAATATTCAGCTCAGTGTACCCATTTGAGGAAAATTTTGAATGAGCATCAATATTACACTGAACCCCATATTAAAGTATATGGTATACCACATGATACCATAACCACCACACTACATAGCCTGATATTGTCTTAAGAATACTTACTGTATATAAGAATGTTCTAACAATCTTGTGGGTTACTCCCACTAGTATTAGAACTTGATAACGCATAGAATCGGTTGAAATCCCAGTCTAGTTATTTATAAATGCTATTGACATTATAGCAGTTATTTACATGGTTAATTACAACTCTGTTTAGAATTCCTTTATTAGTTGAATCATTCCTGGGTTTTTAAATGTATTGTCCATTCCATTTATTTTAATACATAGTTTAATAAAAGTTATGTTTTAAATTCAATCCATATGAACCGCCATCTTGTAACTCAGACAAAATTCCAGATTAGGGAATTAGAGTGCTAACCAAGTGTACAATTTTTTTGGAGATTTTTTCCCCAAATTTTGTTCTATTTCTACAGAACCTAGACTTGCCAACTCTCCCAGAGGAGGATAGGGAAGCGCTTAAAGCCCCATTCTCCTTAAATGAGCTTAACTTAGCCATTAAACATACCCATAATAACAAGGCTCCAGGTCCTGATGGCTACCCGGCAGCCTTCTCTATACTTTTCAAGACAGAATTAAACAGGATCCTCCTCAGAGTTTTCTCTGAAGCCCGAGAGGCAGTTTCATTTCATAAGGAATTTCTACAGGCAGTAATCTTGCCCATTCCTAAACCAGACAAAGATCCCTCACAATGTACGAGTTACAGACCAATCTCCTTGATAAATGGTGATGTAAAGCTGTATGCAAAACTATGGGCTAATCGCCTTAATAGCCTACTCCTGAAGGTGATACACACGGACCAGGTTGGGTTCACGTTTGGTAGAGAGGGCCCAGACAATTCCCGGAAAATGTTGAACATACTTACGGAGGCTTCCCGACTGAAGTTACCCATGCTGTCCCTGTCACTAGACGCAGAGAAAGCGTTTGACAGGGTCAGATGGGAATACCTGTGGCACACGCTCGCCCAATTTGGCATACCAGATGGAGTGATTACGGCAATACGAGCCCTATACTCTTGTCCCTCTTCAGTAGTTAAGGGTTTGGGATTCGCTTCTTCGGAAATATATATCACTAATGGCACTAGACAGGGGTGTCCCCTGTCGCCTTTAATCTTTTCCATGGCTATTGAACACCTAGCCCAGGCTATTAGGCAATCGCACATAATACGAGGTGTCCAGTTTGGCAGGGAGGTCGCGAAGATAGCACTATACGCGGACAACGTGACACTATTTCTAACAAACCCAATAGGTTCCTTGCCAGCTCTTTTTGATATTATTTCAGAGTTCGGGGCTCATAGTTACTACAAAGTCAATGTCTCCAAAACGGAGGCTTTACCTGTATGCATCCCAGCATTTGAATTGGATGTATTGCGAACATCGTACTCTTTCCAATGGTCACAAACCACCATTCGGCATTTGGGGGTACAACTTGGTCCGGACCCAAAACTAGTGATTGCCGTTAACTATACAGATATTATTAGAGAAGTCACTGAGCTTACCTCCTCCTGGAGTCTTAAAGAGATTTCATGGCTGGGCCGCATCGCATCTTTCAAAATGACGATCTTGCCTAAAATTCTATACTACTTTCTCTGTATCCCTCTTAATGTCCCCAATGCTCTAATAGATAAGCTCCAATCTCTTGGACAACACTATATCTGGGGCAAGTCTAGGTCACGGGTTGCAGCGAAAATACTCCAAAAAAATATATAAGCAGGGAGGGGTAGCAATGCCTAGCATACGCGGATACTATGAGGCAGCCAGGCTTTCTCACATCACGGCATGGGCGGACAAGGGGGAACCACAGGGATGGAAAAGCATAGAGGCACTAGCCCTTCCTTTGGGCTTAAATCTGGCAGATCTACCCTGGATTCCTGGCCATTGCCTCGACAATCTGAGACTAAAAAATGCCATCGTCAGAGATAATCTGAAAGCTTGGCATAACCTTAGAAATCTATGCGACATTGCCCCACATCCATCTCCCATTCATTCCCTACCAGCCTTACTGGCAGCCCTACCTGACACACACATACAACAGTGGAGAGAGTGGGACTTGAAATTGGTCTCCCACTTATACCCCTCAGGCACTCTACTCACTCCCAATAATATAAGAACAATTATCCCAGAGCCCCCTCCTTGGGCCACTTTTGAATACTCGAGACTTTATGCTTTCATGACATCTTGGGGATTCACCAAAGCCCTAAATAGACCCCTGACTAACTGGGAACAATTGTGGCAGCTTCCTATCAAAACTCCTAGACTCATATCGTTCCATTATGACCTCCTACAGACGTCTACTAACAGAGATAGACCCTGGCAGTTAAGGGCCTGGGAGGGAGACCTATCCAGACCAATCACAGATAGAGACCTGCGTACAGCTATGACGTTAACTAAGAAGACTGTACATTGTGCAAACACCTTAGAGGCATACATGAAATTATTTCTGAAATGGTACTATACAACCTCGAGGTTGTCACAGATGTTCCCTACAACGTCTCCTTTATGTTGGAGAAAATGCATGCAAAGAGGCTCAGATATACATATATGGTGGGAATGCCCAAAACTTGCACCCATTTGGAACCAGATATCGAGCCTTTGTGCCAACCTCGGGTTATCTATTCCACTCACTCCTGCAATTGCATATTTTCCCAAGAAGCGTCCCAACCCACGTTTCTAAACTGATCATTTTTGTCCTAGCGGCCACGAAACTGGCAATAGCGAGGGCTTGGAAGCAAGCCCAACCCCCAGATATTACAGCTGTTACATCTATAATGCAGGTATACGCCAAAATGGAACAAAGTTTCTATTTTAACATGGATAAAGAATACCTATACTGGCAGATTTGGGAGACTTGGTTTAGCTACCAGGGAGACCATAGTTAAGCATGTAGACATGATAAGGTTACTGGCCATCCCCATTAACATAATTAAACTTTCACACCTAGTGAGAATATGCTACTTAACTGATGACTCATGCCTCTCTAAACTTATTGCCAAAATCTGACCAATCCCCTCCTCTCTATTACCCTACTCCCCCCCCTCCTTCCCTTTCCCCCATCTTCCTCCCTTCTACAACGTGTGACCTACTCTCTACCCTACCCCTTATCTTTCCCTCTTCTTTACCTTCCCATAAAAGACCTCCCCCGCCTGGAGATGCGCACTACGATTTCTAGAAGAAGTGTGTTGACAGGTACCTTTGGGCTGACTTCCTGAAGTCTCTGGAAAATTGAGTTAATATGTACGACTGGTGTACTACACTGGTCCCTGTATTTAAGGTTTGTTGATAACAATTGAAAATGAGGTTTAAGTAGTTGATATTTTATTTCTATTTGATATGTTCATTTTATATGCTCTGCATCACCACCAGTATCTATATTTAATATGTAATGACAACGAAATAATGTACATATACATGTGCACTTACTGGTCATCTATGCTGTAACATTTGTTGTGATGCTTAACCCTCAATAAAAAAAATTATATTTCTAAAAAAAAAAAAAAGCGTGTTTCTTACTTTCAATAAGTTTTGTTGTTTTCAATCCTCACCCAGGTCTTACCAGGTTCGACACCGTCTCCGTTTACTTGTGACAGGTAGCCAAAATGCTGTATATGAAAAGACCAGTGAGTGCCTTTTTGTGAATTGGATGTCTATACTGCTGTGGAAGTGCACCCTGGCTGCTGTACGAATTGTAAGACTGTGCTTACCCTATTTGGATATATATTTATATATATATACTGTATATATATATATATATATATATATATATATATATATATATATAAAGAATATGAGTAGTGAAGGGAAAAAATTGCGTATTATAGTCAAGTGTTTAATAAAGTATAGAGTTCCTCATATACTTAGTCCCACAATAATGGAGAGTAGAGATAAATTTTAGTGGTGCAGGCCCATTAAATAATTATATACACATTAGTCAAGAAAGAAAATGGCACACAATAGTGACATTTATAAGATTAGAATTCAGCACTCTTTTGAAAAAATAGACAAAACACGTATATCTGATACAAAATCTAATGTGGATTTATTATGCACAACACAGACCAGAGACCCGGTCAGAACCGCATCAAAAAGTGCGTAATTGGTTAAACACAAAACATATCATAACAGTGAAAATATAAATAAAGAATAAAAATTAAAGAAAAACATATATAAAAGGGACCGGCCCCTGTAACTAACCAAGCTGTTAGAGAGGCATCATGACATAGGTAGCATAAGAAACCGTTGTAATGCAAGTAAAGTGAACAGAAGAGCTGTTCTCAGGTGGATATTCAGACCTTTATTGGTTTTAGTGTAAACTGAAACCACCTAGAATTAAAGAGAACAGTCTCTACATATGCACAGGACTTAGCAGCCGTTTCGTAATCAATATTATTATTATTATTATTATTATTATTATTATTATTATACTTTATTTATTAAGCGCCAACATATTCTGCAGCACTGTCCATGGATACAATTAATTTAAATAAAACAATACAAGACTTGTAAGATACAGGACAAAATTTACAAACACATACAGGAAGGATTGAGGGCCCTATTCCAGTGGGAACTAACAATCTGGAAGGGTAGGAGGTTGAGAAACAGGAGGTGAGGACTGCAAGATTTAGAAAGATGTTAATACAGAGTTAGATGAGGAAAATGTTAGGTAAGTGAAATTAATTTATTATTGAGTTGGGTGGTAGTGGTTTCCCTGAACAGAAAAGTCTTCAGGGACCATTTAAAGGAAGAAAGATTAGGGCAAAGCCTGACAGCATGGGGGAGAGTGCTATGGAGCTTCGAATTAATGTGAACTGAGTTCCCTCTGGACTTTCAACTAAAGCTCACGCTCATTGTGTATATATACTTTGTATCATATCCATTGATGAATTGAAATGAATTGAAATGGTATCTTAGTAGCATAAGTATTTAACATGTTTTGCTGTTGAATTGCACATATTGATTACGAAACGGCTGCTAAGTCCTGTGCATATGTAGAGACTGTTCTCTTTAATTCTAGGTGGTTTCAGTTTACACTAAAACCAATTAAGGTCTGAATATCCACCTGAGAACAGCTCTTCTGTTCACTTTACTTGCATTACAACGGTTTCTTATGCTACCTATGTCATGATGCATCTCTACCAGCTTGGTTAGTTACAGGGGCCGGTCCCTTTTTTATCTGTTTTTCTTTAATTTTTATTCTTTATTTATATTTTCACTGTTATGATATGTTTTGTGTTTAACCAATTGCGCACTTTTTGATGCGGTTCTGACCAGGTCTCTGGTCGGTGTTGTGCATAATAAATCCACATTAGATTTTGTATCAGATATACGTGCTTTGTCTATTTTTTCAAAAGAGTGCTGAATTCCCAATCTTATAAATGTCACTATTGTGTGCCATTTTCTTTCTTGACTAATGTGTATATATATTTTAAGAATAAAGAAGTAAAAGGCACTCACCGGGTCTTTAGTGCAGAAATAATTTTCTTTATTTAAGGTTTAAATAAAGAACATATACATATATATATATATATATATATATATATATATACAGTATATATATATATATATTAGACATGTGCAGCCGCGAAAAATTCGGTTTGGTTCGGATCGATTCGAATTCGGAAGAAATCAAATGAATTCGTTTCGGATTCATTCGGATTTGAAAAAAATTCGGTTTGCATTCGTTTCGGTTCGATTCGGTTCGAATCGATTCGGATTTTCGGAAATTCGGTCACTGTAAAGTGGGATGTGCTGTGTATTACACTAGTATACTAGTGTAATACACAGCCATCTAAATCCATCCGAATCTACCGAATAAATTTGAATCGATTCGGATTTATTCGGTAGATTCGGGAACTACCGCAATTCGGAAATTCGAATCGATCCGAATCTCTGAATTCGAACAAATTCGTCCGAATTTTGATTCGGGCCGAACCGAATCGCACATGTCTAATATATATATATATATATATATATATATATATATATATATATATATATATATATATATATATATATATATATATATATATATACAGTACTTTTTTATGTATTTTGCAGCCCCTCTTTTGAAATCTAGAGTATTAACATGATGATTACAAATATTACGTCTTATGAGTTGGTAGAGGTTGGGATACTCCGTACTGATGAGTACCCCTCAAAAAAGCCATATATATATTGAAAACACACAGGAATAGGAGATCATGCTATTCTTATACGATATGCCATGAGCATTGTATGGTCACCATGGCAACTCCCAACTACGCTAGGAACCACATGCCATTATTTTCCACTAAATTCCACCCAAGATATGCCCTTACTACAGTGAACCTAAAAAGAGCATATGTGGATATATGGAAGCAATGGCAATTTCATAGTAAAACAGTCATATTGGCAATGAGAAACCGTTGATCAGTTTAGACACATCTAATTAAAAAACACTAAGTTGGATCAGCATAGTGGGTACCTCACTGTTATTACGAATAACCTGAGTGAGTTACGAGGTGATAATCCCTGTTTTTTAGTGTCTGGGATGATAGCTTTTAGCCTCAAGAAAATAGTTGCGGTCTGTCGGTTTCGTATAAAGAGAAGTACTGAAGCAATATTCATCACAGACACCAACCTAAAAATATTAAGATCAAAAAATGTACAGTGTGCTCACTATATTCCAGCTTAAATCTAATTGGACCATCCATGGAATTGAAATATGTCACCCACTCCACCAATCCATCCACATCGCCCCTCCATATCAACAACACATCATTGATATAGCGTGTGTAATATCAGATGTTAGGGTGTACAAATGATTGCATATTGGTACACTCGTACCATGCCATGTACAATTTTACGTATGTGGCATACGCCATATTTGAACCCATGGTGGTCCCCGAGATCTGGAGATAAAAATCACTCTCAAATTTAAAGTATTTATTTTCTAGACAAAGTGTAAGGAGCTCACATAAGAACTTTACCGGTGGGCCCATATACAATGGGCAATCTGGATTGATAGCTCGAACTCCACCTCCATGAGGGATAGCAGTGTACAAGCTTTCAACATCCATGGTCACAAGTATGTCTCCCTTCTGTGCAAACCACTATATTCTCATAGTATCTTAATTAAACTAGGTGAATATTGAAGATAAGCTGGTATCGCTTTAAAGGGACAGTCAACACCAGAATTTTTGTTGTTTAAAAAGAACGATAATCCCTTTATTACCCATTCCCCAGTTTTGCATATCCAACACAGTTATAATAATACACGTTTTACCTCTGTAATTATCTTGTATATAAGCCTCTGCTGACTGCCCCCTTATTTCAGTTCTTTTGACAGACATGCAGTTTAGCCAATCAGTGCTCACTCCTAGGTCACTTTTCGTGCATGAGCTCAATGTTATCTATATGAAACATGTGAACTAATGACCTCTAGTGGTCAAAATGTATTCAGATTAGAGGCAGTCTTCAAGGTCTAAGAAATTAGCATATGAACCTCCTAGGTTTAGCTTTCAACTAAGAATACCAAGAGAACAAAGCAAAATTGGTGCTAAAAGTAAATTGGGAAGTTGTTTAAAATTGCATACCCTGTTTAAATAATGAAAGTTTTTTTTGGACTTGACTGTCCCTTTAACTACTGGCTGTAAGAAAAAGTCAATATAGATGGCCAGACTAGACAGTAGGGAATCCCTAGCGGACATGATGGGTCTACCCAGGGGATTTTGCAGAGTCTTATGAATTTTAGGTAATAGGTAAAGAACCGGTGTCTTAGGGAATTGTGTATTAAAGGGACACTGAGCCCAATTTTTTTCTTTCATGATTCAGATACAGCATGCAATTATTAGCAACTTTCTAGTTTACTCCTATTATCAAATTTTCTTCATTCTCTTGGGAACTTTATTTGAAAAGCAAGAATGTTAGTTTAGATGCCGGGCAATTTTTGGGGAACAACCTGGGTTGTAGTGGACAAGTATGATAGATGATCTAAAAGAGTTACTATCAAATATACCCTAGAAGCTGGTGCTAAATATTTAAGGCAAAAAAAACACTAAAAACGGTGGTTTACCTCAGTAAAAAACCACCTGCAACTAAAAAATAGATTTAGAACATGGGAGAACAATTATTTTAGAAAAAGTATTTTTATAACATATAGATTTTATTTTCTATTTCTTATAGTTATTACATACTAGTTACCGGATCCGTTTCATTTTTAAATAGGCGCCAAAAGGATTTATTATCAATTGAATATTTCCTCATCTATGTCATTTTACTTTCACTGTATATTTATTTTATTGTATGTAATGTGTTATTTCAATTTGACTTATTAATAAATTATTCCATTATATATTCAATCAGATATTTGTCATTTATAATATAATTGGATAAGATATAATTACACTTCTAACATAGTTCACTTTAATATTGATATTTCTAACATAGTTTACTCAAAATATTGATATACTAGGCAAAATTCAGACTGAGTATCTCTTATCCAGAGCTACTTCAGGCGCATTCAAAAAATAAATTATACTCAACCTGGGTTGTTCTTTTTGATTGGTGGATAAATTCACCCACCAATAAACAAGTGCTGTCCAGGGATCCAAAATTTTGCTGGCTCCTTAGCTTTTTCAAATAAAGATAGCAAGAGAACGAAAAAAATGATAATAGGAGTAAATTAGAAAGCTGCTCAAAATTGCATGCTCTATCTGAATCACGGAAGAAAAAAATTGGGTTCCGTGTCCATTTAATAAATGTAATTTTCTGTTCATTCAATATCCCTGCTTCATTAGAATTTAATATATATATATATGAATGAAACAAAAAGCGGAGAGACAGGGCGCAAAAGAAGCAGGGAACTTCAGTATACACTCTCCAATGTGAAATGAAGGAGGAAGAGGACAAAAAGGGAGAGAATAGCGCTGTTTCTGTTACTTAAACTATATGAACAGATTACATAAATAAACTATACAATGATAACGGTAATAATAATAATGAATTGAGGAGTGAAAAATTCAAAATGGTAAAACTAAGCGCTTATAAGTCTAAGCACATTATGAGTCTAAACACATTAATAAATATGAATTATTAACCAAACAGTTCATGTAAACAATGGATTGGAAAATTGTATTGCACAATATTGCCTTATATAATTCAATAAGGTAGTGTATAGTTACACTCCTGTGTCAATAGCTAAACTTCTCACTTACAGGATAAGACCTCAACCCTATGAGGTTAGGTGTTTGCACTGCAGAGAAGAACTTCTATGATGTAGATTGGTGTCTCCACAGATATAATCGATTCCCCTCTTAGTATATGGTAAACTTCCAGGTGCTTTATAGGAGTCAGTGTTCCTTCTGCCTCTAAGGTATGGGATCTTTTCTTTGTATAATAGATCTCCCAAGGAATATATATAAAGAGAAAAAAAGCCGCAAATCGTGTGATACTGTTTAAAAAACAACACACTTTATTCACATTTAAAACACTTTTAAAATGCCTAATTACATGAATTAACCTCAAACTAATATGAGGTATTGATATTACTTTAGGTGGTTGCTTACAAGGATGATTGTTCGTTCTGGATTTGCAATATACCAGTATCCCAAGGTAAGCCCCAATAGTGCAAAATAGCAGGAACAGAAATCCGGATCATCCGGTAATAAAGTTTAGTCAGTCAGTCTAACGCGTTTCAAAGGATTGTTATCAATGCTTCCTTCTTCTTCAGAGACTTGTACTAGAATGAGCGGCTGTTCTCATTTTAAAAAGCATATCGCGGTCCGAATGGATTTCTATTAGCAATGCTGCCATTGGTTAAAATAACCCCACTTCTTCATATGTCAATTCATCACACGGATTGGTTAACTTTGGAACATGTGAAACGCTAACACTATATGCAGCTAAATCGCCGGTTAACAAACTGGAATGGGGGAATTCTTTCTTATGATTATGTTATGCATATACAAATACATTGATGTCGTTTAAAACATGTATTCTAAGGTGCATTTCAAGTGATACTGCTTAAAACTGGGAGACCAATAAATAAAAAAAAAAGAAAAGGCTCATACTAAGTGAATAATAATAATACTTAAAACACTTAAAATATTTTAAAAATAATTAAATATATCTGACATAATAAAATTCTACAGAAATAAGATTTATAAAGAACAAGCAGCATAATTTCAACAGTTTTTATAGTTCCACACGTCAATCAATAAAATTTATACTCTTGTCTTGTGTGAAAAACTCACATATTCAATCACTTGAAGGCTGCAATGTTATTGTACTTGTATTTTTTGTTTTTATGTTTCTAACTGTTATTTAAGATGCTGTATGTAATAACATTCAAAAGTCAATAAAAAAAAACTTTCATATAAAATTTATATATACATATTTAAAAAACTTGTATGTCGTATATTTACAGATTAATGTGATACCTTAATATGTGTTTACAGTTAAAAAATGGAAATTAAGACTTGAGAATTGGAAACTATAGGGGAGACATACTTCATTTATTAGTGTTCAAAAAATGCAGAGAGGTGTATGTCTTTATTCAAACCATTTGGCATTAAGGTATTCATAGTGTGGATCCAGAAAGTTTCCTTTTTTCTTAGTGCACTTGTTCTATTGCCCCCTCGTTTATGTGGTTTAACATGTTCAATAATAGTTCCCCTGAGACATTGTGGGTCTTTATTATGAACATTTTTCTAATGAAGGGACAAATTATGTGATTACTCACATGCAGTTATATTGGTTAGATGCTCAAATAGCCTCTTCTTGTAAGGTCTAATGGTCCTACCAATATACTGCAAATTACAACTGTATTGTAACATGTACACTACATATTCAGTTTTGCAGTTACACAGAGACTTTATTTCAAACTCCTTTCCTGTATTACTGGACTTAAACCTTTTTGTGGGCGTATTTTCACTGAAATGGTGGATGCATGCTTCACAGTTTTTTCTATTGCATTTACAGAAGCCTTCAGACTGTCTCCCTAACCAGTTTGAACTATTTGTTGGATTAGTTCTTAATTGAATAGGCGCTAAAATAAATTAGTTATTTCTTTTGAGTAACTCATCATTTTTTAAGATGTACCAATGTTTTTTTTAGGATGTTGTTAATATGTTTGGCACCCTCATTGTATGTGGTTAATAAACTACAGGATGTATGATTATGTGAATTATCCTTACTTTTTCCTTTTAGTAATGTACTTCTTTAAATTATTCTAGTCTTTTTGTCTGCCTGTTCAAGGATTTTATTTTCATATCCTTTTTTCTGAATTTTTTCTTTAGTTCCATAGATTCTCTATCGTAATCTTCCATTTTTGAACAGTTGCAACGGATTCGTTGGAACTGTCCATAGGGGATGTTTTCAATCCACTTTGGATTATGGCCACTGGTTGCATGTAAGTACCCATTACTATCCGTATCTTTTTTATATCATTTCGATAGTATATTATTGTCTTCCTGAAAAAACACAAAATCTAAAAAAATTATTTAATTTGGGTCTGTTTTTTTTTCATAAAAGAGAGATTCAAATCATTTATACTGATAAAATAAATAAATTAATCTAAAATCTCATGTGTGTCTGACCAAATTAAAATGATATCATCGATAAATGTACCCCAAAAAACAATGTGAGGTAAAAAAGGGTTATTTTCCCAAATTTGGGTCTCTTCCCATGCCCCCATATAAACATTGGCATAACTAGGGTTAAAGCGAGTACCCATGGCAGATAAAATTGGTCTTCAAAAATAAAATATTTTTTTTCTGAAATTAATTTAATTGATTCTATTAAAAATATTTGTTTTTCAATTTCTATGTCAGTTTGTTTATTGAACCAAAATGTCATTGCTTCCATGACCTTATTGTGTGGTATATTGGTATAAAGTGCACTGACATCTAAAGTGGCCCATAGATAATTTGATTCCCATCTAATGTTTGATATCTTGTTTATTGTATCAGTAGAATCTTTCAAATGGGATTGTAATAATGGGACCAGTGGTTGTAGAAGTGTCGATGAATTCTGATAGTTTTGATGTTAGACAATTTATACCTGACACTATCGTTCTCCCTGGTGGATTTTCCTTATTTTTATTGACTTTAGGCAAATGGTATAAAATAGCTATTTTTAAAAAAGTAAAATTCACTTTCATTTAAAAAATTCCTTGATCTTGCAGTATAAATTAGCTCCATTTATTCATTTAAAAAGGTTTTTGTTGGGTCCCCTCTAATTTTCTTGTAAGTGGCATTATCATGTAGTAATCTAAAAGCTTCTGCCACATAATCAGCTTTCTCTTGTATTACGATTCCCCCACCCTTGTCTGCCTCCCTAAAGACAATTGAGGGATCTTCCTGTAAATTTTTTAGGATGAGTTTATCTCTGGTATTCAGGTTATCTATATTAATTCTATAATTTTTACAAAACTTATCTAAATCCTCTTTAACAAGATTATAAAACACAGGTATAAAATTGCCTTTTGATTGTACCGGGAAATATGTTGAAACGGGTTTAAATGTTGTATGGGCAGCATAAGATAATGTTACTTTTTTATCATTATCACTCCTCGTATATGTATTTAATTTCTGGAGAGTGATTAAGGCCTCTATGTCTGAATCAGTCAACGATTGTATATTATGTTCATTTAGAACTTCTTGAGTATCTTTTTTCTGTTTTTCAAAATGGCGTTTAAGAGTTAATTTTCTAATATATTTATTTAAGTCAATAAAAATTTCAAAGGGGTTAGGCCCCTTAGTGGGTGCAAAAGATAACCCTTTGTTTAGAATACTGATTTCCTCAGTTGAAAAAGGTTTTTTTGAAAGATTGAAGATTTTTGTCTCCAAATTAATGTATTTTTCTACATCTAAATGTTGCGATCCAAGGACCTTATCCTTTGCCGTCCTTTTTCCCTTTCCTCCTCTACATCCTCTCTTCCTCTTTTTGGTTTCCTTGATTTTTTTTTATTCCATTCTAGGGGTGGAGGGTTTGATTATTGGTCTTGGGCTGTTACACTGTTCCCTATTTGAGTCTTTCTTTGTTGTGGTACCAGAAAATTTGCATTGTTAATGTGTGTTCTGGGTTTTTTCTCAGAAACAATAACTAACATCATTATAACTTTGCTAGCATGTCTGAGTTTTAATATGGGGATTATTTTGATCTCAGTAAACAACAAAAACATCTCTCAGTAAATGAGGATCCAATTAGCCTTTTGGGCAATTATAATTTAACTGATCCAAAAACCTTGTTTGAGAAATTGGAGAAATTATGCAAAAAACAGTTAATACACTGGCATGATTGTAATAGTTTGAAGAGATATCTGAAATTCAAGGTAATCCCCAAAAGGTTGCAGTTTGAAAAAACTACAATTATAGAAAGCTCAGAAATCAAGTTACTCTCTGAATGGGATTCCACATTAGAAGAAATCTCTATAAAATTGATGAACATCTTGATTAAATTTAGAACCAAAAAAATAGACCAATGCACAGAACAAATTAAAGACATAAGAGCTAAGCTTAATATGTTCAAAGGGGATGTTTACTATATAGAATTAGACATAGAAAACAAAAGAAAGATTTGAACATGAAGTAGAAAATAAGAAAAAGAAGACATTGCTAAGGGATTTAAATATTAAACAGGAAAAAGAGAAAAAAAAACTGATATGGAAATAGAAGATGAGGATATATGGAAAGACTTAGGAGAAGATCCAAGTCAAACAGAACAGTGCACCAATTGGTCAAACTTCCATTCTCCAGATTTTTCTGTAAACCATACATTTAGAGATTTTCAAAAAGTCACTAGAAATAGGATAGAATCACTAAGGGGAGACCCTTTAAATAGAAAATCTTATCTCACCCCACCACAAAATAAGAATACTAGTAATGCAGCAAGACATCACAATTATAATAATGCATATAGTAGACAAACAAATACGTATAAAGATCAGGAATATAGACACCATCAGGAGAATAGATGGCACCAATATGGTAATACATATGATTATAGACATTTTAACAACAAGTCTTCTGGCTCCCATAGAGAGCATGTACCATACCAAAATAGATCAAGAGGCTATCATGGAAATTATCATGGTACAAAACCATATTATAATCAACACAGACTAGGAAATAAGTTTTTTTTAATCAAAATAGGAATGGAAATAGATCCAATTATAAGCATCAAGATCCAAACAGACATTTCTATAACCAACCAAACAGAGAAATGAAGACCACAGTCCATAAAAATAAAAATATAAATATAAATAATTCTGTACCCAGAACACACATTAACAATACAAATTTTCTGGTACCACCACAAAGAGACTCAAATAGACCAACAATCAAACCCTCCACCCCTAGAATGGAATTAAAGAGATTCAAGGAAAACAAAAAAAAAGGAAGAGAGGATGTAGAGGAGGAAAGGGAAAAAGGACGGCATAAAAGGATAAGGTCCTTGGATCGCAACATTTAGATGTAGAAAAAGACATTAATTCGGAGACAAAAATCTTCAATCCTTCAAAAAAACCTTTTTCCACTGAGGAAATCGGTATTCTAAACAAAGGGTTATCTTTTGCACCCACTAAGGGGCCTAACCTCTTTGAAATTTTTATTGACTTAAATAAATATATTAGAAAATTAACTCTTAAACGACATTTTGAAAAACAGAAAAAAGATACTCAAGAAGTTCTAAATGACTGATTTGGATATAGAGGCCCTAATCACTCTCAAGGAATTAAATACATATACGAGGAGTGATAATGATGAAAAAGTAACATTATCTTATGCTGCCCATACTACGTTTAAACCCGTTTTAACATATTTCCCGGTACAATCAAAAGGCATTTTATACCTGTGTTTTATAATCTTGGTAAAGAGGATTTAGATGTTTTGTAAAAATTATAGAATTAATAAAGATAACCTGAATACCAGAGATAAACTCATCCTAAAAAAATTACAGAAAGATCCCTCAATTGTCTTTAGGGAGGCAGACAAGGGTGGGGGGATCTTAATACAAGAGAAAGCTGATTATGTGGCAGAAGCTTTTAGATTACTAGATGATAATGCCACTTACAAGAAAATTAGAGGGGACCCAACAAAAACCTTTTTAAATAAATACATTGAACTAATTTATACTGCAAAATCAAGGAATTTTTTAAATGAAAGTGAATTTTACTTTTTAAAAAACGAAACACAGTCAATAGCTATTTTTTACCATTTGCCTAAAGTCCATAAAAATAAGGAAAATCCACCAGGGAGACTGATAGTGTCAGGTATAAATTGTCTAACATCAAAACTATCAGAAGTCATCAACACTTTTCTACAACCACTGGTCCCATTATTAAAATCCCATTTGAAAGATTCTACTAATACAATAAACAAAATATCAAACATTAGACATTAGGGCCTCCATTACATATGCAGTGTCGCCCGCAAAATCCTCCGCCGCCAGATTTTAGGCGATATTGGTATTACATATACGGCGTAGCATACAAGTTACGCGCGTATATTTCATCCGTCGCTCGCAATTATTACTCCCATAGGCTAACATAGAACCGCGTCGCAAATCGGTATCCAATATCCAGCGCAAGGACTTAAGTGGCGAAAATGGAGAAATCTTACTCCATTTTTACCTCCCCATAAAAGGCAGCCATAGCAGGCCTTGCGCTGAGTATGGGAGCACCGTAACTCCAGAAAATGCCTGCAAAAATAAACTAACACCTAACGCATGCGCAATGTCTATCTACCTGTCAACCGCAATCCCCCACCGCAATAACTAATAAAGTCTATTAACCCCTAAACCTCCATATCCCACAACGCAATAAACCTAATCAAGTATTAACCTTTAAACCACCATAGCCCACAACACAATAAACCTAACCCCTAACCTAACCTAAACCCCCTAACCTAACCCCCCCTAAATAAACTTAAATTACCTAATTTAAAAAATACTAAAGTTACTATTAAATATAAAAAAAATTACACTACTTTTAAAATACAAATAAACTAAGTATAAATTAAAGGGGCCGTCTAATCAAAATTCAGGAGTAGACTGTTCCTTTAAGCAAGAATTACGGAAAATAAAAAATCTAAGATTACAAAAAATAAAAAATAAAATTACAAAATAAAAACACCCCTTCTAATCAACTACCAGTAGCCCTTAAAAGGACTTTTTGCAGGGCATTGCCCCAAGATAATCAGCTCTTTTGCAAAAAAATATACACACAGCCCCCCCCTACCAGTAAATCCACCCACCCACCAAACCCCCGCAAAAAAAATACTAACACTAAAAACACTAAACTACCCATTGCCCTGAAAAGGGCATTTGTTGGGCATTCCCCTAAAAGGGCATTCAGCTCTTTTGCTGCCCGCCCTATCTAAATAAAATAAATCCCCCCACTTGGAAGAAGACTTCACCGCCTGGAACAGGACCTTCTCCACTGAACTTCAGGACAGGTGAGGACCACTTGGGGGTTAGACTTACGGTTTTTTAAGGTTTTTTTGGGGGGATTTATTTTATTTAGATAATTATTATCAAAAAGGGAGATACTACAACAACCGCAATTAGATTGTTATAATGCATAGACAGGGATTGCAGCACATATTTTTTTATATAATTTTTAATTAGCTTTGTAAAATTCTAAAGCTCCGCTAAAATAGCGGTGTGTATAGATATATACTCATTCCCCACATTCACATATGCCACCCAGCGTTAAAGTTGAATAGAAGGTAACCACTAAATTAAAGAACACATGAATCGATGGGTCAAGAAGCGTGTTTGGACAAATGCACAAGCACAGATTGGCTGTGTAATTTTATTTTAGTTCACACAGAATGAAACCAGAAGAGCAAACAGGTATCGACTGTTTAAATTGACAACACCTCCACTAGAGGGTGGTTACGTGTAGGCGTAAAATCCGCCACCATAGTGATCATTGAGGATCTTTGTCAAAACAACACATGTATATAGATAAACAAACAGTGAATTTATACAACCAATATTACTTTAAAGGTGAAAAATTGTAATGCTTAAGTCATATGCACTATACCTAAATTTGGCCAAATTGTGCAGGAAATATCCTCAAAATTATTACTGATAGAGGACAATATAGTCTGTAGGGGGCTAGAGAAAGCAACACCTGTAACAGCGGGCACCACCAACTGAATGAGAGGTATCAGGTGTCATGTTATCACATATCAGGATCTATGTTTCTTAACCCCAGTGTAAACAGACTAATTGTTGAAAACTTAATAGCATTAAGCAGTATATACTATACATGTACTAGTTGAACAGTATTTCCAAGGACCAATAGAGGTTATGGGGATAGTATATAACAACTCCAGTATTCAGCGGGCACCACCAAATATAAAGGTATCCGGTGTCATGAATAATATTGATTCTGGATCTATGTTAAAACTACCCCAAAGTAACTCTTTTTCGGTCTGTTACAGTTGTATAGAGAATGGAAATGAATTACAGCGCATTACAACTCATTTAATACATGACAGTGTCTGAATAGCATAAACAAACGTGTACACAGGTAGTGGTCACCCTTTTCAGGGCTTAGGCATGTCCCATTACTAGGATCTGTGTGTACAGATGGTGCATTTAAAACACCTTCGGATGTCCAGGTAAATGAGCTGAAAATTCAGATGGTAAACGTTCAGTTAATTATACAACCGTGTCTTTGCTTTCTGTAAAAGAAATTCCAAATGGTTTCCGTGTGTAGATAGATTCCAAATCAAACATGCTACAATCTAGCACAGCGTAGACGCCACAGTGTCCTTCGTGCATGTCCGTCTCCACTTCTTACGTCACTGCCGACGTACGTTTCACCCCCCACGTGACAACCAGAGAGCACAGGGGTTTCCTCAGGGCAAAAGCGGATGCTGGTTTCCATTGCAGCCGCAATATATACCTCCTTCTTTAAGCTTATAGGAGGATACCTGTAGCAGTAGTAACCAATAATAAACGTATTCTGAGCCGCAGCCCATTTATATAGATAAAGGAGGATACGGTGAGTATATATACACAGTGAAAAATAATAAGTTATGTGAAGCAACTCCAAAGAACCAACATTTAAAAACAAAAGGATTATGTAAAAATGTATGTGGAAAGGAAAAATAAGAATAAATATAGGAATAGAAGAAAAAGACCTACTTTCCTTTGGTTCTTAAGAGGATTATTGCAGTGTATGCTAAAATAAAACCTTTTTCGTCCATGTTTTCGAGCTACATCAAATTAAAGGCTTTACATGCATACTTTTGATCCCTCGATTCATGTGTTTAAGAAATTCCTACGTAATATAAAAGTGAAAATAAATAAATATGTTTGTTGATTCCTAAATACAAGGTGAAAATATAATGAATTATGTTCAATATAACTGAGAGTAATCATATTGAACATGCCTGCATTCCTTTAAATAGCAGACATAGTAAGTCATTCTAAGGTGAAGAGTCAGATTGAAGAGAAACCCTAATTTATTATATATTACATACTAAATTTATAGGGATTTTAGAGTCAATGTGGTCATTTTATTTGAGGAATGCAGCAAATTCAAATTTTTCATTTAACCCTTTGGGCATAAGGGTCTGTAGCTTATAGATCCATTCTGTTTCCCTTCTAAGTAGTGTAGTATCAATGTCTCCTCCTCTACCAAGAAGGGAACAGTGTTCAATGCCTGTTACTCTTAGGTCCTGGGGATTGCATTTATGGTGTTTCATGAAGTGGAGAGCCACTCCACTTCTGATTTCACCATCTTCTGCTGCTTTAATGTCGTCTCTGTGCTCAGAGACCCTATCTTTCAGCATTCGTCTTGTTTTTCCCACATAGAAAGTCGGGCAGCAACAGGAAAGTAAATAAATTACATTTTCTGTCTTGCAATTTATAAATTGTTTTATAGGATAGATAGTGGAATCAGTGGCGAATGTTTTTGTGCGCACAATAAATTTACAGAACACACAATGTCCACATTTGAAACATCCTTTTATTTTTCTTTGTTCTTCTAGCCAATTTTTCTCACTAGGACTTTTAATAAAATGACTCCTAACTAATTTATCCTTGAGATTTGGAGCCCTCCTGGGTACCAGAGAGGGTTTTTCCCCAACAATTTTTCTAACTGACCCGTCAGCTCTAAGGAACTGCCATTTTTCATCCAGGATAGTACGGATTTTGTCCCAATGGCAGTTGAATTGGGTTACAAAGCGCACTTTTTGCTCTTCAGTTTTCTGAGTTCGATTATAGAGGAGTGTATCTCTGTCTGTTCTCCTAGCTCTATTGCGAGCATATCTTAGGTTTCGTTTGGAGTACCCTCTATTTTCAAATCTATTGGACATTTCAACAGCATGTGTATCGAATTTATTAAGGCTCGAACAGTTGCGCCTCAGGCGTAGAAACTGTCCCACGGGGATACCCCTTATAAGGGATTTTGGATGGTGGCTAGATGCCTCTAAAATATTGTTAGTGGCAGTAGCCTTTCGAAAAATTTCCGTAGCCAAACTTTTTCCTTCTTTCTTGATTCTTACATCTAGGAAGGTAAGTTCACTAGTGTCAAAATCAAAGGTTAAGAGGATATTGTAGTTATTATTATTAAGTACTTTTACAAAGTCCTTCAGAGATTTTTCCGTGGGGAATGAGTATATATCTATACACACCGCTATTTTAGCGGAGCTTTAGAATTTTACAAAGCTAATTAAAAATTATATAAAAAAATATGTGCTGCAATCCCTGTCTATGCATTATAACAATCTAATTGCGGTTGTTGTAGTATCTCCCTTTTTGATAATAATTATCTAAATATTTAAAGGGTCTGCACATTGGCTATTATTTTTTCCTTCATATAAGGTTTTGTTTGCACCTGGGCGTTGCCATACAGTCCTAGGTAAAGAATCATTAATCTGGCTCTACTAGCCTCCCTTTCCCTACCCTTTTTTTTATTTATTTTATTTAGATAGGGTGGGCAGCAAAAGAGCTGAATGCCCTTTTAAGGGCAATGCCCAACAAATGTCCTTTTCAGGGCAATGGGTAGTTTAGCGTTTTTAGTGTTAGTATTTTTTTGGGGGGGTTTGGTGGGTGGGGGGTTTACTGGTAGGGGGGCTGTGTGTATTTTTTTGGCAAAAGAGCTGATTATCTTTGGGCAATGCCCTGCAAAAAGCCCTTTTAAGGGCTACTGGTAGTTGATTAGATTAGGGGGTGTTTGTTTATTTTGAGGGGGCTTTTTTATTTTCATAGGGATTAGGTGTAATTTATTTAAAATTTTGTAATTTTATTTTTTATTTTCTGTAATCTTAGATTTTTTTATTTTCCGTAATTCTTGCTTAAAGGGACAGTCTACTCCTGAATTTTGATTAGACTGCCCCTTTAATTTATACTTAGTTTATTTGTATTTTAAAAGTAGTGTAATTTTTTTTATATTTAATAGTAACTTTAGTATTTTTTAAATTATGTAATTTAAGTTTATTTAGGGGGTTTAGGTTAGGGAGGTTAGGTTAGGGTGGGTTAGGTTAGGTTAGGGGTTAGGTTTATTGTGTTGTGGGCTATGGCGGTTTAGGGGATAATACTTGATTAGGTTTATTGCGTTGTGGGTTAATGGCGGATTAGGGGTTAATAGTTTAAATAGGCATATTGCGTTGTGGGGGGTTGTCGGTCTAGGGGTTAATACATTCAATATTAGTAATGAGAGGGGGTGATTGCGAATATAGGGGTTTTATGTGTCTGGCTTATTTTTGGGAGGCGTGTTAGACTTTTACGGGAGATTTGTTATTTTCTTTACTTTTCTTAGGCACCGGCAGTTTCTAAAGTGCCGTAAGTCACTGGTGACTCCAGAAATTTGTATTTACGCTCATTTCTGGACTTCACTAGTTTATCAGACTTACGGCACTTTATGAACTGCCGGCGGGGTTTATGTGCGAGGTGAAATTATGGACGGCGCAGGTTCCTACGCTTGCGCCGAAACCTGCGCCGTATATTTGATCGCGCCAATAGGAATCAAAATATCTATGGGCCACTTTAGATGTCAGTGCACTTTATACCAATATACCACACAATAAGGGCATGGAAGCAATTAAACGTTGGTTAAAAAAAAAAAACTGACATAGAAATTGACAAACAAATATTTTTAATAGAATCAATTAAATTCATTTTAGAAAAAAATATTTTATTTTTGAAGACCAATTTTATCTACAGATAAGTGGTACCACCATAGGTAGTCACTTTGCCCCTAGTTATGCCAATCTTTATATGGGGGCATGGGAAGAGACCCAAATTTGGGAAAATAACCCTTTTTTACCCCACATTGTTTTTTCGGGTAGATTTATTGATGATATTTTAATTTGGTCAGGCACACATGAAATTTTAGATGAATTTATTTATTTTATCAGTATAATTGATTTGAATCTCTCTTTTACTAAAAAAAACAGACCCAAATGAAATAATTTTTTTTAGATTTGGTGTTTTTTCAGGAAGACAATATTATTCTATTGAAATTATATAAAAGAGATACAGATAGTAATGGGTACTTACATGCAACCAGTGGCCATAATCCAAAGTGGATTGAAAACATCCCCTATGGACAGTTCCAACGAATCCATTGCAACTGTTCAAAAATCGAAGATTACGATAGAGAATCTATGGAACTAAAGAAAAATTTTCAGAAAAAAGGATATCAAAATAAAATCCTTGAATAGGCAGACAAGAAGACTAGAATAATTTCAAGAAGTACATTACTAAAAGGAAAAAGTAAGGATAATTCACATAATCATACATCCTGTAGTTTAGTAGCCACATACAATGAGGGTGCCAAACATATTAACAACATCCTTAAAAAACATTGGCACATCTTAAAAAAAGATGAGTTACTCAAAGAAATAACTAAGGATAATCCGAAAGTAATATATAAGAAAAATAAAAATCTAAAATTTATTTTAGCGCCTAGTCAATTAAGACCTAATCCAACAAATAATTCAAACTGGTTAGGGAGACTCTGAAGGCGTTTATAAATGCAATAGAAAAAACTGTGAAGCATGCATCCACCATTTCCGTGGAAATAAGCCCACAAAAAAGTTTAAGTCCAGTAATACAGGAAAGGAGTTTGAAATAAAGTCTCTGTGTAACTGCAAAACTGAATATGTAGTGTACATGTTACAATACAGTTGTAATTTGCAGTATATTGGTAGGACCATTAGACTTTGCAAGAAGAGGCTATTTGAGCATCTAACCAATATAACTGCAGGTGAGTAATCACATAATTTGTCCCTTCATTAGAAAAATGTTCATAATAAAGACCCACAATGTCTCAGGGGAACTATTATTGAACATGTTAAACCACATAAACGAGGGGGCAATAGAACAAGTGCACTAAGAAAAAAAGAAACTTTCTGGATCCACACTATGAATACCTTAATGCCAAATGGTTTGAATAAAGACATAGACCTATCTGCATTTTTTGAAAACTAATGAATGAAGTATGTCTCCCCTGTAATTTCCAATTCTCAAGTCTTAATTTCCAATTTTTAACTGTAAACACATATTAAGGTATCACATTAATCTTTAAATACATGACATACAAGTTTTTTAAATATGTATATATAAATTTATTGATTGACGTGTGGAACTATAAAAACTGTTGAAATTATGCTGCTTGTTCTTTATAAATCTTATTTCTGTAGAATTTTATTATGTCAGATATATTTAATTATTTTTAAAAATATTTTAAGTGTTTTAAGTATTATTATTATTCACTTAGTATGAGCCTTTCCTTTTTTTTTTATAGTGTCAGCGTGGTAGGAAGAAGTGTGGATATTTTAACCAATGGCAGCATCGCTAATAGAAACCTATTCGGACCGCTATATGCTTTTAAAAATGACAACAGCCGCTCATTCTAGTACAAGTCTCTGAAGAAGAAGGACGCATTTATAAAAATCCTTTGAAATGCGTTAGACTGACTGACTAAACTTTATTACCGGATGATCCGGATTTCTGTTCTTGCTATTTTGGACTATTGGGGCTTACCTTGGGATACTGGTATATTGCAAATCCAGAACAAACAATCATCCTTGTAAGCAACCACCTAAAGTTATATCAATACCTCATATTAGCTTGAGGTTAATTCATGTAAGCAGGCATTTTAAAAGTGTTTTAAATGTGAATAAATTGTGTTGTGTTTTTTTTAAATGGTATCACACTATTTGCGGCTTTTTTTCTCTTTATATATATTCCTTGAGAGATCTATCATACAAGAAAAGATCCTATACCTGAGAGGCAGAAGGAACACTGACTCCTATAAAGCACGTGAAAGTTTCCCCTATTCTAAGAGGGGAATCAATTATATCTGTGGAGACACCAATCTACATCATAGAAGTACTTCTCTGCAGTGCAAACACCTTACCTCATAGGATTGAGGTCTTATCCTGTAAGTGAGAAGTTCAGCTATTTACACAAGAGTGTAACCATACACTACCTTATTGAATTATATAAGGCAATATTGTGCAATACAATTTTCAAATCCATTGTTTACATGAACTGTTTGGTTAATAATTCATATTTATTGTGTTTAGACCTATAATGTGCTTAGACTTATAAGCGCTTAGTTTTACCATTTTTAATTTTTCACTCCTCAATTCATTATTATTATTACCGTTATCATTGTATAGTTTATTTATGTAATCTGTTCATATAGTTTAAGTAACAGAAACAGTACTATTCTCTCCCTTTTTGTCCTCTTCCTCCTTTATATATATATATATATATATATATATATATATAAACTTTTCATGCAGAGAAGAGGCACAAACAGGACTTGATTAACATAAGTTTTATTAATTCATTAATTCAGTCAACGTTTCGGTCCTCACAGGAACCTTTGACAAGACTGTTCTATATAAAAAATACAGAAAGATGCAGAAAATACAATTAGTTCCACAACGAGTAAAAACACATCACTAGACAAGACTAACTAACATAAGACAATTTGTTCAAGATAAAAGAAAAAAAACCAAAAAGACAAAAATAGACAAAGAAAAGATTTGATTCCTAGAATATATTTAAATACACAGTAGAAAGTAATATCAAGAGCTATGTAAAGGAAACCCCACAAATCATGGTGTAAAATATCAACTAAGGTCCAGAACCTTATAGACAAAGGTTGCATATTACTATACAGTTAAAATTAGAAAAGGACATTTTGTTTCATGTAAATAAAAGCGATAGAGTTTCACAAATTAACCAAGGAGAAACCGAGAACAAGGTCAAACAATTCTGTGCGTGACAAGTTTGCTGTGAACAGTGTTGGTACATAGAAGTAGACCAGACCATAAAGGTGATTATTGCAAACTTAGGTGTAGACAGAGTGTGTCGTTTAACAATACTTAAGACAGCAGAGGCCCGAGACATAAGACATAACGCTTCAAAGATACATAGTAAAGGAAGTTTAACAAGTTCAAAGGAATCAAATAAACCACAGGATTAGAGCAGGTTAAAATATTAAAAACAAACTCCTTCCTCACTAGAGGCATCCACACATATTCCTGGGCATATTCATAATAGCATAGGTATAAGCATATACAAAAAGAGTACATCCCTTGTTGTAGACAGGTTTATATAATATGTCGCTATAACCAACACGTTGAGGGCCCACCGTACTACAGTATGCAAATCACTGATAGGTAAACACATAAATCTGATACACAATATATCTATATGCAGAGGGGTAAGAGTATGTGAGCAGTTATCATCTATCATATACAGCCCAAATATTATAGCCCCATGAGTCTAACGTCAGTATGTCCAAAAGATCTACAAGCTGCAAATTAGTTGCGGGACATGCGCAGGGACGTATTGGTAGAGAACCAGAAGGTAACATATGGGAATGTACTTACCTCCGTAAGAGGCTGTGTGAAGCAGTCAGCAGTGAACAGATTGTGTTCTGTGCCCCCCTTAAGTACCCTGTATGTGCCAGCGTCTATGATGTCATAAAGTGGGCGACTATGAGATATGGTTACCATGGGAACAGTTGTAACCAATCTTGCCAGTTAAACTAACAGTGCTATATGTGTTTCAAAGGCAGAAATGTGACATATAGTAGAATAGATACTTCATATATAGACACATCGCCAGTGGAGAGGATATATAATCATGAAAAAATAATGAAAAAATACGGGGCTCTAGGGACAGAACAAATGCAAACAAGTGAGATTGCTAATAAACTCTATAGTAAGGAGATGTGTCTCCCATAAGTGATGTGTTGCATTTCACTATTAGCAGTGGTATAGCATCTAGATTGTAGGATGAAGGTTATATGCAAATAGGGGAAACAGTAGATATGTGTGGACAGGGTCTGAAGGAGGTCAGTTAGATGTGTGTATTTGGTGTTATGAGAATTTGTGTATAGGCATCATGGTTTAAGGAGCAAGCATAGCTTAGTAGGTGTTGAGTTGTTGCTAGTGACACATAGAGATGCATGAGCTCAAGATAAGAGCTGCATGTTAATACTTTGTGTAATAGGGAGTACAAGAGATATATATGACCCCAAGGGAGCGGATGTTTATCCATACAGGGGACAAGTGGTTCATACCCTTGTGGGAACCCCCTCCTGTCCAAGCAATATGGCAAGAGTTAAGCATACAGCATTACTTAGATTGTATGTTAGTGTAAAACATACCACATTAATAAAACAAAGCATAATCAATGCTGGTGTTCAGCCCCTTGGGTATTAGTGTTTCTAGTCAGTGAATCCACCTTGCTTCCCTTTTTAATAGTTCAAGGTTCCTGTCACCCCCTCTTCTTAGTGGTGGTATCCAGTCAATGAGAATTGTTCTTAACATGGCTACAGTGTGTCACTGTTGTCATAAAATGGTGTGCAACAGGTTGATCACTCTTTTTGTCTTTAATGGCATTCCTAATTGCACTGCAGTGATTTGCTAGTCGTTCATGAAAGGACGTACTCGTCTTACCAACATAGTAAAGGCCACAAGGGCAAATGATCAAGTAGACTACAAATTCTGTTGTGCAGGTCAATCTATTTTGTATCTGTATGGACCTTCCGTTATGTGGGTGGGGAAACTTTGCACCTGTTATAAAAGAACTACATGTGACACAGTTCCCACAGCTGTAGCAGCCTTTCTTGGACGTTGGTAACCATCCTTTTTGTATCCAATCCGGCTCAAAGGTTGTTTTTACTAGTACATCATGAAGGTTGTTGGTTCTATTGTATACCATTCTTGGTGGTGGTTGGTTGTAGTAGGGAAGGGTTGGATCTTGGTTCAAGAATGGATCTGCTTGTAGGGTTAAACGTAACCATCATGTTCATGTGTTCTTCTTTTATCTTTTTTCCAGTTCCCCTGATGAGGAGATCACTTTGTGTCAGATCCCAGGTGGCTTTCTTAACTTGTTCAACCTCAGTTCATTTGTATCCTCTTTGTATGAATTTCAGGCTCATAGCTTCTAGTTGTGCTTCTTTATTCCTTTTGTTGCTGTTGTTGCAGACCACTCTCATCATTTGGGATCTGATGATTCCTTTCTTAAGTGCCAGTGGATGGAATGAATCGGCTGTCAGTAGAGAATTTCGGTCTGTTGGCTTAGAGTAGAGGGTTGTACCAATTCTGATCTTAGGGTTGGTCATATATTTGTAGATCTCAATATCTAGGAACTGGATGGTGTGTTTGCTATGTTCCATCTTGAATTTAACGTATGGTAGTGCACTGCCAATTCTGTTGAACCATTGTATAAGTTCCTCTTCATTTCCATTCCAGATAAGGAAGATATCATCAATGTACCTGCGGTAAATGCTGATGTTGTCCATGTTGCTTGAGTATATGTGCTGTTCCTCAAACCAGGCCATAAATAGATTGGCATATGCTGGTGCCATATTCGAGCCCATTGCGGTGCCCATTTGTTGTAGATAATATTTATTCTCAAACTTGAAGTAGCTATGGGTCAAGCATAGGTGTATAAGGTCCAGAAGGAATTCAATTGGAGGGCCGCAGTACATGGTATCCTTAGTGAGAAATCCTTTTGTTGCCTCAATGCCTACGTCATGTGGAATGATGTTGTATAAGCTGCTGACGTCAAGGGTCACAAAGAAGCTATCCTGTTTGATGCTTGAAATGGTATTCAATGTTGTGATCAGAGATTTAGAATCTAGTAGAAAAGATGTAGTTTGTTTAACCATCTGTTGTAGAAAGTGATCAATGTACTGAGCTATGGGTTGGAATAGAGACCCCCTGGCAGATACTATCGGTCTTCCCGGTGGACTAGTGATAGATTTGTGTATCTTAGGGACTGTATAGATTATAGGACATTTCAGATATGATGTGGTAAGAAACTCTCTGAGTTTTTCATTTATGTACCTGTTTTGAATTGCCATAGAGATGATATCATCAACCACCCTTTTGTATAAGGAAGTTGGATTAGTTGTTAACACTTTGTATATTTTTACATCTTGTAATTGTGTTAGGAGTTCATTTCTATAGTATGTATAGTCCATTAGGACAATGCCCCCCCCCCCCTTGTCAGCAGGGCGTATGACAATGGATGTGTCTTCCAACAAATCTTTTAAAGCTTTCCTCTGTGCAACGCTGAGGTTTTGTCTTCTATTTTTAATTTTTTTGCTGGCTTTCCCGTTCTCCTGCGTGCACACTTTTATGTAAGTTTTTATGGCCGGATGAGTGTTGATAGGTTCAAATTTGCTTTTTATGTAAAAGGGATTATCTTTTGTCTGTTGTTCTGTCCTGAAGAATTCTTTAAGTTTTAGTTGTCTCTGTAGTCTGTTTAGTTCAACGTGGTTAGTAAACATGTCAGTCTTTGGAGTGGGGGCGAAGCTTAGACCTTTGTTGAGGACCTCTTTCTCCAGGTCTGTGATGGTCGTTGAACTCAAGTTGACCACTACGTCTTCTGGGCAGTTCCTGAGTTATTCTTGGCTTGTCCGCCCCTTCTAGTGTGGGTTCTGGTTCTTTTCTTCCTCCATTTTTTTTAACCTGGGTTGGTGGTTTGGATGTGATTCTATTCTTGTTGTCTCTATTAAGTCGGGTGCCGTCTGTGTCTTGGTCGCATGTTTCTGCTCCACTGCTATCAATAGTGTTGATTGGTTGACTTGTTGTTCTATCCCTGTTGAATCTTCAATTGGGTGTTTTTCCTGTAAGCCATGCATAGACATTCTTCTCCCTGTATGTTTAGGGAGAAATTTTGAACCTTTATTCTTTGAAGCTTAAATAATTGTCTGCTTAAGTGTTTTGTTACTTAACTTTGATTTTTTTGCTTGAAGTAATGCAATTTAAGATTTATACCTGAACACTTAAGGAGCAGTGCGTAAGCATATAAAAAACTTGATTTACAAAAATGGACTGTACCAGCTAAGTAAGCCAGTTAGTCCCAAAAGAATGCTTTTTTGCACTGTAAATAAATTATGGAGATTAGTTCGGTTGATTACTGGAACTTGAAGTAGAAGAAAATATATACCAGGACTTAAAATATAACCTTTATTTATTTAATTTTAAAAAAGACAGCATAAAGTATGTGTGTATGCTACCCTTGAAAGTGTTAAAAACACACTATCTGTTGATTATTCAATCCTTAGCTTTTACAATACAAGGTATATGAAGCATTTAGTAATCCTGTTATGAGACCAAGATTATATTCTAGGTATATCTATTTGTTAATCTAACATAGGGCTGTATGGCCTTGTAAGTGGCCAATCTATCAGATTACCACTAGAGGATATTGATATGTAGTATACCTATTATACTTTAGCTCTGTGGTCTTTATTGGTGAGTGTGCTCTTTAGGCATTTGAGCAGAAGTGTACAGCACAGCTGTAAATTGTAAATATTCACTGCATAAGTTTTGGGTTCTTGTCTGATGAATCTTTGCAGGTAATCAGGACACAGTAATCGAATACTAATATACAAACTTCCAAATATATATATTTGTTTGTTACTCTAGGTTTTGGAGATTACCTCTATGTCAGTTGCTACAATGCAAGGCTCATGCTTAATTATTTTGTTAATTTTGTAACTCAGACAGGTATTAATTAGATTCTGTGTGATTGTACATCTACAGCTACAAGGGTTTTTTTTTCACAGACTTGTGCTAGTTTTAATTGAGGATAGTCTGCACTTAAAAATACTACAGCTAGTGGTGTCTAATGATTATCGTTTTAGCATCATAATAAATTTTAAGATTTCACAACCTATCTATATCTGTATCAAGTATATACTTTGATTAAATCTTGCTTATTACACTTTAATCCAGTGTGAACTCTTATATTTTGTCACACTACTTGTGCTTAAATGGTGCTGCAGCGTTACAAAATTTCAGCTTGTGATAGCTGACACAATATATCAAGTATTATATCATATTATTGATACAGGATATAAGGTTAATAGTACGTTTTTACTCTGTACCCCTCTGTAATAGTATCCGGTATTGCTGTAACAATATTGTCTATAAACTTTATCCCTCTAGTATAAGTTAACACAGCGTTATCTGAATTATGCTATAAAGGCACACCGGTTAACAATTTTTACGCTAGGATAAGTAACTGTTACAACTGCTTATGCCTGTGAAAAGCCACAGATTGCTAAGTACTGAATTAACAAAAGTTAGTTTTTTAAGCTAAAGTATCCTAATTTGTTTTTACAACAAGAGAGGCAGTTTAAAAATAGCGAGGACCCCAGGCACAGGCACAGGCATAAGCAGTTGTAACAGTTACTTATCCTAGCGTAAAAATTGTTAACCGATGTGCCTTCATAGCATAATTCAGATAACGCTGTGTTAACTTATACTAGAGGGATAAAGTTTATAGACAATATTGTTACAGCAATACCGGATACTATTACAGAGGGGTACAGAGTAAAAACGTACTATTAACCTTATATCCTGTATCAATAATATGATATAATACTTGATATATTGTGTCAGCTATCACAAGCTGAAATTTTGTAACGCTGCAGCACCATTTAAGCACAAGTAGTGTGACAAAATATAAGAGTTCACACTGGATTAAAGTGTAATAAGCAAGATTTAATCAAAGTATATACTTGATACAGATATAGATAGGTTGTGAAATCTTAAAATTTATTATGATGCTAAAACGATAATCATTAGACACCACTAGGTGTAGTATTTTTAAGTGCAGACTATCCTCAATTAAAACTAGCACAAGTCTGTGAAAAAAAAACCCTTGTAGCTGTAGATGTACAATCACACAGAATCTAATTAATACCTGTCTGAGTTACAAAATTAACAAAATAATTAAGCATGAGCCTTGCATTGTAGCAACTGACATAGAGGTAATCTCCAAAACCTAGAGTAACAAACAAATATATATATTTGGAAGTTTGTATATTAGTATTCGATTACTGTGTCCTGATTACCTGCAAAGATTCATCAGACAAGAACCAAAACTTATGCAGTGAATATTTACAATTTACAGCTGTGCTGTACACTTCTGCTCAAATGCCTAAAGAGCACACTCACCAATAAAGACCACAGAGCTAAAGTATAATAGGTATACTACATATCAATATCCTCTAGTGGTAATCTGATTGGCCACTTACAAGGCCATACAGCCCTATGTTAGATTAACAAATAGATATACCTAGAATATAATCTTGGTCTCATAACAGGATTACTAAGTGCTTCATATACCTTGTATTGTAAAAGCTAAGGATTGAATAATCAACAGAGAGTGTGTTTTTAACACTTTCAAGGGTAGCATACACACATACTTTATGCTGTCTTTTTTAAAATTAAATAAATAAAGGTTATATTTTAAGTCCTGGTATATATTTTCTTCTACTTCAAGTTCCAGTAATCAACCGAACTAATCTCCATAATTCTTCTCCCTGTAGTCACCTTCAACTGCCAGTTGTTTCTTGTTATTGAAGTTTACCAGGTCCTGTTGGTACTTGTTCATTTTATCCTGGAGTTTCGTTATCCAGTCCTCTTTGGGATCATTCCGTAATGTGTCCAGTTTGGTTCAGTTTGGTTTGTTCTAGGGCTCCTATGTTTCCTCCAATTTGTTTTTTAAGTCTAGTGACTTCTTCCAGTATAGGTAACATCAGATCAAACGAACACTTATTGAGAATACTGCACCATTTCTTGCAAAACTCAGTGTTAATTCTTCCGATTGTCTTCATCTTTAAACCCCTTGGTATCATTTACCTCTTCCGATTGTCTTCATCCTTAAACCCCTTGGTATCATTTTCCTCTTGTAGTAGTCTGCTATATAGTTAGCATGTAGTTTGTAGTCTATTTCCCTTCTCTTCAGGTTTAGTAGTTTATAGAATAGGGTGATAGGTATCTCTCAGATTTCGTCTTGTTCACATTCCTGTAGAATTCTGTCGGCGTCCTCATCCGTATATACAAAGGTGTCACTGCAGTCATCCTGTTCAGTATCCAGGGTATGCATGCTTTCTGCGTGATCCATGAATACTGTGTGTGTTCACCTTAGGGTTGAATGTAGATACTTTGTGCCACTATGTGGCATTGCAGGGTGCTTTAAAGAATATTTTCAAATATTATCTAGTTTTTGTATCCAAGTACTCACTGTACGTCGAATTGCTTGGGTGCACTCTATGGCATATAGGTAGAAACTTTTCATGTAGAGAAGAGGCACACACAGGACTTGATTAACATAAGTTTTATTAATTCAGTCAACATTTCGGTCCTCACAGGGACCTTTGTCAAGACTGTTCTATATAAAAAATACAGAAAGATACAAAAAATACAATTAATTCCATAAAGAGTAAAAACACATCACTAGACAAGACTAACTAACATAAGACAATTTGTTCAAGACAAAAGAAAAAAAAAAAAAGACAAAAATAGAGAAAGAAAAGATTTGATTCATATAATATATTTAAATACATAGTAGAAAGTAATATCAAGAGCTATGTAAAGGAAACCCCACAAATCATGGTGGAAAATATAGTTATATATATTTATATATATATATATATATATATATATATATATATATATATATATATATATATATATATATATATATATATATAATGTGTGTGTGTGTGTGTGTATATATATATATATATATATATATATATATATATATATATATATATATATATGTATATATATATATATATATATATATATATGTATACATATATTGTGTGTGTGTATATATATATATATATTGTGTATATACTGTAAATATATTTTTTTCTTAAGCAGCATTTCATAAAAAAAAACATGTCCTACGTTTTAAGATGTTTAAATCCTTCCCTGCTTCTACAAACTACTTAGACTTTTTACAGTCTCTGGTATACCCTATGGAATAACTGTTTGTGCAAACCATAAAATAACTTATAAGTTATGTATGAAATTTTAGAAACAAGATACAATCTTTTGAATATATTACAAAACAAAAACACAGCTGCGCTCGTGATAGAAGGCAAATCTTCTCATTACATTTAAGCCAATAAATTCCATCCTCTCAGGAATAGTCATAACCTGCATGTTAGAAACGAGGATTCTTTAAAGTGTTAAAAACAATCATGACAGCTGAAGAAAAAAAAAGCTATTCAGGCATACAGCACATAGAAACTCAGTAAATAAAATGATAACAATTGATTTGATTGCTGATTCTCCATTGTACTCATTTTATCTTTCTTTTTTTTTCTTCTAGTGAGCTTATGAGAAGTAATATGTTACTTGTGTTATTATTCATATTCTTTTGGATGCTGGAAAAAAAACAACTTTTTTTCTTTATTAATGCAGCAAATTCTTAAAGATCATTCTCTGATTTCCTAGAAAAAAATAAAATTTACATTACACCGTGGGGCGGAGCTAACTGCCAAAGAGACTGGACGCACATCGCAGTAGCTCCCAGCTTCAACAAAGATTTTGGGGGTCCTATTTTGGCCTGACATTCTATACCATAGGAGAAAATACTCTAGACCCTTATCTAAAAGTTGGTGCAGAGTGTCTACCTGTTGTGGCTATTCAGTGCAGAAATACTGATGACTGCATATAAATAGCCGTAGTTGCTCAGTTGCAAGGTTTCTGTGCCGCACTACTATTTGTTTCTAAGGAGGGAGGGTGGTGAGCCATAATTTAAAGTAATGTTTCACATTTAAGCTGTACTTGTTTTTTATTGGGTTTATTGTGCGGTATTAATAGGCTGCTGGTATACTGTCATGCTTATGAATATTCCTATTACTGACTAGTGAAAACAATTGTATCTGTTAATGAGTTTGACGGGTTGGTTTATCATATGAATAGACATATTTTTATGACGGTCCCTGCTACAATGCGTTATATATTCCCCTAGATATGCACAGTATTTATCCATGTCATTTTCTCAGCCATCTGCCATGTATCTAACTGATTGTTAGCGACACCCAGGTCAGCCATCAGTAGTTATATTCTCTAAGATGGGCCTTTTATATACTGTGTGGTCCACTTTATTAAGTATCTATTCTAGATGCAAGTAGTCTATGGTCTACTACCTGCCCTCCGGGTCACTAGAGAGAATCACACACCCAATTTTTTTTTAAAGCAAATGACATTTTAATGTTATCGCCATGGGCCTGCAGCTAGAGTTAGAGAGAAACAGCTAGTATCGGGGTACCTGGCCAGTGCTTTGGTCTAGATGTTTACTAATACTTGAGCATTGCCTTTCATACTTGCTTTACCCAGAGTGTAGGAGCACTGAGAAATACAAGGTTATGCTAGCTATTTAATGTGAGTAACACTAGAGTCTTTGCATGCCTATGTACATTATGAACAGTATGGTCAGTGGTGCCTATAGGGGCTGTGGGTGTGTTCTCCTATACATGCTTCACTTGAAAATTATGGTAGACCCCTTCTGATAATATGTGTTGGGTTGAAGAGAGCATTTATATCAAACATACTATGCTTTAGCAGTCCTATGATTTGAGAAATATGTGTAACATAGTAACATAGTAGATAAGGTTGAAAAAAGACTGAAGTCCATCGAGTTCAACCTATACAAATCTAAAATACTTACAAAAAGCTCCAGTTAAGCTTAAATAACCCCATTAAAATGTGACCCATTTAATACTAGCAATCATATCCATGAATTTTGTTTATATACAGAAATTTATCCAGACTATTTTTAAATGTATCTATGGTATTGGCATTCACTACCTCCTTTGGTAATGAGTTCCACAATTTTATTGCTCTTACAGTGAAAAAACGTTTCCGTTGCAGGAGATTAAATCTCCTTTCCTCCAACCTTAAATTATGACCTCTTGTCAGAACCAATTTTCTTGGAATAAAAAGAGCTTCTGCCATCTCTGTATATGGGCCTTGAATATATTTATATAAAGTAATCATGTCACCTCTCAAGCGCCTTTTTTCTAAAGAGAACAGACCCAGTTTGGCTAGCCTCTCCTCATAGGTTAATTTCTCCAATCCCCTTATTAGCTTTGTGGCCCTTCTCTGAACTTTTTCTAGTTCTGCAATATCTTTTTTAGCAATCGGTCCCCAGAACTGCACTCCAAACTCAAGGTGAGGTCTTACCAGGGCTTTATATAATGACAGAATTATGCTTTCCTCCCTTGAATCAATGCCTCTTTTAATACATGCTAGTATCTTATTAGCCTTTGAAGCCGCTGCCCTGCATTGTGCACTCATCTTTAGCTTGTTATCTATTACTACTCCCAAATCCCTTTCCTCCTGTGTTTGGCTAAGTCTTGTCCCATTTAAAAAATACATAGCCTGCTTATTTTTACTTCCAAAATGTAGAACCTTACATTTTTCCGTATTAAATCTCATTTTCCATTCACTTGCCCATAGTTCTAATTTTAGCAAATCCCTTTGCAAAGAGAGTTCATCCTGCTCTGACCTAATGACCTTACTTAACTTAGTATCATCTGCAAAAATAGAGATGTCGCTATTTAATCCTTGCTCCAAGTCATTTATAAAAATATTAAAAAGAACAGGGCCCAGTACTGATCCCTGGGGGACGCCACTGATTACCTTTGTCCAATCTGAGTATGATCCATTTACTGCTACTCGTTGCTCCCTATCTTTTATCCAGTTATTTATCCATGAGCTAACATTTTCAGCTATTCCCAGTCCCTTAATTTTGTGCATTAATCTCTCATGTGGCACTGTATCAAATGCCTTTGCAAAATCTAAGTATATCACATCAACTGATTCCCCTTTATCTATATTTTTACTTACTTCCTCGTAGAATCTAATTAGATTAGTTTGACATGATCTATTTCTCCTAAAGCCATGCTGATTAGAACTCATAATCTTGTTTACACGAATATGCTCATCAATATAATCCCTTATAATCCCTTCAAATATCTTCCCCACTATTGATGTCAGACTAACTGGTCTATAGCTTCCTGGATCATCCCTGCTTCCCTTTTTGAAGAGTGGCACCACATCAGCTTTACGCCAATCCTGGGGTACCATGCCTGAGGATAATGAGTCTTGAAAAATTAAGAGTAAAGGTTTGTCTATAACAGTGCTAAGTTCACTTAACACCCTTGGGTGTATTCCATCTGGGCCTGGAGTTTTATTTACCTTAATATTTTTTAGTTTTTTCCTGATATCCTCTAAACAAAACCCAGTTAGTGGTATGGACTGGCATGTTCTATTCTGTTCCAAAGTATCATTCAATGGTTCCTCTCTTGTGTATACTGAAGAAAAAAACTGGTTTAGTACCTCAGCCTTCTCCCTGTCATTATTTATCATGCTACCCTCCACACATTTTAATGTACCTATATTATCCTTCTTAGACTTTTTGCTATTTATGTACTTAAAGAACCTTTTAGGGTTAGACTTAGAATCCTTGGCAATTAATTTTTCATTTTCAATTTTGGCTAATTTGATTGCTTTTTTGCATGCTTTGTTACATTCCTTATAAATATTGTATGCTGAGTCTGTACTATTTTCTTTTAATAATTTAAATGCCCTACGTTTTTTCCTAATTTCTTTTAACTATTGTGAACTCTTTTGTTACTTACCTAGATATGTATGTTGTCAGCTATTTTGTGCACTAACTCACTCTTCTAGAGAAGGAGTCTTCCCCCTTGTTCTCTGTGACCCCTTGTATAATGCATCACGGCTTTATCCCACCCACTCCAACCTCTTTTTCTGTTTAGAGGCTGCGAATATCCACGTTTTCAATTTCAGTGCGGTAATGGCTTAGTAACCTTTTTCGTACATCGCCCCCCCCCCATTCCCGTTTGGCAGAGTTACGTATTCTCTGCCCTGTCCAAGGAGTCTTAGCCCCTCTTTGGGCCCTAATAAGAATAATATTGCTGTGTTTACATACAAACTCTTTCCTACATATAGCTTGTTAACTGTCATAATTTCATTTTATTTAGCCTTTAACCTGAAGATGAGTTAACATAAAGTTGGTTGCTGGTTTTCTTTATGTGACTCAGACCGAAATTGTTGTTTCTTGTACCCATATCAGACCAACTTGTGTTGTTATATAGCTTATAGTTCATACATATCATTGTGTTATGTTATGTAATGTCTAAAGTTTTCTTAACTCTACATATGATATTGCTGTATTAATGAGGTGTCTTCAACTATGCCCTAGTCTTCAGATCCCTGTGGGTGGATCTCTGTCCCATTGATGACACTATGCAGATATAACAATAAAATGAGGCATAAAGTTGTAGGGTAATATTTGGAACGGGCTAGATGAGATGTGATTCCCTACTAATTGGGATATTGAACTATGTAACCAGTGTTTCTTGCATTATTGTACCTGTGTTGTTGCCCTTCAACTTGTAATTGTTTTGTGTTTGTTTTGATTGCCTCAATAAAAAAACATTTAAAAAAAAAAAATACTTTTCACCTATTTTATGCTGAAAGCAAAGGTATAAATTATAACAGTTATCTTTGCTCATTCTATAATGTTGCATTGTGGGAATTGTCAATGGTTAGCAATAAATGAAAGAAAAACTTTTATTACATGGTTAGGAACAAGTTATAATTTAGCCAGTAAAATTATTGAACCCAATTTCTTGATCCAAGAAGAATGCTTTAAAGGGTCATGGAAGTCAAAATTAAATTCTGTTTGGGTTATTGATTAAAAAAATATATAAAATAATATATATATATATATATATATATATATATATATATATATATATATATATATATATATATATATATAAAATGTAATCAGTATACCAGCTCAGACCGAAACTAATTAGAAAATTGTGGTTAACCCCGGATAACTAAAAAGTAATGTATCCAGGGGTGCAAGGTGACATAGTAAATGTATTGTTACAAAAAAGAAGGAAAAAAATAAGATAGAAAACCAAGTAAAGAATTGAAGAATACCCTATGCAAGCACAACCCATCAATAAAAATAAGAAAATATAAGACTCATGGCACTGTGTATAGTGGTTGCTGTTCTGGAGATAACCAGATAAGATAAGTCCCTCTCGCACAAATATTAGATGCTTGATAGTTATATACAAAAAAATATGTTTATTGATGTAAACAATACATACACATGCAATAAACAACTAATGAAAAAAGAGTGCCTATATATAATAAAAAGATACCTATACACCAATGGCCATAGGTAACTATCTGTAGTGTAAATCAGAGCTCTTAAAGTAATATTGTGTAATAGTATCAGGGTTAGTAATGCCTTAGTTCAGTTGTCCTATCGGTAATAAGGACTAGTATGCTCTTATGAGTAATTGACTAGTGGGGCAGATACTTCCAATCAAGAGTCTCTTTCAATAAAAGCAAAAGCAATCCATATATGCAGTGAGATAGTGTTTCCAAGCGAAAAGTAAAGAAATTCCGCTTGCAAAATTTCACATATGTTAGTACAAGCAAAGCAGTTCATGCATTCAGAGCGGTTGTGCCAGTCAAGAGTTGGCATATAATGTACAGCCATATACTTTCCCACTTTTTGGGTGCGACCTACTGAGGGCTTTCCCTCGCCTAAGGGACCCTTATAATGGGGCTAGAAGCTATCGATCTCACCAATCTTCACAGTGATCCACGATCACTGCAGTATCCAGTAAATATTCTTAGTCATCTGACCTTATGCTGCTGATCCTTTGCATGCATGTCATCCAGGCTCCTTACTGCAAATGCTGATTGCTACACCCTCCCGCCTTGGGATATATGGATTGAAATCTCCCAATGGTCAATGCTGCTCAGGAAACTCGGCCGGCTTGCCAAGTGTGATGATTCAGTCAAATCACGCGAACTCTGTTTGGCTTTCTCAAGCGTAACTTTCCTTCTGGTGAGTCCTCCCTCTCGGGAATTTGAGCAAATATTGAAGTTCCAAGTACAAGAACTTCCTGTCTTGCTGATATCCTTTTTAGGTGGTATATAATTTTAAGTAGGAATTGAATCAGTATTAACACAATTTTTAACCTATTAGGCACATAATTATTGTTCTATTCACATATGACCATGTTTTATATTTTAAGCATCATATTTACAATTCATTTTGTGTAGTTTAGTAAAAAACTACTTTAGGAGAGGTGACTTGTTTTGAATCTAATCACAGATATGTACATGTATACAACTTTAGGGGTACATAATGGGCTATAAATTCATATGCATAATAACTTGATCTTAAATAGCAAAATTAGATACATACACATATCTCTTATGATAGTAAGACATTTCTCATAGAAAAATGAGTTACACAGTCTGTAACAAAAAAGAGTGCTTTACCCCTACAATTATATAGCAAAAAAATCTCACTGAATAATACAGGATTGATTTTTAACCATTCATACTTTATCTTTATTGGTTTAAGTATTCAATCATACACATTTATATATAGATATCAATATATTGCATAGGTGTGTGAATAATTCCTCTGAGAGTCATGTATCTAGATGTGAAATATTGTACTTGATTTGTATAATATCAAGCAGTCAGATACAAACAATATCTTTTGTAGCCGGCTATTAATAAATTCAGAAATAATGCTGTAACAAGAGGACATGTTAATATGTGGGATGTCAGATTATGAGATTAAAGCTATCTAGCTAATACTCTATCTGTAATTATAAAGTCCTTGCTTGCACAGTTAACTTTAGCACACCTACTCAGTGACTGTAATAGATTATGTTTGCTAAAACTCTCTAGATATCAATATATAGCATAGGTTTGTGAATAATACCTCTGAGAATCATGTATCTAGATATGAAACATTGTACTTTGTTTGTATAATATCAAGCAGTTAGATACAAACAATATTTTTAGCCAGCTATTAAAAAAATTCAGAAATAATGTAACTATTCTGAGGAAGCTTGAGCAAAACACGTGCCAGGGGCTTCAGAGAGTTCATACTCTAATTTTTTAACTGATAAAAAGTTTTTATTGAATTTTCCATTTACAAAGAAATGTATACATGAAAAAAAATTATGGTTCATTATTGCCAAGAATTTCACATTTTTAACAAATCTGTACTATCTCTCCTGAGAACAGTGTTTATATAATTCAAACAAGCATTGCATTACCATGACATTTATTTCAATACATGAAATCCCCTTCTAGGGGGGGGGGTAGCCCATAAGAAACCCACACATACCTCAATTATCTATCCTGAAGACTCGTCGCCTGCCTCGGGGAACATGGGATATGACTCGTAAGAAGGGGAAAAGGAAGTGTGAAATGACCCATTCAGACAGGCTGGACGGGAGCGGAAAAGGCAGGAGATGCGGTTCACCCCGTATACTCAAGTGAAGTTTAAATAAGCACCCCCCCAATCCTGCTGCCTGTTCCTACCCTCAACATACATAATCCAAGGTTCCCAAATCAAAAGGAACTGTTCTTTGTTGCCTAGTAAGTCTGCAGAAGCACTACTCATCTGAAAATAGTTATCAATCTTGCTCCTAATTATCAAATAGGTCGGGATCATAGTTTTCCAGTATCTTGCTATGCTTAATTTGGTTATAGTGCAAATGATGGCCACTAATTTATTTGCCCTAGCGTTTAGGTCTGGAAGAGGATTGTGTAACAGCATACTCTCATTTTTTAACCGCTTACTCCCTATGATAATTGTTGATTGCCAATAGCTTGTAAATGTGTGTTATATTCTGATATCAGACATTATGCTATGATAGTAAAACAAGTCAGTTAAAACAAGTCAGTTAATCTAGCCCCCACTAGACAGAATATATTTCACTGAACAGCTGTGCTAAAGTTAAAGGATTACTTTCTGTTATAATTTTTAAGCTAAACAACTAACATATTAAAGTTAATAAACATTAATTAAAACCTACTGACCTATATTTTCTCCAAAACGAAGTTTCATAACGTTCTAAAAGTTATATCTTTTATTCGCCGATGATGTCACGTTATCCTGCCCACTATTTTCAGCACTGCATGTTCAAAATACTTAAACCAATAACTTTGTGTTTAAAGCGCCATTTTGAAACCTAGGTATTGTAAACGGATTGGTACAGAGCAAAGGATACCCACAGAGTGGGTTTGGAAAACAATTAAATTTGCAGATAAGATTTCTGATATACGGTAGAGATATGTTAATGTAATGCTTTTGATAAAAAGCGTATTTGAGGTAGTTAGTTAGTAACAGGCAAAATTTACTTACAGTGGCCCTTTAACTGTGCAAGCAAGGACTTTATAATTACAGAAAGAGTATTAGCTAGATAGCTTTAATCTCGCAATCTGACATCCCACATATTAACAGGTCCTCTTGTTACAGCATTATTTCTGAATTTATTAATAGCCGGCTACAAAAGATATTGTTTGTATCTGACTGCTTGATATTATACAAATCAAGTACGTTTCACATCTAGATACATGATTCTCAGAGGTATTATTCACACACCTATGCTATATATTGATATCTAGAGAGTTTAAGTGTTTTTAAATGTGTATGACTGAATAGTTAAACCAATAAAGATAAAGTATGAATGGTTAAAAATCGTTCCTGTATTATTCAGTGAGAATTTTTCCTATATAATTGTAGGGGTAAAGCACTCTTTTTTGTTACAGACTTTGTAACTCATTTTTCTATGAGTCTCTTTAGTGCTATATTGCCCCCCTAACAGGTGCTTGTTGATTACAAAAATATTTGGCACCTATCGGTACTTACCATTATTACTACTTTACCTACTATCGTATTACTATAGTAAGACATTTCTACCTGTTTTCCTAATATACACCTAACGGGGAAGGAGGATAAAAGGGGAGAAATTCTTCCTATTCTAAGCTTAAGCGCCTAAATGTTACAATATAACCAAACCTCACAGTATATGTACTGTATTTCTTAACTATTAGATCAAGACTCTATGTGATCTCCATATTCGTTACAGTCGTAAAGGACTAACGGGGGGGGGGGGGGGCGGCATTTTGTAGGTATTTAGATAGGCATATTTATATAGCCATATTTATATAGCCGATCATACTATATATTGTTCATAGTTATAGAAATGGGGCAAAATGTAATTCCTCATTTAGCCCCTTCGGTTTTAATGTGCCATTATTGTGGATCCATTTACAGTCTGCCTGTAGCAGGCATTTGTCTAGATCACCCCCTCTTCCTTGCTGGTTTATTAGTTCTAAACCTATAGCTTTTAGGCCAATAACTGAACTATTGTGATGTTTATAAAAGTGCCTGGCTACACTGCTGTCCTTCAAATTTTCCTTGGTGATATCTCTCTTATGCTCTTTTACTCTCTCCTTCAACTCTCTATAGGTTTTAACCAAAAAGAATTTTGGGCATAAGTACTATATTGAATAAATCACACCTTCACTTCTACAATTAATATGTCCTTTTATGCTATGAGTCATCCCACGATCATCTGCTACCTTGTCCCCTTTTTGGATATTTTTTTCAAATGCTAAATCTCCCGCAGGGGAAGTTTCCCGCAGGGGAAGTTTCTTTTTGTAATTTTGAAGCTAAGTATGACTCTTAGTGGGATTTTGAAAATGACTATGTACCAATTTATCTCTTAGGTTCGGTGCCCTTCTAGGTGTCATTAAGGGTGCCTTCCCCACTACTGCCCTGATTGTTGGATCTACTTGAAGTATGTCCCAATGTTTACAGAGAATTGCTCTTATATCATTCAATTTGTTGTTGTAGGCTAATATAAATCTTATTACATTATCCCCTCTTTCTGATATATCCTGTTTTTTTGTACAGAATATCATCTCTCTAATTTTTGTTAGCTCTCTGATAGTTTCGTTTTAGACTTTTACTGGAATACCCTCTATCCTTTAGTCTATCGATTAATTGATAAGCATGGATTTGTAGGACCCTACTGTTGAGCAATTTCTCTTACATCTCATAGAGGTATTGTCCATATGGGATCCCTCTTACTACTAAGCTAATGTGGTGACTGTCTGCACTTAAAGGGACACTCAAGTCAAAATTAAACTTTCCTTATTCAGATACAGCATGCAATTTTAAACAACTTTCCAGTTTACTTCCATTAACAAAATGAGCAGTCTTTTTATATTTAAACTTTTTGAGTCACCAGCTCCTACTGAGCATGTGCAAGAACTCACAGAATAAGCGTCTATGCATTTGTTATTGGCTAATGGCTTTCACATGGTACGTGTATGTATTTGTGATTGGCTGATGGCTGTCACATGGTACAGGGGGAGTGGAAATAGACAACTTTTAAAATTGTCAGAAAAAAAATCTACTACTCCTTTGAAGTTCAGACTAAGTGCAATTGCATTGTCTTGTTATCTTGCATTTGTTGATTGTGCAAATCTACTGTCAAATAAACAAAGTGATGAGCTGCACCAAAGTACTTCTGTTAAAACTTTTATTGTAGGTCACAGAAACTTCTCCAAGGAAGTGCAAACACAACAAACAGGTTTAAATCATAACTCAATATCCAAATTATAGTGAGTATATATATCTAAATTTCAACAGAATATTTATTTTTAATTAAAGGAACAGTCTAGTCAAAATTAAACTTTCATGATTCAGATAGGGCATGCAATTTTAAACAACTTTCCAATGTACTTCTATTATCTAATTTGCTCAATTCTTTAGACATCCTTTGTTGAAGAAATAGCAATGCACATGTGTGAGCCAATCACACAAGGCTTCTAGGTGCAGCAACCAATCAGCAGCTTCTGGGCATATCTAGATATGCTTTTCAGCAAGTGATATCAAGAGAATGAAGCAAATTAGATAATAGAAGTAAATTAGAAAGTTGGTTAAAATGACATGCTCTTTCTAAATCACGAAAGAAAAAATGTGGGTTTCATTTCCCTTTAAGAAGGTTAATCCTTTTTCATTGCATCAAAGCATGCTTATAAAGGTGTTAGAAATAACAAATGTTCTGTTATAGACATTAGATTCTATGTATATTAACTCACTATCAGTTGAAGTTTGCAAGAATATGTATATATATATTTTGTTGCTATTCAAACAGTATACATCGATTGTTTCTATTCAGAGCTTATGTTTTGTAATACTGGACTAAAACAGGTATGTTTGAGATAACGCCCAGGATAAAATGTTTTTATCCAATCACAATGATGCACCAGGTATTTAAAGGTAATTGAGATTAAGAGCTTCATGCTATGACTACGGCCTCCCAGGCTGAAACGCGTCAGCAATAGTTCTTTGGGTGTTATCCCCACACATCACCAAGCCCCCTTCTTTTGTTGTGTTTGCACTTCCTTGGAGAAGTTTCTGTGACCTACAATAAAAGTTTTAAAAGAAGTACTTTGGTGCAGCTCATCACTTTGTTTATTTGGAATTCATGAAACGGAGCATGCACATTGACATTCTATAAACCGCAAGTTCATTAAGCCAGCACCCGTGGATTGATCCAACGGCTAAAGGACCCAGAAGCCGCAAGCAAAAGGTGCCAGTGATGTCACACGCCGAGTTACCGCTGGTTACCGTGAGTGGAGCAAGGCCCAGGAGGAGAGCAGTGAAGAAGCCGGAGGTACACAGAAGGGCTCTCACCGCGTCAACCCGTTGCCTTAGGTATACCGGAATGTGAATGCACGCTCTCTGTGGACGGGCTGGTCTCCATTTAAGCAGCGGCATATGGCAGGGATCCTCCAGCTGGGGTGAGTCTATTTATGGTAACTTGGTCCCGGTATTACACTCATTGGGATATACGTTATCACTATCCTCACACAAAGACTGTGCAGTAATTTAGGTGCTCACACAGGATTTGACTTTCTATGTACACACAGCCGGTTTCCTGTAGAGTTGTGGCTGAGCACTAAAGTACTGTTTTTGGCTTGTAAGCGGTGGTCACAGTGGACAACAAATTAGTATGGATAATAGAACAGGGGACATGGAAGTAACAAAATTTTATTCCTTGCAAACTTCAGATGAACGTTTGGAGAATACCACAGAAATAGAGAATGTGTTCTCCTCTGAATTTTCTACTTATACTCTTAGCAAGTTATTTGAGCATCTAGAGTCCCTTCTGGATAAAGAAATAAGACTCAAATGGGACATTTTGACACTGCAGAAATATTTAAAGCAGGGTATGATACCCCGAGGTTTAAGGGTTAATAAATTCCCCACTTTCCTGGTGGAAGATGAGGAGTTTATAAGAGTCTGGAATGGGGTGTTATCAGACTGCTCACTGAAATTGATGGGAATGTTGATTGAGTTTAAATCTAAAATGTTAACTACTGTTTCCAGAGAAATTGATGCTGTACAAATTGAACTGAATATGCGTAGCAAAGAGTTACAGTTCCAAAAATTTGATTCAATTTTACAGATTACAATAGCAGAGTCTAAAACGTTAATTATGGAAATTAAACATGACAAGTACCTGAGGGATTTAAGTAACTATCGGCTAGATTTAGAGTTTTGTCGGTAAGGACCCGCGTAGCTAACGCCGGCTTTTTTCTGGCCGCACCATAAAAATAACTCTGGTATTGAGAGTCCACATAAAGGCTGTGTTAGGCTCCAAAAAAGGAGCGTAGAGCTTATTTAACGCAGCTTCAACTCTCGATACCAGAGTTGCTTACGGACGCGGCCAGCCTCAAAAACGTGCTCGTGCACGATTCGCCCATAGGAAACAATGGGGCTGTTTGAGCTGAAAAAAAACCTAACACCTGCAAAAAAGCTGCGTTCAGCTCCTAACGCAGCCCCATTGTTTGCTATGCGGAAACACTTCCTACGTCTGCACTACACTCTAACATGTACCCCGAGTCTAAACACCCCTAACCTTACACTTATTAACCCCTAATCTGCCGCCCCCGCTATCGCTGACCCCTGCATATTATTATTAACCCCTAATCTGCCGCTCCGTAAACCGCCGCTACTTACATTATCCCTATGTACCCCTAATCTGCTGCCCTAACATCGCTGACCCCTATATTATATTTATTAACCCCTAATCTGCACCCCACAACGTCGCCTACACCTGCCTACACTTATTAACCCCTAATCTGCCGAGCGGACCTGAGCGCTACTATAATAAAGTTATTAACCCCTAATCCGCCTCACTAACCCTATAATAAATAGTATTAACCCCTAATCTGCCCTCCCTAACATCGCTGACACCTAACTTCAATTATTAACCCCTAATCTGCCGACTGGAGCTCACCGCTATTCTAATAAATGTATTAACCCCTAAAGCTAAGTCTAACCCTAACACTAACACCCCCCTAAATTAAATATAATTTACATCTAACGAAATTAATTATCTCTTATTAAATAAATTATTCCTATTTAAAGCTAAATACTTACCTGTAAAATAAATCCTAATATAGCTACACTATAAATTATATTTATATTATAGCTATTTTAGGATTAATATTTATTTTACAGGTAACTTTGTAATTATTTTAACCAGGTACAATAGCTATTAAATAGTTAATAACTATTTAATAGTTACCTAGTTAAAATAATAACAAAATTACCTGTAAAATAAATCCTAACCTAAGTTACAATTAAACCTAACACTACACTATCATTAAATTAATTAAATAAAATATCTACAATTACCTACAATTAAACCTAACACTACACTATCAATACCTTAATTAAATACAATATCTACAAATAACTACAATGAAATAAACTAACTAAAGTACAAAAAATAAAAAAGAACTAAGTTACAAAAAATAAAAAAATATTTACAAACATAAGGAAAATCTTACAACAATTTTAAACTAACTACACCTACTCTAAGCCCCCTAATAAAATAACAAAGCCCCCCAAAATAAAAAATGCCCTACCCTATTCTAAATTACTAAAGTTCAAAGCTCTTTTACCTTACCAGCCCTGAACAGGGCCCTTTGTGGGGCATGCCCCAAGAAGTTCAGCTCTTTTGCTTGTAAAAAAAAAAATACAATACCCCCCCCCAACATAACAACCCACCACCCACATACCCCTAATCTAACCCAAACCCCCCTTAAATAAACCTAACACTAAGCCCCTGAAGATCTCCCTACCTTGAGTCGTCTTCACCCAGCCGAGCCAAATTCTTCATCCAAGCGCAGCAAAAAGAGGTCCTCCATCCGGTAGAAGTCTTCATCCAAGCGGGGCAAGAAGAGGTCCTCCATCCGGTAGAAGTCTTCATCCAAGCGGGGCAGAAGAGGTCTTCCATCCGATTGAAGTCTTCATCCAAGCGGCATCCATCCGGAGCGGAGCGGCAGCATCCTGAAGACCTCCGACGCGGAACATCCATCCTGGCCGATGACTGAACGACGAATGACGGTTCCTTTAAATGACGTCATCCAAGATGGCATCCCTCGAATTCCGATTGGCTGATAGGATTCTATCAGCCAATCGGAATTAAAGTAGGAATATTCTGATTGGCTGATGGAATCAGCCAATCAGAATCAAGTTCAATCCGATTGGCTGATCCAATCAGCCAATCAGATTGAGCTCGCATTCTATTGGCTGTTCCGATCAGCCAATAGAATGCGAGCTCAATCTGATTGGCTGATTGGATCAGCCAATCGGATTGAACTTGATTCTGATTGGCTGATTCCATCAGCCAATCAGAATATTCCTACTTTAATTCTGATTGGCTGATAGAATCCTATCAGCCAATCAGAATTCGAGGGACGCCATCTTGGATGACGTCATTTAAATGAACCGTCATTCGTCGTTCAGTCGTCGGCCAGGATGGATGTTCCGCGTCGGAGGTCTTCAGGATGCTGCCGCTCCGCTCCGGATGGATGACGATAGAAGATGCCTCTTGGATGAAGACTTCAATCGGATGGAAGACCTCTTCTGCCCCGCTTGGATGAAGACTTCTACCGGATGGAGGACCTCTTCTTGCTCCGCTTGGATGAAGAATTAGGCTCGGCTGGGTGAAGACGACTCAAGGTAGGGAGATCTTCAGGGGCTTAGTGTTAGGTTTATTTAAGGGGGGTTTGGGTTAGATTAGGGGTATGTGGGTGGTGGGTTGTAATGTTGGGGGGGGTATTGTATGTTTTTTTTACAGGCAAAAGAGCTGAACTTCTTGGGGCATGCCCCGCAAAGGGCCCTGTTCAGGGCTGGTAAGGTAAAAGAGCTTTGAACTTTAGTAATTTAGAATAGGGTAGGACATTTTTTTATTTTGGGGGGCTTTGTTATTTTATTAGGGGGCTTAGAGTAGGTGTAATTAGTTTAAAATTGTTGTAATATTTTTCTTATGTTTGTAAATATTTTTTTATTTTTTGTAACTTAGTTCTTTTTTATTTTTTGTACTTTAGTTAGTTTATTTCATTGTAGTTATTTGTAGGTATTGTATTTAATTTATTTATTGATAGTGTAGTGTTATTTTTAATTGTAGGTAATTGTAGGTATTTTATTTAATTAATTTATTGATAGTGTAGTGTTAGGTTTAATTGTAACTTAGGTTAGGATTTATTTTACAGGTAAATTTGTAATTATTTTAACTATTTTAGCTATTAAATAGTTCTTAACTATTTAATAGCTATTGTACCTGGTTAAAATAAATACAAAGTTACCTGTAAAATAAATATTAATCCTAACATAGCTGTAATATAATTATAATTTATGTTGTAGCTATATTAGGATTTATTTTACAGGTAAGTATTTAGCTTTAAATAGGAATAATTTATTTAATATGAGTTAATTAATTTTGTTAGATTAAAATTATATTTAACTTAGGGGGGTGTTAGTGTTAGGGTTAGACTTAGCTTTAGGGATTCATACATTTATTAGAATAGCGGCGAGATTCGGTGGGCAGATTAGGGGTTAATAATTGAAGTTAGGTGTCGGCGATGTTAGGGAGGGCAGGTTAGGGGTTAATAAATATAATATAGGGGTCGGTGGTGTTAGGGGCAGCAGATTAGGGGTACATAGAGATAATGTAGCTGGCGGCTCTTTGCGGTCGGCAGATTAGGGGTTAATTATTGTAGGTAGGTGGCAGCGACGTTGTGGGGGGCAGGTTAGGGGTTAATAAATATAATATAGGGGTCGGCGATGTTAGGGCAGCAGATTAGGGGTACATAGAGATAATGTAGCTGGCGGCGGCGTGCGGACGGCAGATTAGTGGTTAATAAGTGTAGGTAGCTGGCGTCGAGGTTGTGGGGGGCAGATTAGGGGTTAATAAATATAATATAGGGGTCGGCGGTGTTAGGGGCAGCAGATTAGGGGTACATAAGGATAACGTAGGTGGCGGTCGGCAGATTAGGGGTTAAAAATTTTTTATCGAGTTGCGGCGATGTGGGGGGACCTCGGTTTAGGGGTACATAGGTAGTTTATGGGTGTTAGTGTACTTTAGAGCACAGTAGTTAAGATCTTTATGAACCGGCGTTAGCCCAGAAAGCTCTTAACTACTGACTTTTTTCAGCGGCTGGAGTTTTGTCATTAGATTTCTAACGCTCACTTCAGACACAACTCTAAATACCGGAGTTAGAAAAATCCCATTGAAAAGATAGGATACACAATTAACGTAAGGGGATCTGCGGTATGGAAAAGTCGCGGCTGAAAAGTGAGCGTTAGACCCTTTTTTGAGTGACTCCAAATACCGGAGGTAGCCTAAAACCAGCGTTAGGAGCCTCTAACGCTGGTTTTCACAGCTACCGCCAAACTCCAAATCTAGGCCTATGAGAATAATAAAATTTATATCTGGAATAGGAAACAAAGAACAAACTATAGAAGAGAGAATGACCAAAAAAGGTTTCCAAAAGGGAAGAAGTCAGGCAAAAAACAGAAAAAATCAGCCTTTAAGTCTAAAAAGGTAACTTTCAATGAAAGTGAGGCAGAGTCCTCGGGTGACTGTTCTACATCAGGAGAGGAAGAAAATGTAGTACAGGAGAGGGCTGTTCATTCCAATTTAGATAACACCTTAACCCCAACAGTAAAATCGTGTACAGGGGTTGGGGCTTCCAGATACCAGATTTTAGAACAGGTGACTGACCCAGGGACCCAAAAAGAACAGGATAGATCAGATATAGCGCAGGTTTTTTCTAAAGGTCCCACAAGGATTCGAAGGGGGGGGAAGCGATACAAAAGGGAAAGGGATTCTAAAAGAAGGTCCCTTACAACAGCGACAACCCCCCAGGAGGGGCAGATCAAAAACGAAGTACTGTTAGGTTCAGTGATCAATCTTTCATCACGCCCACTAAGTATCATTGAAACAAAAATTCTGAATTATGGCCTGAGTTTTGTGCCAGCTGATACTTTTAATTTGTTTCAAACACTGGTGGACGTCAATAAGCTGATCAGGAACCTAACAGTCAAAAAGTATTTTGCGCAAAAAAGTATAAGTAATGATGAATTGAATTATGCTGTTTCTGAGGATGAAAACAAACCTTTTTCAAATAAAGTTCTTACATTTCAAGAATTGTGTGATTTGGAGACATTGGAGAATTTATATCTTGAAAATTCTAATGTTGAAATGCCTTCGGACGCTCAGATGGTGTCAGGTGGTCCTAGATTTTCCAGTGCTTCCAAATTTTATCCCATACAAGTAAGAGGAAATATTCTTGAACAGTTTCAGAAAAGAGTGGAGAAAGATTTGACCAAATTAGCTTATGTTGTTAGAACTACTACACATCAGAACCTAAGTAGAGAAGAGGCTTTAGCACTAAAAGATCTTAAAGGGGACAAAAATCTGGTCGTGAGATCAGCTGATAAGGGTGGGTCGGTGGTTGTCATGGACAAGAGCTTCTTTGTTCAGGAGGCAACACGACAGCTATCGGACCCATCACAATACTTACAATTACAAAATGATCCCACAATGAGGTTCAGTCGGGAATTATCACATCTAATTGATGATGGAAAAGAATCAGGTTATCTAGACGATAAAACATGTGAGTTCTTGATGGTAGATTCCCCGGTAATGCCAATCTTCAATTTCCTGCCAAAAGTTCATAAGTCTTTGACTGAAGTAAAGGGTCGTCCAATCATTAGTGGCATTGGCTCTCTTTTTGAGCCAATGTCCCAGTGGTTGGACTACATTTTACAGCCATTGGTATCAAATTTATTCAGCTATTTGAGAGACACTAAGCAACTCTTAACTGAACTTGAATCCATCTCTTGGCAAGACAGTTTTTGTTTGCTCTCTATAGATGTAACTGCATTATACTCATCCATACCTCATAACAAAGGTTTGGAAGCAATATCATTTTTTCTAAAATGGATGACTACATTCGATTCACAGTTTTGTCAGTATGTTCTAAGGGTCACAGAATTTTTATTGACCAATAATTTTTTATGTTTGAAGGGGTCCACTACCTCCAGAGATGTGGGACAGCTATGGGGGCCAAGTTTGCCCCCTCCTATGCCAACCTTTTTATGGGTTGGTGGGAGCTGTCCCACATCTATGGATGTGGTGGACCCTGGATAACAAAGATAAAATACTATAGAAGATATATAGATGATCTTTTGATCATCTGGGAAGGCAATGAAAAAGAAGCCAGAGATTTTCTAATGTATCTTAATGACAATACTGTAGGAATAAAATTCACTTTTGAGTTTAATGCAATCCAACTAAACTATTTGTATGTGACTCTTATGAGTAAAGGCAGTAATGTGTACACAAAGGTGTACAGGAAACCCATTTCTGGGAACACATTGCTTCACGCAAGAAGCAATCACCCTAGGAGGGTTTTCAGGTCGGTTACAAAAGGACAGTTTATACGTCTTAGATGAAATTGTACTACACAAGAGGAATATGATGAACAAGCCTTGGATTTAGAAAATCGTCTATGCCAGAGAGGGTACAATAGAAAGGAGGTGTCCCTTATTAGGATGGACATAGCTAAGAGAAATAGGTCAGAGTTTCTTAGAACAGACAAAACGACAAAACAAGATGTCTCAAAGGGTGTTTCTTTTATCACCACATATAGCAATCAATAGCATCAGGTTTGCAATATCATACGGAAGCATTTCCGCATGTTATCAGCTGATGATGATCTCAAAGACATAGTTACCCAGGGATGTAGATATGCCTTTAAGAGAGGGAAAACCTTGGGCAATATTCTAGCTCCCACACAGTTATACTCTACTAAACCAGACCATTCATCATGGTTAAGGTTCAAAGGAGTGTATAAATGTAGCTATATGTCGTGCATAGCATGTAGCTATCTCCAAAGTGGAGAAGGCTTTTCGAGCACAGTGGCAGGAGAACAATTCAGACATTATTCTTGCCTGAACTGCAGAGCCACTTATGTGGTGTATTTGCTTACTTGTGCAGAGTGTGGAGTCCAATATACGGGTCTCACCTCTAGGGAAACACGTGATAGAATCCGTGAGCATATAAATAACATTAAGGCAGGAAAACTGACAACTCCGCTAATACAGCATTTCAATCTGAGACATAATAAAAATGCTGACACTTTGAGGTGGACTATTATTGAAAGGGTGACTTGTAAAACAAGAGGTGGAGATAGGGACAGGCTTTTGGCTAAAAGAGAGGCATTCTGGATACACAGACTGAAAACAAGAATTCCCTTAGGATTAAATTCGGAATTTGATATTATCAACTTCTGGGAGTAATGCAGGATGATCTCGATAATTTGGCCTGTCACCCCTTTAAATTACAATGTTTCTTTAATTAGGCTCGCCCTCTTTATATTTAATAATAATTTAATAATAATTATTATTTAGGTATTATCATTAATATTTAAGGTTTTCACCTCTAAATGTAAACAGGTTTAAATCATAACTCAATATCCAGATTATAGTGAGTATATATATATCTAAATTTCAACAGAATATTTATTTTTAATTAAGAAGGTTAATCCTTTTTCATTGCATCAAAGCATGCTAATAAAGGTGTTAGAAATAACAAATGTTCTGTTATAGACATTAGGTTCTATGTATATTAACTCACTATCAGTTGAAGTTTGCAAGAATATGTATATATATTTTTTGTTGCTATTCAAACAGTATACATTGATTGTTTCTATTCAGAGCTTATGTTTTGTAATACTGGACTAAAACAGGTGTGTTTGAGATAACGCCCAGGATAAAATGTTTTTATCCAATCACAATGATGCACCAGGTATTTAAAGGTAATTGAGATTAAGAGCTTCATGCTACGACTACGGCCTCCCAGGCTGAAACGCGTCAGCAATAGTTCTTAAGTTTTAAAAGAAGTACTTTGGTGCAGCTCATCACTTTGTTTATTTGGAATTCATGAAACGGAGCATGCACATTGACATTCTATAAACCACAAGTTCATTAAGCCAGCACCCGTGGATTGATCCAACGACTAAAGGACCCAGAAGCCGCAAGCAAAAGGTGCCAGTGACGTCACACGCCGAGTAACCGCTGGTTACCGTGAGTGGAGCAAGACCCAGGAGGAGAGCAGTGAAGAAGCCGGAGGTACACAGAAGGGCTCTGACCGCGTCAACCCGTTGCCTTAGGTATACCGGAATGTGAATGCACGCTCTCTGTGGACGGGCTGGTCTCCATTTAAGCAGCGGCATATGGCAGGGATCCTCCAGCTGGGGTGAGTCTATATTTATGGTAACTTGGTCCCGGTATTACACTCATTGGGATATACGTTATCACTATCCTCACACAAAGACTGTGCAGTAATTTAGGTGCTCACACAGGATTTGACATTCTATGCAAATCTACTGTGTTGACTGGTCCTTTAAGATAGTATTTGTGGACGTTTCCTTCCTATATATTTCGGTTAGAATGTTTCCCTCATTGATAGAAATCTGTAAATCCAGAAATGTAATGGTTTCCCAGCTGGAGGCAAATGTATATTTAAAATTAAATTCAGATTATCCTTGTTAATAAGTTTCATAAACTCATCAAGTTCACCTTCCATGCCTTTCCACATGACCAATGTATCATCTATGTAACATGCCCATAGACTTATCTTGTCTTAATATGTTGACAATATGTTTCTGATGTAATCTACCTCCCATTTTCAGAGATAGAGGCAAGCATATGTGGGGGCACAGCTTGCCCCCATTGCTGTTCCTAGTATTTGGCGGTAAAATCTATTGTCAAATATGAAGCAATTTCTTTCAAATACAAATTCTAACAATTCTAATGTAAAATTTGTATGTGCTGTATACTCTGTACCCCTTTGTTCTAAATAATATTTGCAGGCCTCAATGCCTGACTTGTGGGGAATGGAAGAATATAAAGCCTCCATGTCTATTGCTACCAGTATGGTATCTGCTTCAACTGACAAACCATCTAGTTTTCTGAGAATATCATTAGTAACTTTGATGAAAGAGGGGAGCATGCTTACAAATGGCTGCAAACCATAGTCAATGCATTGAGAGATTTTTTCATTAAGGCTTAGTTGTCCCGAAATTATGGGTCCACCCGGGAGTGGCTTTCTTTTTTGGTGTATTTTTGGGATTTTATAAAATGTGTCCGTTATGGGATTTTTAACATACAAATAGTCACATTCTGCCTTGTTGATAGTCCCCTCTCTTAGGGCCTCCCTTAGCATATATTCTAGTTCTAGTTAGTATTCTATTGTCGGATCACCTAAGAGTGGCTCATATTGTGATGTGTCTGAAATTTGTCTCATGCATTCTTTTTTGCAATCTTTAGTATACACAATTACCACATTGCCACCCTTGTCTGATGTCTTAATTGTGATATCATGGTCCTCCATGAGATCTCTTAAGGCTTTTTGTTGTTTATTGGTGAGATTGTCTTTGTACCCTGTGTGTACATTTAATTTGGCTATGTCTGCCCCAGTAATGGATTACTCATAAGAACATACTAGTCATTATTACTGATAGGACAACTGAACTAAGGCATTACTAACCCTGATACTATCCCACCCTATTACTTTAAGAGCTCTGATTTACTCTACAGATAGTTCCCAATGATCATTGGTGTATAGGTATCTTTTTATTATATATAGGCACTATTTTTTCATTAGTTTTTTATTGCATGTGTATGTATTGTTTACATCATTAAACATTATTTTTTGTATATAAGTATCTAATACAGTATTTGTGGGATATTGGCTTGTTATCTCTGGAACAGCAACTACCATACACAGTGCCATAAGTCTAATATTTTCTTATTTTTATTGATGGGTTGTGCTGGCATAGGGCATACTTGAATTATTTACATACGCCTGGATTTAGAGTTCTGCGGCCAAAGGGGTGCGTTAGCTACGCATGCTTTTTTCTGGCCGCACCTTTTAAATACCGCTGGTATTTAGAGTTCACAGAATGGCTGGGTTTTCAGTGCGTTAGGCTCCAAAAAGGGAGCGTAGAGCATAATTTAACGCCACTGCAACTCTCGATACCAGCGGTGCTTACGGATGCGGCCAGCTTCAAAAACGTGCTCGTGCACGATTCCCCCATAGAAAACAATGGGGCTGTTTGAGCTGAAAAAAAAACTAACACCTGCAAAAAAGCCGCGTTCAGCTCCTAACGCAGCCCCATTGTTTTCTATGGGGAAACACTTCCTACGTCTGCACCTAACACCCTAACATGTACCCCAAGTCTACACACCCCTAGCCTTACACTTATTAACCTCTAATCTGCCGCCCCCGCTATCGCTGACCCCTGCATATTTTTTTTAACCCCTAATCTGCCGCTCCGTAAACCGCCGCTACTTACATTATCCCTATGTACCCCTAATCTGCTGCCCCTAACACCGCCGACCCCTATATTATATTAATTAACCCCTAATCTGCCCCCCACAACGTCGCCTCCACCTGCCTACACTTATTAACCCCTAATCTGCCGACCGGACCGCACCGCTATTATAATAAAGTTATTAACCCCTAATCTGCCTCACTCCCGCCTCAATAACCCTATAATAAATAGTATTAACCCTTAATCTGCCCTCCCTAACATCGCCGACACCTAACTTCAAACATTAACCCCTAATCTGCCTCACTCCCGCCTCAATAACCCTATGATAAATAGTATTAACCCTTAATCTGCCCTCCCTAACATCGCCGACACCTAACTTCAAACATTAACCCCTAATCTGGCGACTGGAGCTTACCGCTATTCTAATAAATGTATTAACCCCTAAAGCTAATTCTAACCCTAACCCTAACACCCCCTAAGTTAAATATAATTTTTATCTAACAAAATAAATTAACTATTATTAAATAACTTATTCCTATTTAAAGCTAAATACTTACCTGTAAAATAAACCCTAATATAGCTACAATATAAATTATAATTATATTGTAGCTATTTTAGGATTAATATTTATTTTACAGGCAACTTTGTAATTATATTAACCAGGTACAATAGCTATTAAATAGTTAATAACTATTTAATAGTTACCTAGTTAAAATAATTACAAAATTACCTGTAAAATAAATCCTAACCTAAGTTACAATTAAACCTAACACTACACTATCATTACATTAATTAAATAAAATACCTACAATTATCTACAATTAAACCTAACACTACACTATCAATAAATTATTTAAATACAATACCTACAAATAACTACAATTAAATAAACTAACTAAAGTACAAAAAATAAAAAAAAACTAAGTTACAAAAAATAAAAAAATATTTACAAACATTAGAAAAATATTACAACAATTTTAAACTAATTACACCTACTCTAAGCCCCCTAATAAAATAGCAAAGCCCCCCAAAATAAAAAAATGCCCTACCCTATTCTAAATTAAAAAAGTTCAAAGCTCTTTTACCTTACCAGCCCTGAACAGGGCCCTTTGCGGGGCATGCCCCAAAGAATTCAGCTCTTTTGCCTGTAAAAAAAACCACATACAATACCCCCCCCAACATTTACAACCCACCACCCACATACCCCTAATCTAACCCAAACCCCCCTTAAATAAACCTAACACTAAGCCCCTGAAGATCTTCCTACCTTATCTTCACCATACCAGGTTCACCGATCCGTCCTTAGTACCTTTTTATGGGCAATAAAAAGGTACTAAGCCCCACCCATCAAACAATTAATGCCAAAAACCTGTGTTGTCATAGCAACAAAACCACCAATTCCTAAAAATCTCAGCCTTATACATGTGCATATACATTATGTATCTATATCAAATATGCATATATGGAGCAAGATTCCATCATAAATAGTGACATCAGTGTAAAAAACAAAAAAATATTACATATAGTGTATACATACATCAGTGCATACATATCACTGGAAATACCAAATAACCAATATCAGTTTATAATCAGACATAGCTCTATACATATAGTCCATAGTTATTTATAGTTTATAGCCCTCCAAGTTTACATAGTTCCCCAGAGCCATCATTACATAAAACGAGCAGGCTAATGTTAAGTTAGATCAGAGTTGCAGAACATTTCAATATTGTTTGCTTAAGCTCTAACAGGCCTAATTAGTAAGAGAACTGTCCTTATGTTTGTATATATCTATTAGTCAGTATACGGTTTGTCCTAGAATAATCAAATTGTTTTGTACTTACAATTTGATGTTAGTGCGAAGCTGTTAGGGGACTTATTTGTGGGAGCTTAGTGCGTACCTAAACAACAAGGAACAAATGTTTCAAACAGGCGCGGAATAAACAGAATGCAACGTCTGCAGCGTTCACTGTCAGCCAGCATGGCTAATTTGCATAGCCAGATAACGTCAGCCGCTGGGCGTGTGGGCTGTGTACGGCACTGGTGATTTCAAAGCTATTGGAACTATTGTTAATCATATCAATTACATGTCATAGGTCCAGAGATTCATAGTCATGCAGGGCAATGTGTCATATTGTCAACATCAACACCGGTTACAGTACCCAAATCTATAATAGAACAGAAAAACAAGCCTAGTACAGCTGAATATATTATACATAAGGTATAATGTCGCAATGCAGTCTATACTGTCACATTGCAGACTTTGAGATGGTTAACAGTTATTTAAGAATATCATTTATACAAGGGACACTATGGCTTCAGAGCATAGAGAACTTATGAAAGAGTATGTGTATATATGTGTAGGCTAACCATAGAGTATGGTTTTGGTGTTAGGAATTTAGGGTTAAAATATAGATCAACTTTTCTAGTGATCTGCATCTTGGCAGATACTGAGTTTCTACACAGGATACTATGATCTATATTATCCTACCCACCATGTGTTACTTAATTAATATACTGTAGAGTACATTTTCACACATTACATGCCTATATACCAACCTCTTTCTCTCTCTATCTCAGTGTGTCTATCTGTATACATATATACCTGTGTATACAAATTAATCAAATAGATTATCCTTATATATCAGTGTAAATATATGCATGCATAGATGATATAGTAGTAAAATATGGTTAACCGCCCAAGTACCTTGTGCCTGAGTGTGGATATACTCATACAGTGGGACCTCAATCAATTATATCATTGGTCCTCTTTCTCTCTCTATCTCAGTGTGTCTATCTGTATACATATATACCTGTGTATGCAAATTAATCAAATAGATTATCCTTATATATCAGTGTAAATATATGCATGCATAGATGATATAGTAGTAAAATATGGTTAACCGCCCAAGTACCTTGTGCCTGAGTGTGGATATACTCATACAGTGGGACCTCAATCAATTATAGCATTGGTCCCCTGCTCCAAGACCAGTTCACAGAGGTAGAAAAGTGGATCTCGAAAAACAAACTCTTCCTAAACACTGACAAAACGGTCACAATGATCTTTGGAACGGGACCTAAAATACATAAATTACAAAATTCCCATCTTCGCATCAAAACAAAATCCAATTGCACGCTGACCGCAGTCCACTCTTTTAAATACTTAGGTATGTTGTTAGACCCCAATCTATCTTTTGGACTCCACATAGAAAAAATTGCCTCTAAACTTTATCCAAAACTAGGTGCCCTGTACAGAAACAAATCTTGCCTTAGCCCTACAGTAAAGGAAAAGATTGTACAGCAAATGCTGATGCCTATCTTGGATTATGGGGACATAGTATATGCACCTGCTCCGCAAACTCACCTTAATAAACTAAATACGTTATATAACTCGTTCTGCCGCTTTGTGCTACAATGTAACTACAGGACCCACCATTGTGACATGCTAAAAGAACTAAACTGGCTGTCGCTGGAATCCAGGCGCACCCTCCATCTTTCCTGCCTTGTCTTTAAGAGCCTTTCTGGGAAGCTCCCACCCTACCCGAGCAGAATGCTCTCCCCTGCTATTCCCACCTCCTATAACCTCCGATCCAATAACAGCACATTATTTAGCTTGCCTCAATACAAAAAAAAAGCAGCTCGATCCTCCTTTTCCTACAGAGCGCCACAATTATGGAATGACCTCCCTCACACTTTAAAAACTTCCCCAAGCCTAAAATCCTTTAAGAGATCCCTCTATACATATCTCAAAACAGAATGCTCCTGTCATGGTTGATTAAATATTTCGTACCTGCTCTATGTTAAATGTTTGCATATAATGTGTATTTTTATTATTGTTTTTGTATTTTATTGTACCCTATTGTATCAATGCAATGTTTTGTGATCCCAGGACATACTTGAAAATGAGAGAAATCTCAATGTATCCTTCCTGGTAAAATATTTTATAAATAAATAAATAAATAAATAAGTGGCTATCAAGGTCTGAGATAAGAACATAAGTCCAGTTATTGTCCCGATGGAAGCCTATTGGGATCCTAAGGTGTGTTAATTTAAGCCAATTGCTCATAGTCAATGCCAGTTATATCAAAAGGTCTATTATGGTTCAAATGTTATAATAGAGTACCCTACCCACCTGCCATGAGATTGTGCCACCTGCCTCCTACTGTGGGCTCAAAGCCTGGGTGTGCCAGATAAACTCTAACATGTGCATCAATGCTTAAATTGGCCCAACCTAGTGGATATCCCACTATTACACGTGACACCCACCGGTCGGAGAGCCTAGAGCATGAAACTAGACTGGCTTAACCTAGTGTGTCCCACTATGGCATGTGACCCTCACTTGTCAAGAAATCCAGAATCTAGTAAGACATTCGATATATCATGGTCACTCACCCCTTCCACAGTAATTAGAGGAAGCAAGTAATTGGATGTAGGGTACCCAACCAATGTATTTATCTTGATTCCATCTGGAGCAGTGTTCTGTCACGGTCACCTCCCAGTTTTAGGGGGGAAACATGGTCGATAAGGATAAACCGCAGATCCGTTATTCTATGTTTGCCCTGTAAAAAGTCTTGCCACAGGTTGGTCAGACATTCCCTGGTCAAGTGCACTCCGAATCGCTGAACAATGGTTAGCCATCCTAAGCCTTGCATTGTCAGTCGTTTTACCCACATAGAATTGCCCACAACAGCAGCTGAGCAGGTATACCACGTGACTTGTCATGCATGTGATGAAGTGTCTAATGCAATATTTCTGAGTGGTGTGAGGGTTTCGAAAGACTTTGCACGGAATCATGCCATTACAGGTACAGGTGGTGCAACCCGAGCATCTAAAACAGCCAGTTTTCTTGGTCTTAAGCCACTGTTGCTTCATGTAACACTGTTGTGGGTCCGTAGACATCAATAAGTCCTTCAGGCTCCCACCGCGCCTGTAACCCATAATTGGGGGATCCATTTGTCCAAACGGGAGTGTTGTATCCATTCCAATGATCTTCCAACTATTTCTGACAGTCTCAGCTAGTTGCTTTTTTCCTTTATTGTAAGTAGTAGTGAAAACCATCCTGGCCTTTTTTCTGTTATCTGATTGGGTATCCTGTTGTTCCTCTTGGGCTGTGACCTCTTGTAGCACCTTCCTTATGAGGCCGATTTTATAGCCCCTTTGTAGGAATTTCTCTGTCATCATATTTAGTTGGAGTTCACGGTTCAGTGTTTCAGTGTTGTTCCGCAGTACCCTAATCATTTGGGACTTGATTATTGCCTTCTGGGTATGTGGAGGGTGATTGCTTGGGGCCTCAAGTATCAAATTCCAATCAGTTGGTTTCGTGTATAGATATGCACTAAGCTCCCACAAATAAGTCCCCTAACAGCTTTGCACTAACATCAAATTGTAAGTACAAAACGATTTGATGATTCTAGGACAAACCGTATACTGACTAATAGATATATACAAACATAAGAACAGTTCTCTTACTAATAAGGCCTGTTAGAGATTAAGCAAACAATATTGAAATGTTTTGCAACTCTGATCTAACTTAACATTAGCCTGCTCGTTTTATGTAATGATGGCTCTGGGAAACTATGTAAACTTGGAGGGCTATAAACTATAAATAACTATGGACTATATGTATAGAGCTGTCGGATTATAAACTGATATTGGTTATTTGGTATTTCCAGTGATATTTATGCACTAATGTATGTATACACTATATGTAATATTTTTTTGTTTTTTTCACTATTTATGATGGAATCTTGCTCCATATATGCATATTTGATATAGAGGCATAATGTATATACACATGTATAAGGCTGAGATTTTTAGGAATTGCTGGTTTTGTTGCTATGACAATACAGCTTTTGGCGCAATTCTCATTAATTGTTTGATGGGCGGGGCTTAGTACCTTTATATTGCACATTGTTCACTTACAATTTTGTTCTGGTCTGAGGAAGGGGTCTGTGAACCCCAAAATGTTACCACAATAAATAATTTATTTCTAAAATCCAGCGAGTGCAGTCCTTTACTATAATAGACTGTGAATACTACCGACTTGGCACCCTGGTTGATGACTATATGGCATTGTGAGTGCAGATACACATGGAGGATATGAACAATTTTTTCTATCTGGCACCCAACAACAACTAACTACATCAGCCCTCACACCATCTGTGGGCTCCAACGTTTGTGGAGCCTTTATTTGAGTTTTGTTTATCTACTATCTTTCTGGCTTCATTTGGGCCTTTTTTTAACAACACACTGGTGACTACTTCATGCACATATCACTAAGAATATACCAATAACGTGTTGAAAATTGATATTATAAACAGCTTTACAATGGCGGATGCACTATTGACAAATTGATATTATAAACACCTTTACAATGGCGGATGCACTATTGGATTCTGAATTACCTGAAGAAGAGTACACCACTAAAACCTTTCCCTTTACCAATGAGGATGCCCTAAGAATATTAGTTGATTCAGAGTCAATTGAGACTGAACAAACTGAAACAGTACAAACAATCTATAATACACTAATGAGACTTAGGAAGAGAGAGACAGACCTGGAACCACATACCGTGTATCTTTGAAAATACTATAAAAAGAACAAGATACCAGGAGGATTTAGGATCAGGAACCAGCCCACCATTGGGAGAAATAACAAAAACTTCTGTCTGCGGTGGTGTCAAATCTTGAGCAAATGCTCCATGGATCTGATTTTACTGGTGATTGAGGAATGCACAAGTATCCTGGCCACGGTCAAAGATGAACTAAAAGAATTCAACAGCCAAAAGCTACAGATATTGAGAGATGACTCTAGTGAATCTTGAATGGAGAAAATTACTAAACAAGTAAACGAATACAAGAAGGAATTGATGGCATTCAAGAATCAGAAAATTATCACAGTCGACAATGACTATAGGGACAAAAGAATTTACTCCTGGCTCAATGGTAGTAACAAACAAGGAGGACCACAGAGACCGAGAAGCCAGCGAAACTATCGTTCCAGATTTCTCAATACGGTGGATAGCAGTTCAGGCTCTGATACAGAGGCGGGATATAATGAACAACAGCACCAAGATCAAGGACCAACAACATCCAAGTCAACTTTTTTAGGGGTCACTACCAGATCCTCCAACACACAAGGCCAAGGCCATACCCGAGGAGGGGGAATTATTGCAGACAGAAGACCACCTCTACCACCAAGATAATAAACCCAGATATTGTCATTAACATTAGCAATAGGATACTGGGGGAAGGGCCCTACATTTATCCCGACCTTCAATAATGATGATTTTGAGACATTTTTGGATATACACAAGTTCCAGAGGAACCTCAAACTTAAGGAGCACTTTAGAGACATGACTGCAGAGACTGAGATAAAAAGATTCAAACCGAAGAGCAAATTTGAACCGAGTACATGTAGCACAAGTATCAAAACATATACTAGGCTAATCCCCAATGACTCCTGTGTAGTCGATACTGAGAAGCACAGACCCAACCTCAATAAATCGGAAAGATTGGCATTAAAAACTCTAGCCACAGACTCAGACATAATTATACGACCGACTGACAAAGGTGGGGCGATCATAATTATGAACTATACCCAATACCGTAGTGAGATCTTACAACAACTGAGTTATAAGTTCACATACAAGAAATTGACCTGGGATCCAACAAAGGACTTCAAGAGAGAGATTGACTTGACACTGACAGCAGCACTCCAACATAAATGGATCAACCAGAATGAATACAGGTTTCTTAGTACAACCCACCCTTATCCACCCTATATTATCCACTCTTCCAAAGATACATAAAGACCAGTTGAACCCCCTGGGTAGGCCAATTGTATCGGCTAGGGGTTCAACCATTGGCACAGTATGTGGATGCCCTCCTACAACCTTTGGTTAGATCAATGGATTCCTATATCAGGGATTCAGGGGACCTTATCACTATGCTGAACTCAGTGGAAAGAATTGATGAGGATGACTTATTAGTGACCATGGACGTAAGAAGCCTCTACACTTTTATTCCACACTCTGGTGGTTTAGAGGCTGTTGCATTATCCCTGGCCCGCTTCCCATATGTGGGCCCACCCATCTCTTTTATCTTGGATATCCTAGCAAAATGTCTAAAACTGAACTATTTCTGATTTGAGTGCACCTTCTACCAAAAACTCATGGGGACGGCTATGGGGTCAAATATGGCCCCATCTTATGCTAATCTTCATATGGAGCACTATGAGCATGACATCATGGATATATACAATCACGGTATGGTAAAATACTACAAGAGATACATAGATGATGTTTTCTTCATATGGAAAGGTCCTGGGGATATACTGATTGATTGGGTGACACAACTTAACACACAGGAGTCTCCTATCAAATTTGAACTCAAATATGACAAGAACTGTATTGATTTTCTCGATCTAAGAGTCTACAAGGAACAAGATAAAGTCTTTACAACTCTATACATGAAACCAATTGATCAGAATTCGATACTTGAGGCCTCAAGCAATCACCATCCACATACCCAGAAGGCAATAATCAAGTCCCAAATGATTAGGGTACTGCGGAACAACACTGAAACACTGAACCGTGAACTCCAACTAAATATGATGACCGAGAAATTCCTACAAAGGGGCTATAAAATCGGCCTCATAAAGAATGTGATACAAGAGGTCACAGCCCACGAGGAACAACAGGATACTCAATCAGATAACAGAAAGAAGGCCAGGAAGGTTTTCCCTACTACTTACAATAAAGGAAAAATGAAACTAGCTGAGACTATCAGAAATAGATGGGAGATCCTTGGAACAGATACAACACTCTCGTTTGGACAAATGGATCCCCCAAATATGGGTTACAGGCTTGGTAGGAGCCTGGGGGACTTATTGATGTCTACGGACCCACAACAGTGTTACATGAAGCAACAGTGGCTTAAAGGGACATTATACACCCATATTTTCTTTGCAGCATTGTATGGGGCATGTACCGATCATATAGTGTAGCTGTTTCTATCTATGAAAAATAAAGGCTAGTATAGTTTATATTAATCCGATCTTTACTGTTTTGGGGTTACTTTCCAAGCCCTTGCTTTTTAGAGGAATACGTTCGGCCGCACTTCCATATGCGCGCGACCGAGACCCGTTAATGAAGAGCGCATGCTAAATGGCGGTAACGTCAGCTCACCTGAAGCACTGTGCACGGCATCCATAAGCGCTGCCGTGTATAATTCCTCATTTTTGCACTGCACTGATTGTGGGACCTGACTCTGTCACCTGGCTTTGAACACAAGCCAAGCACCAGATGCTGTTTCCCAACCCAGATTGACTCACTGACATACAACGAATGATACATGTCCCATACAATGATGGCAATACAATTTGGGTGTATGTCTTTGCAGCTCTTATTTTTTGAAGCTGATACTGATTGAATCCCAGATTGACTGACCCGCTGTGACAGAAGCTGTTTAGCGTAATGCATGTAAATGAAGTGCAGCTTTTTCATATGTACACACTCTGCATATGAAAAGTAGGTGTACATATGAAAAAACTGCACTTCATTCACATGCATTACACTAAACAGCTTCTGTCACAGCGGGTCAGTCAATCTGGGATTCAATCAGTATCAGCTTAAAAAAATAAGAGCTGCAAAGACATACACCCAAATTGTATTGCCATCATTGTATGGGACATGTATCGTTCGTTGTATGTCAGTGAGTCAATCTGGGATTCAATGCGCATGCAGCAAACAATGTCCTGCATGGGCGAGCTGTGCACGTAAGGGCTGGCGCATGCGCATATTGAAAGGGGAAACTTCATCCGACAATTAGCATATGCGATCTTATTGGTTAATAGACGATATGCAGGCGTTAGTATACTGTTTGTTAGCTCTGCCCTTCTATGAAGGAGGAGCAGTATGGCGACGGACAGAGGGTGATTGTGCAAGTCTAAATTTTAAATTTACCGCTTTTTAATGATCTGTTTTTGATTACATTGGGACATATTAACTAATTGATATTAAATGTATCCATTACCTATTAGAAATTTTGAGTGCATAATGGCCCTTTAAGACCAAGAAAACTGGCTGTTTTAGATGCTCGGGTTGCACCACCTGTAATGGCATGATTCTGTGCAAAGTCTTTCGAATCCCGCACACCACTCAGAAATATTCCATTAGACATTTCATCACATGCATGACAAGTCACGTGGTATACCTGCTCAGCTGCTGTTGTGGGCAATTCTATGTGGGTAAAACGACTGACAACGCAAGGCTTAGGATGGCTAACCATCGTTCATAGATTCAGAGTGCACTTAACAAGGGAGTGTCCGACCAACCTGTGGCAAGACACTTTTTACAGGCCAAACATAGAGTAACGGATCTGAGGTTTATCCTTATCAACCATGTTCCACCCCTAAAACGGGGAGGTGACCGTGACAGAACACTACTCCAGATGGAATCAAGATGGATACATCGGTTGGGTACCCTACATCCAAAAGGCCTGAATATGTTGAATGACTGGCACTGCTTCCTCCTAATTACTGTGGAAGGGGTGAGTGACCATGATATATCTAATGTCTTACTAGATTCTGGATTTCTTGACAAGTGAGGGTCACATGTCATAGTGGGACACACACTAGGTTAAGCCAGTCTAGTCTCATGCTCTAGGCTCTCCGACCGGTGGGTGTCACATTATAATAAATTAACACACCTTGGGATCCCAATAGGCTCACATCGGGACAATAACTGGACTTATATTCTTATCTCAGACCTTGATTGCCACTTATAACAGGGGACCAATGATATAATTGGTTGAGGTTTCACTGTATGAGTATATCCACACTCAGGCACAAGGTACTTGGGCGGTTAACCATATTTTACTACTATATCATCTATGCATGCATATATTTACACTGATATATAAGGATAATCTCTTTGATTAATTTGTATACACAGGTGTATATGTATACAGATAGACACACTGAGATAGAGAGAGAAAGAGGTTGGTATATAGGCATGTAATGTGTGAACATGTACTCTACAGTATATTAATTAAGTAACACATGGTGGGTAGGATAATATAGATCATAGGATCCTGAGTAGAAACTCAGTATCTGCCAAGATGCAGATCACTAGAATAGTTGGTCTATATTTTAACCCTAAATTCCTAACACCAAAACCATACTCTATGGTTAGCCTACACATATATACACATACTCTTTCATAAGTTCTCTATGTTCTGAAGCCGTAGTGTCCCTTGTATAAATTATATTCTTAAATAACTGTTAACCATCTCAAAGCCTGCATTGAGACAGTATAGCCTGCATTGCGACATTATACCTATTATGTATAATATATTCAGCTATACTAGGCTTGTTTTTCTGTTCTATTATAGATTTTGACACTGTAACCGGTGTTGATGTTGACAATATGACACATTGCCCTGCATGACTATGAATCTCTGGACCCATGACATGTAATTGATATGATGAACGATAGTTCCAATAGCTTTGAAATCACCAGTGCCGTACACAGCCCACACGCCCAGCGGCTAACGTCATCTGGCTATGCAAATTAGCCATGCTGGCTGACAGTGAACGCTGCAGACGTCGGATTCTGTTTATTCCGATCTTGTTTGAAACATTTGTTCCTTGTTGTTTAGGTACGCACTAAGCTCCCACAAATAAGTCCCCTAACAGCTTTGCACTAACATCAAATTGTAAGTACAAAACGATTTGATGATTCTAGGACAAACCGTATACTGACTAATAGATATATACAAACATAAGGACAGTTCTCTTACTAATTAGGCCTGTTAGAGCTTAAGCAAACAATATTGAAATGTTCTGCAACTCTGATCTAACTTAACATTAACCTGCTCGTTTTATGTAATGATGGCTCTGGGGAACTATGTAAACTTGGAGGGCTATAAACTATAAATTACTATGGACTATATGTATAGAGCTATGTCTGGTTATAAACTGATATTGGTTATTTGGTATTTCCAGTGATATGTATGCACTAATGTACGTATACACTATATGTAATATTTTTTTGTTTTTTACACTGATGTCACTATTTATGATGGAATCTTGCTCCATATATGCATATTTGATATAGATGCATAATGTATATGCACATGTATAAGGCTGAGATTTTTAGGAATTGGTGGTTTTGTTGCTATGACAACACAGGTTTTGGCGCAATTCTCATTTTTATATTGCACATTGTTCACTTTCACTTTTGTTCTGGTCTGAGGAAGGGGTCTGTGAAACCCGAAACGTTACCACAATAAATAATTTATATCTAAAATCCAGCGAGTGCAGTCCTTTACTATAATAGACTGTGAATACTACCGACTTGGCACCCTGGTTGATGACTCTATGGCATTGTGAGTGCATATACACATGGAGGACATATATACAGTATATATATATATATATATATATATATATATATATATATATATATTAGTTCTGTGTCTGTTGAAATGTTGAAAGTGCAATAAGGTAGGCTCGAGAATGTATATGTCTTTTGATCATTAGATGTTAAAAATCATTGGCCTAAATCACAATATTTCTGATATCTCACCTGATAACTCAGTTTTGACAGAAAGTGTGCTTTTTGGTTCATCACAATTCACAATGGATTATGCCACTAATAGCCTACAGCCTTTATAATTTTTCAATAGAAAAATTCCAGAAATGGGTTTTTGGCTGTTAAGTAGTACTTTTTATCCATCGGAAACTGACATATATATTGGCCCTTTTGACACCTCTTAAAGGACAGCAAAATCAAAATGAAACGTAAATGGATTAGCTAAAGTATAGAATTTTAAAAAACGTTCCAATTTACTTATATTATCAATGATGCTTAGTTCTCTTTGTATCCTTTCTTATAGAATAATTTTAGGTTAGCTCAGGAGCATGCATATGTCTTTAGCCACCTGGCAGCAGTGTTTGCAGCAATGTTTGTATCAATGTTATGCAAAGTTACATACAGTGCAGCCCACAGAATGCTACAGATCCTCTATTGCAGCAAAGTTTGCAATTGTATAAGATAGATAGAAACATTGTTGCAAACACTGCTGCCAGATAGCTAAAAACACATGCACACTCCTAAGCTAACCTAGAATTACTCTTTATCAAGCGATACCAAGAGAACTAAGCAAAATTGCTTATAAAAGTAAAGAGAATGTTTAATTTTGACTTTACTATCCCTTTAAAGTACCTTACAGTTATTTTGAATGAACCCCTTTTTATTGTGTGTAAGAGGAATATTCATTTAAATATTGTATTTCAGATCCATCCTGATAAACATCCTGGTAAACAATATAAATGCCATTTGTATACAGGTATGATGGGCATGCTGGGCTTGTCTGCTCATTGATTTTTTATACACCTAATATTTTAAAAGTATTGTTTAATTCAATATTTCCAATTATTTATTTAAAAAGCACAGATTTCTCATATACATCTGAAATCAAGAAAAATACTATAGGTTTCTATTAAAAGAAAGGGGCTGCAACATATCACATCTTCTAAAACAGGATTTTAAAAATGTCTCACAATGTAAACAGTGAAACCACTCCATTTCAATAATATAGCAATACAAATGTTGTGCAAATGAGATTGCACCTTTGTTGACTAGCTTTCAAGAGGAACCACGCTTTTGTGACCCAACTTTGAAATAGGATCAAACCTTTGTGATTGGGCTTTCACATGGAATCACTCCTCTATAAAAGAGATTTCATTAATGTAGCCACAAGAACTAAAAATATTATGGTTTTGTCTTGTCACAAAGCTACAGTCCTGTGGGAAATCTCTATCATGAAGGCACAATTCCATTTGAAAGCCCTGTCTTGAGGGCACAATCCCATTTGAAAGCTTATTTATGAAGATGCCTGAACTAAAAGTGACAATCATGACAATGTGATTGTAAAAGTGATTGCTACAGGGGTGTGTCTGGGCAGCGGCCATGTTAGGTCGCAATTTCTGAAGCTCCCAGGAAAAACTTGATAATCCGACAATTATCTCTCATCAAATAAACCATCAGCATATGGGAATACTAGATTTAGCACCTTTTTGTCACGCTGATTAGAGCCATACCAAACTCGATGTGCATATATTTCCTGGGACCTGAGCTTGACTGCTGAGGGCTTAGGCGGCAGCCTTTACACGAGACCTCGTCACCCACCCCTGTATATCAGGGTAGACCAGCTTTCAAACTGCTGTTGTCCTAATTACAATCGCTAATACAGATAAGAGCAAACCTCATATAAAAAGGGGTCTATTAAACTGCCAACTATGAGGGAGTTATAACGCTTAATACACATTTTACTGAAGGACTTTGAACAGGAATTCAGCATGAAAATGGAGGAACTGAAGACCTCAATAAAGTCTGAGATAGGGGTCGATGAACGGATCCCTGCTCAAGCGGACCCCCGTGCAGTAGCCCCAACTACCCAAGATGAGTCGTGGCCTGAAGACAAAGGATCATCTAAGCTACCAACGAGGAAGCCGAATACGGAGGCAAGTGTGAAACCGGAGCTACAGGATTGCAAGATAACACAGCCACCTCAAGTTAACATACCTGCTAGGCCTCAATGGAGGGAGAGCTTCCCATTATTAACAAGCTGTGCAGATGAAGGTAGAGGATTCCCTAACAGTGAATGAACCCTCCGTATCAGACTAATTTGGATGGATGGGTCGGAGGATGCGGCCGGCCCTCTGACACACCGATCCGGTCCTTCTTTGCCAGAAAACGTGTTTCGGAGATGGTCTTTGCTCTGGCTACACCAGCTATTGTATTCTTCATTGGTGACTGGAGGACTTTCTCTGGTGGCGATATGTTGCCTACTCAACCGGACTCTGTGGATACGTTACTTTAAGACTGGTATTGGGTAAAGTTTTCTAAGACACTTTATCTTTGCAAAAAGACCCATGCCCGGGTCACTGTCATTTACTTGCTATTTAGATGACGACTGTAATGTCCGATGTTTGCTATAACCATCAAAAGTTTTCTTAATGTATACTCCCTTCTTCTTTTTTAATAGTTGAAAGATAAATTACTTCCAACTCATTACAAAACTTAGATCTTGTTTATCTTTTTCATCTGTTTTTAATATAAGACCCTAAACGTTCTTAATGAGTTCTCTGGTGCAATGTATTTAGTTGCTATATTGGGCACCTACTACACCTACTACAATATAGAGGATAACTCAGGGGTTACCAATTATACAGTAATAGCTACTGAGGTCACATATAGCTTAAGATATATGTATAACATATAGATACATATTAATTGTGTGTATATAAACAGTCTATAAACGTGATAAATCCACTACCCATATCAACATACATTGATTACCATAGCTGACAGCACATCAGATGTATGTCTAGGTTGCATACACCATATTCTTGCCTTGCAGCCCCATTGTAATACAATTGACAAAATAAATACTTTTAAGTAACTAGGGTTGACTACAATTATTAGGCGTACCCCATAAATTATAACCTCCGGGTAGTCCACAGATGTGAATGATCCTCACCCCATCAACCCTTGACTACTGCGCAATGTTTATGAACTATCTACACAGTGGGTATTAGCGGGATGACACCCTGATCTTTATAGTTTTCTGATGCCTACACGCCAGTAGATATTGGCTGTTGTCTTTATAATACCTTACTGAATAGTTTTGTAGTGCTACTTGCTTTTATTTTCATGTTGTGTACTGTTCTGACCTATTATAGTTATTATAAGCTATTTCCTATATCCATCATACTACTAGAATGTTTCTGCATTCAGCAAATGATAGATGGTAATATAAGTACTATTGACGTGCTATTTAATCACTTTAAATCAGAGGTCCATTAGATATTAATGCCCCACCCCCATAGACCTTAAATTGTCTTCTACTCCCTTCATGGTGTAGCTGACAGTATATCTTATTAACTGTTCCACACCTGCTATACTTAAATCCTAGTAACCAGTTGGCACATTATACAATATTAAGCACAGCATATACATAAGCTCAATTGATCTGTATATAATTATTCACTAATGCCTATTTCCCTCTAGGTTCATTAATTGTTTATCTAGCATATTAGATGGTACACACTATTATTAAGCCATTGTGTCGCTACTTTTATACTAGTCTATATCACCTTTTAAGCTCAGAAACACATTGCAGATTATTTTATAATAAGTTTCTGGCTATATGCTATGTTTTATGATAGAGAAAAAGGGGGTTCAATGGCACAACCGTGTGATGTGATACACTATGACTGTACCCTCATAGTATTAAGTAGCTTATATGCTAAGTTATAACTGGGGTCAGTGGTGCTGTGTATTGAATCAATGATTAAACACAAAAGAAACATGGGAAAAGTCCCATTCTAGAATACACTTGTAGCACTCATTATAGGCATAGGAATGTAGATAATAATCGAATTTAGAAATGATCAACAAAGGAAACTCAAGGTCTCAGGTCTGGATAAAACATAACTTTTATTGGGAACACATAAAAATAGGAGATTTAAAATAAAGGGATGTGCAACTTAAAAACAATGCTCCTACTAGGGTGATATAGTACCTTTCAGTCAAAAATTGTGGTTACAGAGGTTCAATTGCATATGTATTATATGTGAACCTTGATGGATCTCTAAATCACGTTGATCCAAATCACATATAGGTTGCACTAAATAGGCAATAGTAACACTAATGAACCTCAAGGATAGAGAGAGTCTATGTACTAATAGTACAGGTACCTAATAACATTACCAATAGTTCATGTTGAGAAAATATTTGTAGATCAGTGTACAGATCGGGCATACCAAGGTATTCACAAGGTGATAATGGTTGGAGTGTTAGTTGTGTACTTGAGTATAACATAGGAATGTGTTGATGCATACTTAGATATGCCAATGTTACTTGGCTATAGGGTGGTTTTGTAAGATCTAATAACTTTATTGGGGGATTATTATCAAATCCCTGAATAGTACCCCTGTTACCAGGTTTTACTATGTAATTACTGGAGCACTTGTTGATTCCTAGCGTTCTGGTATATGCATATACTACTATGCCTAAGGTGTTTCTACAACTTATAAATGCTGTGCAGGGTTAGTACAATCCTGAGTTGTTGCGTAAGCGTGATAAATGCAGATTTTGTAAGACATGCACAGATATAAGTTAAACTCCTAAGGGAATAGTGGTGGTTAGTGAACTAGATTGTCCTCCACTGCGCATTCCTAATCGAATTTGAGCACAAATATATGAAGTTACACTGACATACTCTCTGTGTAAGAGCGTGATCAATTCGTGTTGTTATAATGTAACTTAAGTGTTTAAGATTCACTATATATTAGAAGTAGAGAACACTTTACAGCTTGGACAATTCTCCTAAGTGCTTAAATTAAGTTGCAAAGTTGGGACAACTTAATTTTGTATGCAAATGGTAACTGTAAGTATATCAGGGGTTACTGCTTAGTTACGCCGGTTTACCGCCAGACCCAGATAGGTATGAGTCAGGGTATTGACGAGTTCAAATAATATCCACTTCACCTACCCTTGTGATATCAGATTATTAATATAACATTGGTATCATTAAATCCTAGCATATCAGTATGTCAAGTATTAGGAATAAGTAGTACGTTCCCCATATAGAGTTAACTTAGTAACCGTAAGTGTGGTCTGCCTTGTGTTTATATATATCTATGAATACACCCTATAGTGATCCTCAACTGATCTGGGATACCATCTGAGGTGTCCGAAATTAAGAACTATGGCTAAGTATTCCTAGGTAGAGCAAGCCCTAACAAACACAGGAGCTCCCTGACTCCTCACCAGTACCCTAACATGTTTCGCCGTTCTCACGGCTTTCTCAAAGGGGGGTGTGTGCGCGCATTGCGCTTGGATTGGCTTTTTATGTGCAAGGAAGCTGGGAGTTCCCTCCCCCATCTATGATGTCAGATGGTCATATGACTTGAGGCCGATAATAGTCCTGAACATGTATTATGATCTTGCAAATATAAAGATTATATGTTGATTGCGTATGTTACAAGTGCTTATGAGTATGTGATTGTAGGCTTAATATTTGTTCATGTTAATATATTGTTTTACCCTCATATTTAAATCAATAATGCATATGTTTATGCTTATAACCACCATCCGTAAGCGGTAACTGAATGAACTTGACAAGCTATACTTGTTCATAGAAATGACATGACCTATTGTGGGGTGCATAAGTGTATTGCTACATCGCAGTTAGATGTAGATATAAGAATATAGAGTGGTACGTGTGAAAGGATGTGTAGATCACATTATAGTTTATATCAAAAAGCCCCTTTGAATTGGGGAGTTAGTTCTAATAAAGTATGTGATTATCCTATCTGGTTCGAGTTTCTCAAAACTCATAAAGTTAATATGTGGTTATGAGTGTGCTGGTAGAGTCTAACCAGGTAAGGTTAAGCCCTAACTGATTAGGTGAGGTGTAAAGATATACGATTGCATATTTAAAAAGAATTTAAAAAAAAAAAAAAAAAAAAACCCGGTGAGTATATTGCAAGAAACTATTGATGTGACAGTGCACCATAGTGCAGACTAGGTGATGTGCTGGGAGTGTTTTCTTAATTTATGTGCCAGTTGGCTTGTCATTCATTGACATGAATCTTCATTTACTCTGTGTGTACTTATTCTTTTGAAGAATTTTTTGATGATTTATGGTCCTTGCGTTGAAAGGATCAATATCTACAATCAATGTATTTTAATATGAACTTCAGGTTAATATTAATACTATAATCTTACTTAATCTGCATATTTCTGAATTCATATATTAACTGATGTTTTTTGTTTGATATGTTGTGATTAGTTCATATAATCCTCATGCTTACGCATATAATCCTCATGCTCTCTATTTGGCGTCATTTGACCTGTTGTTCATACAAAGTGAGCAAAATTATTGTATTCGTTTAACCCATACGGGTGAACAGAATTGAGCAGGAAAATCCATCTTGTTTCTGCTCTGAGGAGTGTCTTTTCATGGTTTCCTCCTCTAATTCCCAGGGTCACTTTCTGTAATCCAAAGCACTGTAAATCTGATTGTTTGGATTTGTGTACTTGTAGAAAATGTCTGGCAACTGAGGTGATGGGTTTATCTGCATCTTTGTCTTTTTGGGCATTTTTAATGTTCCTCAGGTGTTCTTGTAGTCTGGTTCTGAGCTTTCTGGTGGTCATACCCACATAGAATAAATTACATTTGCATGTCAGAGCATAGATGACTCCCTCTGTATGGCAATTGATATGTGCATTGATTTTGTGTATCTTGCCAAATCTGTCAGTTATTGTATTTGTTTTTTTCACGAAACTGCAGGTACTACAAGTACCACATCTGAAAGTACCCTGTTTTAGTTTTGTTTTAGTTCTTTCTCCAGAGAAATGGCTCGGGCTGATCATGTCCTTGAGATTTCTTGCCCTTTTGAATCCTACCGCTGGCTTATCATCCAGTATGTTTTTCAAAATAGGATCAGCTTTCAAGATGTGCCAATTGTCTTGCAGGATTTTGATCACTTTTTTGGTTTGAGGGTTGTGAGTGGTAATGAATCTAACTGTTTCTACAGATTTGCTGTTAGTTTTTTTATTCAACAATTCTTGTCGAGGGGTATGTCTTGCTCTGTACTCTGCCTTTTTTAAGGATCTCTTGCTGTAACCACGCTGTACTAATCTCTCTTTTAGTTCTTTGGCTCTACATTTGTAGTTTTCCTCGCTGGAGCAGTTTCGTTTAATTCGCAAGAACTCTCCTGTGGGTAGGGATTTGGTGGTGCTTGGAGCATGGGCACTAGAGTGGTGGAGAATGCTGTTAGTTGCCGTGGGTTTTCTGTACAGGTCGGTATTGATGGTTCCTTCCTGGTTTATGTTAATTTTTAGATCCAAAAATGTAATTTCAGTCTGGCTTGTTTCATATGTCAGTTTGATATTGACATTGTTGGTATTCAGGATACGCATGAATTTATCCAGATCCGACTTGTTGCCCTCCCATAGAAAGAGGACGTCGTCTATGTACCGCAGCCACATTGGTATCTGTGACATATAGCTGGAATTCTGATCTGAAAATACTGTGTTTTGTTCCCACCATCCTAAGAACAAGTTGGCATATGTGGGTGCACATGATGTGCCCATCGCTGTGCCTCTGATTTGCAGATAAAATCCATGATTGAACGTGAAGTAATTATGATGAAGAACAAAGCTTAGCAGGTTAAGGATAAATTCATCATGAGAGTGGTCTTCACTTGATCCCATATTTAGAAAACTCTTGATTGCTTTTAGTCCTAGATCATGGTTAATGCTTGTATAAAGCGATTCAACATCGGCTGTTACTAACCAAGTGTTGGGTTTCACATGCAGATGTTCAAGGTGTTTTAGTACATCCGGTGTATCTTGGACGTATGATGGTAGTTGTGACAGGTATTCTCGCAACCTATAGTCTACGTATTTGCTGGCTTTTTCAGTAATGCAATTGATTCCTGAGACTATAGGGCGGCCAGGTGGGTGAGTTTGATTCTTATGTATTTTTGGGATCAAGTAGAAGGTTGCTGTCGTTGGGTTTTCCACTTTCAGGAATTTGTATTCTTTCGGGCTGATAATGCAGTTATATCTGGCAGTTTCAATCATTGTTGTGTACTTTTCCAAGTATACTTGAGTTGGATTAAAATGGAGCTTTTTATAGCATTTAATATCTCTTAGTTGTTTTTCTGCTTCCATTAGATATAATTCAACTGGCCATATAACCACATTCCCACCTTTATCTGAATTTCTTATTATTACGTCCTTCCATGTTTGTATTTCAGATAGTGCTTGTTGTTCTTTAAATGAGAGATTATGTTGTGTTTGATGGTTGTTTAAATCAACTATTTGCTTACATACCATGTTATTGAATACTTCCAGATAATGGTTGTTACTGATCTTGGGCATGAATTGAGATTTATTCTTTATTTTATCTCTCCAAGTTGGTTGTTGTGGAGATTCATTGTCTCTTAATAGATCCTCCAACGCAGCCAAACTAGATTGTTCATCTTCAGTCCAGGCAGTGTTATCATCCTCTGCAGTGTGAATGTTACTGTGGTTATATATTCTTTTTAATGTTATTTTTCTTAGGAATAGCTGCACATCCTTGATCACTTCAAATTTATCATTTGTTGGAGTTGGACAGAAAGAGAGCCCTTTAGATAGTACTTTGATATGTTCTTCTGAAAGTAGTTTATTTGATAGATTTATAATTCTCATTTTGTCATTCTGATCTGGGAGAAGGGACTTGGGTCTCTTTTGTACGGCTTCCAGCCCTTCCTCTCTTAATTTGAACATCTAAATGACTTTGAGAGCTCTTACAAAAAATATCAACAAGAACTCGATAAATATGAACAAGAAATAAAGATAGCCAAACACGGCAAATTAAACAGAGATAAAGCAGATTATGAAAATAAAAAAGTTTACAAATGGAAAAAGAGGAATAACAACACCAAAGGCAAACCATCAAAGGTCACTATAATAGAAAGCGACATTTCAGATACAGATATCGATGAGACTGATAACTCAGAAGCAGAAACAGAGACCGCAACACCTAGCACATCCTCCAATGAGAGGTTAACATGCCGCAAGAGAAAGAATTTTTTAGAGGAAAATGCCTCTTCATCCACAAACGCACCAGAAGAGGCAGGGGGAAAGCCAAAAAAAACAATGAAGAACAAAAACAACAGTCACAGCAAAGCAGAGAGGAAGGGCTGGAAGCCGTACAAAAGAGACCCAAGTCCCTTCTCCCAGATCAGAATGACAAAATGAGAATTATAAATCTATCAAATAAACTACTTTCAGAAGAACATATTAAAGTACTATCTAAAGGGCTCTTTTTCTGTCCAACTCCAACGAATGATAAATTTGAAGTGATCAAGGATGTGCAGCTATTCCTAAGAAAAATAGCATTAAAAAGAATATATAACCACAGTAACATTCACACTGCAGAGGATGATAACACTGCCTGGACTGAAGATGAACAATCTAGTTTGGCTGCGTTGGAGGATCTATTAAGAGACAATGAATCTCCACAACAACCAACTTGGAGAGATAAAATAAAGAATAAATCTCAATTCATGCCCAAGATCAGTAACAACCATTATCTGGAAGTATTCAATAACATGGTATGTAAACAAATAGTTGATTTAAACAACCATCAAACACAACATAATCTCTCATTTAAAGAACAACAAGCACTATCTGAAATACAAACATGGAAGGACGTAATAATAAGAAATTCAGATAAAGGTGGGAATGTGGTTATATGGCCAGTTGAATTATATCTAATGGAAGCAGAAAAACAACTAAGAGATATTAAATGCTATAAAAAGCTCCATTTTAATCCAACTCAAGTATACTTGGAAAAGTACACAACAATGATTGAAACTGCCAGATATAACTGCATTATCAGCCCGAAAGAATACAAATTCCTGAAAGTGGAAAACCCAACGACAGCAACCTTCTACTTGATCCCAAAAATACATAAGAATCAAACTCACCCACCTGGCCGCCCTATAGTCTCAGGAATCAATTGCATTACTGAAAAAGCCAGCAAATACGTAGACTATAGGTTGTGAGAATACCTGTCACAACTACCATCATACGTCCAAGATACACCGGATGTACTAAAACACCTTGAACATCTGCATGTGAAACCCAACACTTGGTTAGTAACAGCCGATGTTGAATCACTTTATACAAGCATTAACCATGATCTAGGACTAAAAGCAATCAAGAGTTTTCTAAATATGGGATCAAGTGAAGACCACTCTCATGAGGAATTTATCCTTAACCTGCTAAGCTTTGTTCTTCATCATAATTACTTCACGTTCAATCATGGATTTTATCTGCAAATCAGAGGCACAGCGATGGGCACATCATGTGCACCCACATATGCCAACTTGTTCTTAGGATGGTGGGAACAAAACACAGTATTTTCAGATCAGAATTCCAGCTATATGTCACAGATACCAATGTGGCTGCGGTACATAGACGACGTCCTCTTTCTATGGGAGGGCAACAAGTCGGATCTGGATAAATTCATGCGTATCCTGAATACCAACAATGTCAATATCAAACTGACATATGAAACAAGCCAGACTGAAATTACATTTTTGGATCTAAAAATTAACATAAACCAGGAAGGAACCATCAATACCGACCTGTACAGAAAACCCACGGCAACTAACAGCATTCTCCACCACTCTAGTGCCCATGCTCCAAGCACCACCAAATCCCTACCCACAGGAGAGTTCTTGCGAATTAAACGAAACTGCTCCAGCGAGGAAAACTACAAATGTAGAGCCAAAGAACTAAAAGAGAGATTAGTACAGCGTGGTTACAGCAAGAGATCCTTAAAAAAGGCAGAGTACAGAGCAAGACATACCCCTCGACAAGAATTGTTGAATAAAAAAACTAACAGCAAATCTGTAGAAACAGTTAGATTCATTACCACTCACAACCCTCAAACCAAAAAAGTGATCAAAATCCTGCAAGACAATTGGCACATCTTGAAAGCTGATCCTATTTTGAAAAACATACTGGATGATAAGCCAGCGGTAGGATTCAAAAGGGCAAGAAATCTCAAGGACATGATCAGCCCGAGCCATTTCTCTGGAGAAAGAACTAAAACAAAACTAAAACAGGGTACTTTCAGATGTGGTACTTGTAGTACCTGCAGTTTCTTGAAAAAAACAAATACAATAACTGACAGATTTGGCAAGATACACAAAATCAATGCACATATCAATTGCCATACAGAGGGAGTCATCTATGCTCTGACATGCAAATGTAATTTATTCTATGTGGGTATGACCACCAGAAAGCTCAGAACCAGACTACAAGAACACCTGAGGAACATTAAAAATGCCCAAAAAGACAAAGATGCAGATAAACCCATCACCTCAGTTGCCAGACATTTTCTACAAGTACACAAATCCAAACAATCAGATTTACAGTGCTTTGGATTACAGAAAGTGACCCTGGGAATTAGAGGAGGAAACCATGAAAAGACACTCCTCAGAGCAGAAACAAGATGGATTTTCCTGCTCAATTCTGTTCACCCGTATGGGTTAAACGAATACAATAATTTTGCTCACTTTGTATGAACAACAGGTCAAATGACGCCAAATAGAGAGCATGAGGATTATATGCGTAAGCATGAGGATTATATGAACTAATCACAACATATCAAACAAAAAACATCAGTTAATATATGAATTCAGAAATATGCAGATTAAGTAAGATTATAGTATTAATATTAACCTGAAGTTCATATTAAAATACATTGATTGTAGATATTGATCCTTTCAACGCAAGGACCATAAATCATCAAAAAATTCTTCAAAAGAATAAGTACACACAGAGTAAATGAAGATTCATGTCAATGAATGACAAGCCAACTGGCACATAAATTAAGAAAACACTCCCAGCACATCACCTAGTCTGCACTATGGTGCACTGTCACATCAATAGTTTCTTGCAATATACTCACCGGGTTTTTTTTTTTTTTTTTTTTTTTTTAATTCTTTTTAAATATGCAATCGTATATCTTTACACCTCACCTAATCAGTTAGGGCTTAACCTTACCTGGTTAGACTCTACCAGCACACTCATAACCACATATTAACTTTATGAGTTTTGAGAAACTCGAACCAGATAGGATAATCACATACTTTATTAGCACTAACTCCCCAATTCAAAGGGGCTTTTTGATATAAACTATAATGTGATCTACACATCCTTTCACATGTACCACTCTATATTCTTATATCTACATCTAACTGCGATGTAGCAATACACTTATGCACCCCACAATAGTTCATGTCATTTCTATGAACAAGTATAGCTTGTCAAGTTCATTCAGTTACCGCTTACGGATGGCGGTTATAAGCATAAACATATGCATTATTGATTTAAATATGAGGGTAAAACAATATATTAACATGAACAAATATTAAGCCTACAATCACATACTCATAAGCACTTGTAACATACGCAATCAACATATAATCTTTATATTTGCAAGATCATAATACATGTTCAGGACTATTATCGGCCTCAAGTCATATGACCATCTGACATCATAGATGGGGGAGGGAACTCCCAGCTTCCTTGCACATAAAAAGCCAATCCAAGCGCGACGCGCGCACACACCCCCCTTTGAGAAAGCCGTGAGAACGGCGAAACATGTTAGGGTACTGGTGAGGAGTCAGGGAGCTCCTGTGTTTGTTAGGGCTTGCTCTACCTAGGAATACTTAGCCATAGTTCTTAATTTCAGACACCTCAGATGGTATCCCAGATCAGTTGAGGATCACTATAGGGTGTATTCATAGATATATATAAACACAAGGCAGACCGCACTTACGGTTACTAAGTTAACTCTATATGGGGAACGTACTACTTATTCCTAATACTTGACATACTGATATGCTAGGATTTAATAATACCAATGTTATATTAATAATCTGATATCACAAGGGTAGGTGAAGTGGATATTATTTGAACTCGTCAATACGCTGACTCATACCTATCTGGGTCTGGCGGTAAACCGGCGTAACTAAGCAGTAACCCCTGATATACTTACAGTTACCATTTGCATACAAAATTAAGTTGTCCCAACTTTGCAACTTAATTTAAGCACTTAGGAGAATTGTCCAAGCTGTAAAGTGTTCTCTACTTCTAATATATAGTGAATCTTAAACACTTAAGTTACATTATAACAACACGAATTGATCACGCTCTTACACAGAGAGTATGTCAGTGTAACTTCATATATTTGTGCTCAAATTCGATTAGGAATGCGCAGTGGAGGACAATCTAGTTCACTAACCACCACTATTCCCTTAGGAGTTTAACTTATATCTGTGCATGTCTTACAAAATCTGCATTTATCACGCTTACGCAACAACTCAGGATTGTACTAACCCTGCACAGCATTTATAAGTTGTAGAAACACCTTAGGCATAGTAGTATATGCATATACCAGAACGCTAGGAATCAACAAGTGCTCCAGTAATAACATAGTAAAACCTGGTAACAGGGGTACTATTCAGGGATTTGATAATAATCCCCCAATAAAGTTATTAGATCTTACAAAACCACCCTATAGCCAAGTAACATTGGCATATCTAAGTATGCATCAACACATTCCTATGTGATACTCAAGTACACAACTAACACTCCAACCATTATCACCTTGTGAATACCTTGGTATGCCCGATCTGTACACTGATCTACAAATATTTTCTCAACATGAGCTATTGGTAATGTTATTAGGTACCTGTACTATTAGTACATAGACTCTCTCTATCCTTGAGGTTCATTAGTGTTACTATTGCCTATTTAGTGCAACCTATATGTGATTTGGATCAACGTGATTTAGAGATCCATCAAGGTTCACATATAATACATATGCAATTGAACCTCTGTAACCACAATTTTTGACTAAAAGGTACTATATCACCCTAGTAGGAGCATTGTTTTTAAGTTGCACATCCCTTTATTTTAAATGTCCTATTTTTATGTGTTCCCAATAAAAGTTATGTTTTATCCAGACCTGAGACCTTGAGTTTCCTTTGTTGATCATTTCTAAATTCGATTATTATCTACATTCCTATGCCTATAATGAGTGCTACAAGTGTATTCTAGAATGGGACTTTTCCCATGTTTCTTTTGTGTTTAATGCTATGTTTTATGTTATGTCAGAATCTAGTATATACAACTATGTGCCTTAAGAGGTACATATGCTAAGAGTGTTCCTCAACTATGTTAGTATACTTTAGGTTTTCAATTGCCACTGAAACATATCCTTTTGACAGACATTGGGTCCATTGACTAAACTTGTATTTATATCATTATTATATATTTATTTGGCCTATCTGGCATATTGAGTACACACAGTTTGCTGTACTGCCAGTTGTCAATGAGTTTTTGTTATTGAATATCTGATGATAATAAATTTTAAACTGTAGTACCAGTGATATTGTGTTAAGCAAGATTGACATGCTCTATTGCAAGGCATATCAGAGCTGTACAGTGCTAACCACGCCTCCCCCCCATAAATAAAATGCATTATTATTATTTCACATAATTTTTAAGCCTAAGCGGTGCTCATCCGCTGTTTACTATTAGCTACAATAAAGTCCAAAAGTGGCTGCCAATCTGTCATTCAATTATTTTATTTTTTTGCCAATAGGCCCATAAGCGGCCATCCAATTAGTCAGCCATTTAAGCTACTCTCCTTTCTTTTGATTATTCAAGCGGTGCTTACCCGCTGAACTGCAACATAGCACTAGTAACCGTCTAACAAAGGATAATGTATGGTTGCAATCATCCACTTGACCCTTTAACTTGAACTGTGACCTAGGTGTGGTTACCCATGTAGCTACCATATGCATTTATATCTCTTATATCAGATGACCTTATAGGTCAATGTAATTAGCTGCAACCAAGCGCTAATATATTCCCTTGTAAATGAGGTTTCTCAATAATAATGTCAGAAAACAAATTATATAATCTCTTGTTTATTATGTACAATTGCATTGTTTGTAGTATTCATACTTGTTCGACGGAATGACGTTCTCATTGTATGCTTTTCCCTTATGCAAAAAAACCTCAATAAAAGCGAAAAAATTAAAAAAGTGATTGCTACACAATATTGCTAGATGTTGGGGTCCTGCTCTGACTTTTCCTGAAGATCCCCTTAGCTGTATGCAGTGTTTCCCAAATCCAGTTCTCAGGACACTTAACAGGCCAGGTTTTTATTATATTTTAACCTGTGCTCTAGCTAAGATATAATAATATCTGACCTATTAAGGGTCCTGAGGACTAGTTTTCAAAAACACTGCTGTAAGGAATATCATGTTTTAAATACATATGAAAATGTACATATATATATTAAATGTGTGTCCTGACCCCTGCATACAGACTATGCATGCATTAGCAATGAATAGAGCTTTAATTAATCTAGACCATGTATACAAAATCAAATCTTAAATGTTGTCTGTGGCCATTTCAGAGTGTGTGCAACATAATAGTATTATTATAATTGATGCTTGGAACACTTGAAAAGATGTCAAAAAGGCCTTTGCGACTTTATCAAGTGCCTTTATGTGTCAAATTCAATAAAATGGTCTCTAAAAACTGTTGAAAAGTATCAGTAAAATAGTTTATTTTTGTGTGAGTCAAAAATGCAGCTGAAAATCCACTATTTGAGATGTTATGAAAAAATGGCCAATAGATTTTGATCCACACCATTGTTACATATACTGCTGCCGTATAATGCTCAAGACGTGAACTCTCTTTAGTTCTCATGGAAAGGATCTAAGTTTCAACAAAGGATACAAAGATAAATAAATAAATGATAGTATACCTCTCTATCTCCATCTTGAAAGTCATAGGAGCACATGAGGTGGGGCCGTTTGGCCAAGCCCACCCCTAATGTCAAGGTAGCTTCTGCTGCTTGGTGCACACCAGTGGATTATTTATGCATTTTTTTAATTCATGCTTTTAATTGCAGCAGCTCAGAAATAATTCCTCCTTTATTGTATATGAGGGAAGGAGGTGAACATATACATATTGCCATCCCTTGATTAGATACTTCATAGGAGCTGAAGCATGCTTATAGGCATATTACACTCTCCCCAAACTGTGCAAAGCAGAAGTTGCAGCGCATTGCCTCATTGGTCACTACACACAGGATCAGCTCTCTGGGTGTGTTGAATGTTTGTGTGTGTGAGATAGAGAGAGAGAGAGATAGAGAGAGAGAGAGAGAGAGAGAGAGAGAGAGAACGGTTGTGTTACCTCACATTTTTCCAAGCAATAGTGCTATTTGCTAACAGTGGGCTAGATTATTAGTTGAGGGCAAAAATATTAACCCATTGCTCAAGTGCGTTCAATTGCACTTTTTTTTATCTCCTATTAAAGGCTGTGACACACTGCAAGCGAAGCAAAACGGTGCGCAGCGTGTAGATGCAACTGTGTGTGCTCAGTGTGTCCTGCCTTTTCATCTCTGAGCCGTCTGCTGCGTCAGGTTGCATAGCTGAGCACACAGAGATGAAATAATTGAACTAAATGTACTTTACTTATGTATAATCAGCAGCTAACAATGGCTAAGAACAGAGAGGGCAACTAACCTCTATAAAACAAAAGAGACGCTACATTTTGGACTGATAAAGTTGGATACTGGATACTGCACAAAAGAGCCTACTGCAAAACTCAAGTCATTCACACATGCTACAAGACAGATACCGGATAGCGAGCGGCCACATAATTGTCCCGCCTTGTCTTTGCCTTCAGTGGCTAGGGGACATAGCTTGTGGAGCTGACTAAGCTGAGTGAAGGAGGCTGACAAACAAGGTCTGAAACGGACCGCAAAACATGCGACAGTAGGAGCAGCACGGTGGAAAGTGATCCACCAGGATCACAAAGTAGCTGGCGATCAGGAGACAGATGATGGGAAATAAAAAGGGTGACTCCTGGTGCAGGTCAATGGTGCTTTCAAGAACCCGGTATTAACTCAAGTGTAACAGGGTACTCACATTTATCAAAGCACCCAATGGTACATATAGCACCTACTGGACTATTTTAGTGGCCCAGTGCACATTAACAGTAGTATCCTTGGTATATTGTTCCAAAGTGCCTAGAGTAATCATAGGCGGTAGGTAAAGCAAAAAGACTCGTAAAAAGTGCTTAATTAAAAAAATATAGTTTATATTAAAAAGATATAAAGTATACAGTATGTAATAAAAACAGGTACTACATTGCTACACGTTTCTCGGCGTCCACTGCGCCGTTTCCTCAGGCATATAGTACTCACAGTGGACAACCCTGCCTAGTCCCATTACGAATCTCAAAAGCTTCCGACAGATGTCCATAAACTCAAATCTGTGATGAAGGATTAGAGTAGAGGGCAAAAACTTGGGAAATAAATTTAGATGGAAAACCAAATTTAATTAAGGTGGAGTGGAGAAAAGTCCAATCTAATCTGTCAAAACCTTTCTCTGCGTCTATTGACAAAAAGACTGACGGCATTTTAGCAAATTTAATATGATCTAGGAGAGTAATAACTTTGCTTATATTATCCCTGGCTTCTCTAGTCTGTACAAAACCCACTTGATCGCCATCAAGCAGAGATGTTATATAGTTTATTCATCCTGCTAGCTAAAATTTTGGCATAGAGTTTAATATCTACATTAAGCTGAGAAATTGGCGTATAATTTGCTGGTGTTGATGTGGATTTCCCTGATTTCTGAAGCACCGTTATATGTGCTTGTAGCATAGTATCCAGGAATACGTGACAATCAGAGACATAGTTAAATAACAAGGCCAGATGGGGACTTAGCACGGTTTTAAAGTTTTATAGTAGAGGACCGTAAAGCCATCTGGGCCTGGTGATTTATTAGGCTTTATATCTGCAATTGCTGCCAAAACTTCCTCTTCACTTATTGGTGCTTCTAATAATGTTGCTTCCTCCGCCGAAATGTGTGGGAGATGTATCTTTCGCAAATAGTTGTCACATGCTTCCTTATGCTTACTAGAGGGTCTATCCGGGTATATATTATAGAGTTTGTGGTAGAATTTGTGGAAAAGTTTAGCTATGCCTACAGAATCCTCTACCTGTGACCCAGAAATAGAGTCTATGGAGTGTATGTAAGATTTTATTTGTTGTTTCCTCAGGGCCCTTGCTAAATATTTCCATGTTTTATTACTCTCCCCGTAAAACCTCTGTCGTAACAATAGCTGCTTCCGTTGAGTTTCAATATGCAGAAGCTCATTTAGTTTATTTCTTTTTTCAGTAAGTGAGTCTTGTTGAGAAACATCCCCAGGGTTCAATTTTACCAAATAGTCTGTCTGCTATTTCTTGGGCCAATGCCGAATACACTTTCCTATTTGCTCTTTGCCTAATCGCCGTGGTTCTAATATATTCACCCCTTATATATGCCTTGTGTGCCTCCTAGATCACGTCCGGGTTGGTTTCTTGTATGTTATTTATTAAAAAGTAGGTGTCTTATTGTTTTGTGTAGTTCTCTAGGTTTTTTGGATCTAGCAGCAATGCATCTTCTAACCTCCAACAAAATGGTCTAATAGGCACAGAAGGCCATTTAAAAAAACATTCCACCACGAATGATCGGACCATGTCATATGTTTTATGCGGCATTGTTTAATATAGGAGAGGGCACTGTGATCTGCTAAAATGTAATCCAGCCATGAATAATTTCTATGTGGGTTGGAGAAAAAAGTATAATCTCTCTTATCTGGATGTAGATATCTCCAGGTGTCATGCAAGGCAAGTGTTTTGAAATACCTCCACACAGAATGGAAGACTTTCTGTCAAATATGGGTTTTAGAGCTTGAGCAGTCAACTCTAGGGTCTAGTGGGATATTTAGATCTCCCTCTACAATCAAGGGGCCCTTTAATATATCAAGAATTCTAGCAGCTGCTGTATTAAAAAACACACCTTGATGTCTATTTGGTGCGTAGAGATTAATTAAAAAGGTTTACCATATAGCAAGCCCATAACTCCCAAATATCTACCCTCTTTATCCTTGTTTATTTGCAAAGCTTTAAATGGGATAGACTTGTGGATAAGGATGCTTATGCCATTAATTTTTTTTTTTTAAAATAAGTACTATGAAAATGTTGTGTATATTGCGAGGAAAAATAATTTGGAATCCTATTTCCTTTAAAATGAGTTTCCTGCAGTTTGAGAATCTTTCCCCCTTTTTTATGTATATACTGCAAGACCATAGCCCTTTTATTTGGACAATTAAATACCTGAACATTCTGGGTGATTATATGTAGACATTGAACATCACCATATACAGTCATCATAAATCATGCACAGACTTGCCACTCATATTCACCAGATACAGTTTGTCTGTAAGGTTACCGTGAACACACCCTGGGCTTAACAAAAACAAAATATACATAACATTAATATAACAGTAGTGTAAAAGCATAAAGCTTCACAGGTATGGGGGATTAACCATTCTAAGTAATATATAAATTAGCTATAGTACATCCTAAGTCTTAAATCTGCTATAGAGATAAACATAACTATGCTCATCTGGCATCACACTAAACATGAAAAACCATGCTTCTCCCTCTCCAAAACCTCTCACCCATATTCTATCATGAAACCTCCAGTCCCTACATCAGTCTCTGAGAGAAAAGAGAGTCCCATGTCCTTTCCTTAATGGAGAAGCAGTCGTCTAAAAAAATGACAAAAATAATATACTTATGCATAGTCTAGGCGGCCTCTTGTACAGCAGTTTCCCTTATTGATTGCTTGGAGGAAGATTTATCGCTCTTTCTTGAAGATACTCTTTCCTACTCCGGTCTTTGAGGGAGTGGTGCTTCCTTTTGCAGGGGCCTATGCACATGTGACTTGGCTATATCATCCATTATGGGTGGTTCTATATGTAGCTCTTGCATACTGAAGGGATGTCATCTGGGGTGTCGCATAAAATACGTCTTACTCTCCACTGTATTTGCATATTAAAAGGATGGCCCAACTATAGGGGATATTTTGCTGGCGGAGCTTGTTTGTTGGAGGTCTCAAATCTCTTCTTTTTTGAAGAGTTATAGTAGACAAGTCTTCAAACAGTTGCAACTCTGTTTCTTTAAACTTGATTGGATGTTTTATCCTTGCCTTTTTCATCAGTGCTTCTTTAATTTGATAACTCGTAACTTTTACAATTACATCCCTTGGGGGTTGATCCTCTGAAGGTCTGGCTCTCAACGCTCTATGTACTCTATCCAGAGCATAAGATAAATCATCGCCCTCATCCGTTAAATAGGCGAATAGACATTGGACATATTGGTCCAAGGCTCATGGGGACACCTCCTCTGGTATACCCCTCATCCGGCTGTTGTGTTGGTGGCTCCTATTCTCCAAATCATCAATCTTGTTTTCCAGTTGTAAGATTGTTAGGTCCTGTTGAGATAGTTTACTTGAAAAGTTGGATATTACTGTATGCTGATTGGCTGTGTCTTCCTCTAGCTTTTCCGCTCTTTGTCTTACCTCAGTAAGATTTTTCTTAATGTCCGCAATTTCTTCGTGGATGCAATGCTTCACTTGTTGTATAAGAGAGGTAAAGTCTTTCTTTGAAGGCAGCGAAACCAGTAAAGTTTTAGGTACTGTGACAGCTTGTCATATACTTTCAGGATCAGAATCTGAGGACACTGAGTCATTTCTCATTCTGGGCTCTGGATCCAATGATGCTGATAATTGTGAAGCATCTAGGCACTTAAAGAATTTATTCACTGACGGTGTCACATTTGCTTTTTTTTTCAGAGGATTATCCCTTTATTACCTTTTTTTGGAGACATGGTGATTTTTTCCCCCTCGGTATTTTATTAGATGTAACAGTAAATTTTGTTCAGACTAGTCAGAGCTAACTATAGTTGTGTCATCAGCCACCCTTAAAGAGCTTACAGGTTGTGAGGGGGGCTATGATGTTAGTAGGTATATTTATAATTCAACTTTCCACATCTAACACCCCTTTTCCTATATCACTCAAGTCCCTTGATATTATCAGTTTGTATTAAGGCTTGTCACGGTCAGCATATAAAACACCTGTGAGGGCTCATGTTTTGAGTGTGGCATACATAATTTATATCTGCGCAGCAGCTCATAGGCCTCTCTGTACTTATATCACCTCCAAGCAGGCCATTATGTATTATGGAGAATCCCCAGCTTAATAAAGATTGGGCTAATTTCCCATTTGCATCATTCTTTGAACAGGATACCCTCCATCCCTCATTTTACTCACTGTACATTTGTAACTGCGTGACACCTCTTGATTCTGGACAAGTTCCGATCTCGCTACGCTTTTATAGCGCATCTGCTGTCATGTAGCCTTCCTGGGCCCCTGTGGATCAGTGCTATACCCGTGGTTCTGTCCCTGTGATCTTTGGGGCTTTGATCGTTAAATTTACAACAGTGCGTGGTTGTGGCCCATTGATCATGACTAGCAGTTTTTGTCTCCTGTGCCGTTGCGCCTCTAGGGCATGATCACCCCTTCTAACCCAGCATGGAGGTGTCTACCTAAGAAGCTCCTGACAATCTCTTGGCACAGACCGGGTTTTTAACTATTATAGCCCGTCCTGGGCAGTAGGATTGAGGTAAATAGCTCACTTTTTTAACGGAGCTCACAATGGTGCAGCCATCTCAGTCAAGCGCTGGCTCCGCCCCTGTTCTGTGGATTTCTATGCAAAACAAATTCATTGATATGTCTAACTTTGAAAAAATACAGGCAGCAGAGGGCCTTCTCTTCACAATAGAAAATGTGATGCAGATAAAATAGTCTTCACAAAAAAGTGTGTTGTAAAAGTGCCAGCTTTCTTTTGGGTAAGTGCATTGATGTGTAATCTTTATATTCCCTCACAAGTAGTTAACATGCAAAGTGAAGTGTCAGGACCTAATGTAAGAGCTTAAAGTTTTTTAAACACTAGGATTTACCAGAACTACAAATAAAGGGGACTTTCAGTCATGAAGTATAAAATACTTTATGCTGAAAGTTCCTTTATTTGCCTGTAGTGTATGCCACACTGAGTGCCTCAGGCCTCCCATGGCATTACGCTATTTTTTTCAATGAGGTGATGTTTCCACCGCTTAAACCAATAGCCATGTGCCCCAGTTGGCATTATGCTGTATGACTAGCTCACTATTGGCTAGCTTTACCTCATTGATAAAATAGCATTCTGCAGTGGGTGGCCTGAGGCTCTCAGTGCAGCATATGCTACAGGCAAATAAAGGAACTTTCAACTTGAAGTATACTTAAAGGGACATGAAACCCCAAAAAATTATTTCATGATTCAGATAGAAAATACAATTTTAAACAACTTTCTAATTTACTTCTATTATCTAATCTGTTTCATTATCTTGGTATCATTTGTTGAAGGAGCAGCAATATACTACTAGTTTATAACTGAACACATGGGTGAGCCAATCACATTTATATATGTAGCCACCAATCAACAGCTAGAACCTAGGTTCTCTGCTGCTCATGAACTTGCCTAGATAAACCTTTCAGCAAATGATAACAAGAGAAGGAAGCAAATTAAATAATAGAAGTAAATTGGAAAGTTATTTAACCCTTTGAGTGCTAAGCACTTTCCCACCTGGGTGCTAAGCACATTTTAAGGGTTTTTAGTTTTACATTTATTTAAATATTTTTTTTAAAAACTTTTTTCTTTTATTTTCAGATCCCCAAGACTTATACCATTGGAAAGGTTAGGCAATTACCTTTCCAACGGTGGGTCTTGGGGGTCTGTAGCTGCTTAGATGCCTGAGATACAGGCTTCTAAGCAGCATGCCCCTTTCCCTATATTGTCAATTGTCATTTTTAAATAAAGTTGCGCGGTGACGTCATCACGTCATTACGCGTGACATCACCACGCAAAACGGAAAGCCCCGGCGATGCCTGTCTACAGGCATGATCGCCGGGAGCCCCCAGATCTCCCTCAAGGTGGGAGAGTGCTAGTGATGGCTCTGAGCCATCGTTAGCACCTGAGTGAGAAACTCTGTGATGGCTCAGAGCCGTCGTTAGCACTCAAGGGGTTAAAATTGTATCCTCTATCTGAATCATGAAAGAAAATTTTAGAGTTTCATGTCCCTTTAATGACTGAAACGCCCCTTTATTTTTAGCACTTGTAAATACTAGCATTTAAAAAAACACTAAGATTTACCATCATTTTAATAATCCAATTTCTTCCAATGTGTGAAGAAGTTATTGAAAGTATTAGTTCCACATATCCTTATAACAGTTTAAACCCATTAGGTGCCAGGAGGAGAAGAGGGATTACATCCTTCCTTGTTACCCAACAGATTAATGAAAATACCATGATAAAAAGACTACTAGTAGCATCAACTAAACTAATGGGTGGAGTCAGGGGTGGAATGCACTGGCGATATTGCTGTTGTCCCCGTACTGTCATTGGTTGAAATACAGAAGACAAATGGAAAGATAAAGAGTTTATAAACTTTAAGGGACATAAAACACTAACAGCCAGATTACAAGTTTTGTGTTATTGCTGGCTCGTTAATAACTTGCAAGTTATTTTCACTGTTCACCTTTCATAGCGCTGCTATTATAGGTTTGCAAAAAAACGGCTTGTACGGGCGATATGGTTGCGTTGAGCTCCATACCTCACCCAAATACAAGCAGTGTTTTGACGTGCTTGTGCACAATTTCCCCATAGATATCAATGGAGAGAGACGGCTAAAAAAAAGCAATCGTGGAGCGTAAAGCTCCGTAACACAGCCCCATTGATGTCTATGGGGGGAAAAAATGTATGTTTAAACCTAACACCCTAGGTTAAAGAAACAGAGAGCAAGGGCACACAGTGAATGTAATCCAAATGTATGTGAGACGGAAATTAAATCCTCTCCTGGATCTTACAAGAGCGCTCTCCATCCCCCCTTGTAATCGTTATCAAGAGGTAAAAAGCTTACACAATGCAGGAAAGTCTAAAAACCTTCCGTGTATTATCTTGATTGAAGACACAAAAAGTTCCACATACCTCCGGTACAAGTTACGCACTGGCATCAGACACCGGGTATTCACCGTTTCCCATGGACGGAGAGCGTCCTCAGCAGCTGTGTTCAGCTTTTCAAACCATCCGGTGTGAGCCCTGCTGTGCTGTTTACGAGTCCGGGTAATTCAATTGCGGTGACGTCAGACGTGAGGTGTCTTCAGGGGAGGAGATAGTACTAAGCAGGATAAACAGTGATTCTAAATGCTGGTGGCAGAATGATTCAAGGAGTAGAGTAGAGCCACTGTGTTGAAGAATAAAAAGTCCTTTATTAAACAAAGTTTAAAAAAATTAATGTACAGCAAGGAAACATCCTAGAACAAGCGTAGGTGTAGCACAAATGCTGACATGTTTTAGCCCTCAGGCCGTATTCGTAGCATACAGTGCTCTCACAAAGGTGGGTCTTAAAACAGGTAAAGTATTACCTGATTGGATACAATTAAAATAAGTAACACCTACTACATTGAACAAACATTAACCCATGCATGCCTAGAAAAAGTGGAGTACCAGGTGAAAAAAATAAATATATCAAATTTACATATATACATATGCTGAATAAAGATCATAAGAGCTTGCTAGACATTTGCAAACAGGCAAATAATTACCAGATAGTTAACCACAATCAAAAGATACATAGAGATATGAACATGAATGACATAAAATGGTTAATCTTAAACTCTATAGAATCGAATCGGGCACAAAAGAACCCAAATCTGTTAGATAGAAAATCTAAGGGACCACATGCCATATAGATTTTACATCTAATTAATAAAATACAATTATCTAAATTACAAAAAAAAAATAAACACTAAATTACACAAAATAAAAAAATAAATTATCAAAAATAAAAACGAATTACTCCTAATCTAATAGCCCTATCAAAATAAAAAAGCCCCCCCCCCAAACAAAAAAAACAACCTAGCTTACACTAAACTGCCAATGACCCTTAAAAGGGCCTTTTGCGGGGCATTGCCCCAAAGAAATCAGCTCTTTTACCTGTAAAAAAAAATACAAACACACCCCCAACAGTAAAACCCACCACCCACACAACCAAACCCCCCAAATAAAACCCTATCTAAATAAACCTAAGCTCTCCATTGCCCTTAAAAGGGCATTATCTCTTTTACATTGCCCAAAACCCTAAGCAAAAAATAAAACCCACCCAATAAACCTTTAAAAGAAACTAACACTAACCCCCCGACAATCCACTTACAGTTTTTGAAGACCCGACATCCATCCTCATCCAGGCGGCAGAAGTCCTCATAGAAGCTGGCAGAAGTCTTCATCTAAGCGGGCAGAAGTCTTCATCTAGACGGCATCTTCTATCTTCATCCATCCGGTGCGGAGCGGGTCCATCTTCAAGACATCCGGTGTGGAGCATCCTCTTCTTCCGATGGCTGCTGAAGAATAAAGTTTCCCTTTAAATGATGTCATCCAAGATGACGTCCCTTACATTCCGATTGGCTGATAGAATTCTATCAGCCAATAGGAATTAAGGGGGAAAAATCCTATTGGCTGTTGCAATCAGTCAATAGGATTGAGCTTGCATTCTATTGGCTATTCCAATCATGTTTCTAATGCGGGAGGGCGGCAGTTTAGGGGTTAATAATTTTATTATAGTGGCAACAATGTCGGGGAGCGGCGGAATAGGGGTTAATACATTTTTTAAGTTTCGGTGATGTCCGGAGCAGCAGATTAGGGGTTAATAAATGTATAATACTGTTTGCGATGCGGGAGGGCCTCGGTTTAGGGGTTAATAGGTAGTTTATGGGTGTTAGTGTACTTTTTAACAGTTTAGTTATGAGTTTTATGTTACAGCTTTCTAACGTAAAACTCATAACTACTGACTTTAAATGGCGGAATGGATCTTGTCGGTATAGGCTATACTGCTCACTTTTTTGCCTCCCCGCAAAACTTGTAATACAGGCGCTATGTAAGTCCCATTGAAAAAGGTCTTTTTTAAAAGTGCGGTATTGACGTTGTGTGACGGCCAAAAAAGTGTGCGGTACAGCTATTATGGGCCATAACAATGCTTTTTCACTCATAACTAGGCTGACTATATTGCCACGTATGAAAAATACCTATGTCAGAGCTGTTTAGAAGAAAAGCTTTGAATAATGTTCTGTTATAAGAACCCTGACATATGTATTTTTCATATGTGCCCCTTTTTAAAGCGGCAATATGGTCAGCCTACTCATAACGCAAAACTTGTAATCTGGCTGTAAATAAATTCTACACTGTAAAAAATGTCTGTGAAATTAACTGTAAAAATGCTGTATAATCATGACATCAAAATTGTGTAAATTGAAAAACAATAAAACTGTGTTAAATTTACAGAAATATTCTGAAAATACTAAAAAATACAATTGAAAATCCCGAACCAAACACAACTGTTAATTTTACAGTAAGAATATGTTAAAAGAATCATATTTATTTGTAGAATTTACAGAATACAGTAGTTTAAACAGAGAAAACACTGTAATACCTAAAGCAAAACAATAAAGTTAAAATTACAAACTGACAGTGTTAAATAATGTTTTTGTTAGGCAGATTTTCATATGTATACAGAAAAAAATTGTATTACATTTGACACATTTATATGTTATATTTTACTGATAAGAATGTGTAAAAGTACAGTAAAATGATGTTAATATGAAGGGTTTCAAAATCCAGTTGTGTCTGTTTAGAATTGAGCAGGCCTAACAATATATTAGAAAAACTATAGTAAAATTATAATAGTAGTAGGTCACTTTAAAAAAATATATATATATATTACATATGAACTATTTAAAAGATGTAGTGTTTTTTTTTAATAAATGCAGCCTCCCATAAAGGAAGTGACAGAGCAGGAAGTACAATCAGCTTCCTGTAGGGCTCAGTGTTTCTTATCATCCATCTTGTGCATAGCTCTTCAGCTCCTGCTCTTTGCATAACCTAATAACTGTAAGCAGTAGATTACTTGCTAACACTGTCCTACATTCTATTCACATTGATTATCCTGCATTCCTGCATATTTTTTATTCTTATGTCAGACTTATGTAGCATTAAGTTGCTGCGGGTTGCCACCTCAGCCATGTTTTTCTGGACACTTATGAGTTACACATGCTGCAGGGTGTGCAGGGAGGAACATGTATTGTGTTTCTGGACAGCACTATTCATATTCCTCCCTGCACACCCTGCAGCATGTGTAACTTATAAGTCTTCTGTATTTTAAGGGACAGGTGGCAACCTACTGCACATGTGTAACTTGCTTATTGTAATTCCATTCTATTCTTTTAGCATTTACAGTTTCTACAAGAGCTATCACAGCAATAAATTCAGTCTTTACAAAGACAAAACCACTATTTCTGTCTACCTTGTGTATTGCTGTATAGTTCCACAGTTACTGGAGTGAGGATATATTTTTTAGTCATAATAATATTGCTGACTGACTGAGGGTTAATTAATTAGTCTGGTAGGTTTCTTGCTTACTGCTTTACTTTTTCAGCATTTGTGGAGCAGTGGATTTTGCGATCAGCCATGTATGGTAAAACTTATAAAACAGGCAATTTTGTTAGTTTGCTAAAATTGATTACCTTTTCTTTTTCCCAGCAAAACACTTGAGACGTTGAGGGGCTGTGTGCTGCACTGTAGGGTTCATAGGAATGAACCCCATTGCTTTTTTAAAAAATGTTAGCGCTGGCTGCAAGCAGACATTTTGTACGTATTCAGCTTTTAAAGCTCGTTTCTAGGGATGGGAAAATGTGTTAATTTCAAAATTCGAATGTTACAACTAATGTTATTTCTGAAATTTGAATTACAAATCCGAATGTTGATACGAATGTATATTTTAAAAAATTCTATAATCGAGTGCTATTTACAGTTTTCGAATGTCACTTTCAAATTCGAATGTTTATAATTAGATCAAATGTCTACATTCAAAATTTTGAATTTGACATTCTATTTAACAAATACTATTCAGAGGTTCAATAGTTCATGTGGTAGGGAATCTAGTAAATTGATACATAAAAGATACAAATATATCAATTTGAACGTTTCTATTTCGATCGAATATTGCATAATTCGAATATTACATTTAAAGAAAGCATTAGAAATACTATTACAGACATACAAATTCTAATTTTTCAAATTCGAATATTGCATAATTCGAATATTACATTTAAATAAAGCATTATAGAAATACTATTACAAATATATAAATTCTTTTTTTTTTATATATATATATTTTTATTAACACACAAAAATACAGATGACAAGATATCCACGTGTCAGATATAACTATCCAATCTGACCGTTTCATTAATTTAAAATATACAGATCTAACAAAAATTCCCAGTTTTGCCAAAAAAGAAAAAAACAGACATTTTATTTGCAGGTAATAAAATTAAAGCCGAAGAGGTAAAAGAAAGAAAACATTCTTTGTAATTCTGTCATTTCCCTTGTACATTCAGGCACCTGTTAGGCTGAACAAGAGTTATGTTGATAAATCTGTTACCTCCACCATCATATTGTTAACCTCTCTAACTACTATTCCATCTACAATCGACATCACTTTTTAGTGCTTACTATGCCTCTCTAAAACTCTCTACTTCTTTTGACAAATTCACTTGAATTCTTATGGATGGACTGGGAATTGCCATGCCCATCATTGTATTAGAGTTTATACTTATAAGAAGGAAGGGTATAGCTCAATTGATTTAGGGCATGTAGTGGGGGGGAAGTGAAGGGGGAAAGGAAGAACGAGAAGAGAAGAGAAAAAAAGGGGAGGTTCTTATCAGTATGATCATATGGAGTGGACCTCGTCTCATCTCTCCCCAGGACTTCCAGAATATCTGGGGAACCAAAATCTAGGTTTGTTATCAATGTCCAATTGTTGTCTAATCCATTCTGCTGCCTTAAAACCTGATACTATCTTTATCTGTGCATCTGTTGGAAGTGAGATAATATATGCTTTCCATTTAGTAAAGAAGTGTCTTATCTGATTATTGTTATGTATTTTAACATTAAGCTGTTCCAGCACCATCTGATATTGTACATTCTTTAAGAAATCTGAAAAATTGGGTCCTTTATAACTTTTCCAGTTCCTTAGTATCAGATTCCTCTCTACCAGAATTATTGTATTAATAAATCTGTAATTTGGGTAGCAGTTGAATAGGTGTATAGGAAAATTATCTTACTGGATTTTAATTTAAACTGATCTCCCATGATCTTAACACACCAAAAGTTTATTTTTTGCCAGAATTGACAGATCTTAGGGCATGCCCATAGATAGTGGACCAACTCTGCCTTATACGCACCACTCTTAAAACATTTCCCTTCCACCGGTGCCCATTTAGCCATTCTTGCTGGCATTAAATAAACCATATTTATAATCTTGACTTGAGATTCTCTCCAGTTAATCGAGGCCACGGCTTTAGCTACCAGACCAATACTTTGTGTTACCATTTTCTTATTCACAGATTAATTGGGTCTATTCCATTTTCCCACTATCATGAGGATATGTACTTCCCCGTGAAAGTTCACTAACATATTATAGGTCAGTGAGATGGAAGTATTCCCATCATAATATCGCTTGATCACCTCATCCAAATTCTCCTGCTCTAGTTCTAATCCAGTTTCTATTCTTATCTTCCTTATCCAGTGACTAACTTGCAGATATGCATAGAATGAGGTTCTTGGTAGGTCGTAGACCCCTCTCAATTCTTCAAAAGTTCTTACCACTAAAGTTTTTCCCTCACACATCTGTCCTATAAATTCAAGTCCGTTTCGTGCCCATAATGTAAATTCAGACCTACCTAATCCTGATGTAAACTCTGCATTACCTACCAATGTAAGAACTATCTGCGATAGTCAAACCTTATTTCGGCGCACATCTTCTGCCAAGCCACAATAATATATTTAAACGAACATAACTGTGTAATGGTTCCAATGCAGTTTTGGGGAGGAACAATGTAAGATAGCCTTTAATGAAAGGTGCATAACTATGTTGGATTCTATTTAAAAAAAGTAGTAAAATCTCTCAGCAATCCAGTCAAGTGCAAACTTACAGAGAGCAGCATAATTGTAAAATCTAATGTTTGGACATGCCAACCCCCCCATATATTTTGGGGAGTGTTAGTATATGCAAAGAGATTCAATGTTTCTTCCCCTGCCAAATGAACTTATTGAAAATCCTATGAAGAAAGGATATATCTTTATTATGCAGGAGCAACGGTAAGTTTTGAAGAATATATAACAGTTTAGGGAATATAATAATTTTTATTAGCATGATCCGCGACGTGATTGATAAAAGAAGGTCCATCCAGTTCTGTAATTTAACTTGAAACTCCTCAAGACACTTAGTAAAGTACAGTTCATACCATTGTGTTGGATTACTACTTAAAGTGATACCCAAATATTTGATCTGTTGAGTTACCTGAAAAGGATGTGATACTATATGTGCTGGTCTGTAGATCCACAACAGTTTGGATTTTTTGTTATTTATCTTATAGCCAGAGAAAGAACTAAACAGATCCAGAATCTGGAGTACCTGTGGTATGGACTCTGTTGTGTTGCTCAAGAACAAAAGAAGATCATTGGCAAAAATGGACAATACCATCTCCTGCCTTCCTATCTGTATCCCTTTTACTTCCTGTCTAAGGTAAATCGCAAGTGGTTCCAAGCCTAGGTTGAACAGCAGAGGTGACAATGGGCACCCCTGGCGTGTACCTCTCTTCAAAGGGAATTTGTCTGATAAATATCCGTTAACTATAACTGCTGATAGTGGTGCTTTATACAGTGATGGAACAAAATGTTGAAAAGTCCCCGTCAGACCAAAACCCTCCAAAGAGGAAAAAAGATGGTCCCAACTAATCAAGTCGAATGCTTTCTCAGCATTGACGGTTAATATTGCCAAATCCTGCTTCATACACAAATTTTTACCTGAGATCTTATTCCAGTAATAGTCTAGTATTAGTTGGACTTTCTGTAAATTTTTAACCGGATTCCTACCCGTCATGAATCCAGCCTGGTCTGGATGTATAATATAATTCATACCTGGTTTTAGTCTATTAGCTATGATAGCTGTTAGAATTTTATAATCCTGGTTCAAAAGAGAAATAGGTCTATAAGATGTTGGGAATTCCGGATCTTTACCTTTCTTTAGTATTAAAGTTATGTTTGAAGCTGCAAATAATGGAGAATGGGGTTTCTTTTCAATAAAATATGCATTGAATAATGCACTCAGAATAGGAAGAACTTGGTCATTTAATAATTTATAAAATTCTGCTGGTAAGGCATCTGGTCCTGGGGTTTTACCTGATTTTAATCTATAAATAACTTCCAGAATTTCATCTTTAGTGATGGGTTCATTTAATTTTTGGAGATCAGCCATCGAGACCTGAGGAAGGGTTATATTATGCCAATATCTTTCTTTGTTGCTATTATTACTCTGTGTCGGTGACGGTGAGTAGACCTCCTTAAAATATCTTAAAAATGCTTGTCTAATATCTGAGGCCTTAGAAAATATATAAATTCAAATTTTTCGAATTCGAATATTGCATAATTCGAATATAACATTTAAAGAAAGCATTAGAAATACTATTACAAGTATATAAATTCTAATTTTTCGAAATAAATATTTTCTAATGTAATCGTAAAATTCAAAACCGAACATTCGAAAATCAAATGTTAGAATGTTATGTAAACATTTGAAATTCGTTTCGAACAAATGAATGTGTTAAAATTCGTTTTATATTTCGAATGTTGCAAAACATTCGCCCATCCTTATTCTTTTCTATTGTGTTCACAATGTGTATGAACCCTCTGTTACTGCTAGAGACTTTGTTACAGATTTTAAATGTGTCATTTCACTGTGTCAGCACCAATTTCATACATTTCCTACATTGTCTTTTTTCTTCCTTTCTCTATTTTTTTCTCATTTCTGTCCATTTGGACACAGATTCATTTTGCACTACGTTGTTGTTTTTTGTTTGTTTTTTACTGTAATGTATGTTTTTATACAATTTATTTATTTATTTATTTATTTTTTTAGGTCGATCCTGCTATTTTTCAAGATGGTTTATGTTGTGTGTGGATCGAAACATTATAGTCGACAACATGAAGTGTCCACCCCCTGGGAATTCCCCCGGATTGTCCAGACACTCCGTCGGCTATTCCAGGGTGGAAGAAGCCACTAATCTTGGTGTGATTAGCAGAACAATGAGTATACTGGACGAAGTGTGGAGGACGTTGTCTGCATGGAACGGGGAAACCCGCCAACATTCCCCACATTTTGTCTACAGCAAAAGGGTTAATAATATTTAATTATTAATTTTAATTATTATTTAAACAACACTTTAAAGATTTAATTAATAATAGCTTGAAAAAATGTTTTAGGAACTATGTGAAGTTTTTTGTTGTTGTTAATGAAGCTATTTTATTATTAATACAGTCACCTGTTTTTCTTCTATTTCCAAAGGTGTTTATTTTCCATCATTCCATCAACCCAGAGAAGGGCACGAAAGTAGAGAAGAAAAACAAATCCCATCATCATGTGAACCCTAGAGTTCTTACCTTGATTCAGGAACTATCAGATCATGTGTGGCATGATGTCTGACTATGAACTTAATAGCAAAATAGAATGATCCAGGCACTCTATGTAGGTAAAATAGGCAGATTTATTTTGACAAACACGCAGCAATGTTTTGACTCTCAATGGAGTCTTTTTCTATTGGGAGTCGAAACGTTGCTCCGTGTTTGTCTAAATAAATTTGCCTATCTTACCTACATCTTTCTATTTTGCTATTGATATTTGAGGGCCCTGCCAGTCCTGGACTTGGATGCACCTTGGAGGGTAGTGGAAGCGTACGGTTCCTCCCTTGCTTTACTGGACTTAAGTCAGTAAGATTTGACATGTGCCACAGTCATAGCTTGAAAAATTGTTTCAGCTCATTAGCTGCCTACTTCTTCAAGCTGAAGAACCAATAAAAGTTTTAGACAAAATTGTCAGAGTTTTATTGCTCTTATATTTCATGATTTGCATTCATGTACGTCAATTTGAAGAGATTGTTTGAAGATACATTTGTTCAATTTATTCTAATAAGGAAATGCAGTAATCCTTTAAAGGGCCATTATACCCAAATGTTAAAACACTTGAAAATGATGCAGCATAGCTGTAAAAAGCTGAGTAGAAAATATCACCTGAACATCTCTCTGTAAAATAGAAAGATATTTTACCTCAAAATGTCCTAAGTATTCAATCCCCATTGCAAAGGACTTTTAAGCAGCAAATCAGTATGTATGTTCCGGGACAGGCAAGGTAGTGAGCTTCGTGCACACTCATGTTATTTTCCTATTCAGTTTAAGGAAGTTTACTATGAGAGTCAAATCTCATGAGATCACAGTAAAAGAGTTCATGACCTCAGTAATGTTGAACTTACTCTGGTGAGCTGAGGAAATTGTGAGGTAAAATATTTTTTTACATAGAGATGCTCAGGTGATATTTTCCTGTCAGCTTTTCACAGTTATACTGCATCAGTTTCAAGTGATTTAGCATATGCGTATTAAGTCCCTTTAAGAGTGATAAAAATTCTAACTTTTGGTCATAAAAATATAATCTCTTAATTGTTCTCTGACAACTTTTGGAGAAAAGTCTTTTCCTCTTTCTTGTCTTTTTTTTCTCTATTTTTCTTTAAAGGGACATGCATCACTTAAAAACACCTATTGAGACAACTGTCTCATTCAGTAGTTTAATAACTGATTGAGACATCTGATTATTAAAGCAAAAATAAATAAATAAAACAATTTTTAAGCATATGCTTACCTTCCACCGGTTCCTCCCCCTGCTTCTCAATCGCATTCCAGGAATGCATAAAGTGCACACCATGCATGTGCACCTCCCTGAAACGCAAGTGCCATCAGACGATTCCCCTCTGATGGAGCTTGTGTACACGTGCGGTGTGAACTTTCTGCATTCCGCGTAATGCGACTGAGATGCAGGGGGAGGGAATGGTGTCAGGTAAGTATACGCTATAAAAATTATTTCATTTATTTAATTTTGAAAATGAGACAGCTGTCTCATTCAGTTATTAAACTACTGAATGAGACAGTTGTCTCAAAAGGGATGCATGTCCCTTTAACTTTTACTCTTTCCTTCTCTCAACTTTGTTTCTTTCCATCTCTTTTCTCTTTCAGATCCAATAAGATGATCACTAATCTGTCTGCTCTCTATTCTAATGTTTGTAAAGTACATATTACAAATTTGTATGTTGAGAAATTACAGATGTTTTTGTTTACTGCTTTGAAGTTAAAGGGATAGTCTAGTCAAAATTAACCCTTTATGATTCAGATAGAGCAGTGTTTCCCAAACCCAGTCCTCAGGACCCTTACTCAGGCCAGATATTTATTATATCTTAACTAGAGCACAGGTGAAATAATCAGCTGATGGATGAGCTGATTGTTTCACCTGTGCTCTAGTAAGATATAATGAATATCTGACCTGAGTAAGGGTCCTGAGGCCCATTTTTGGTTCAACACCCTGGATAGCACTTGCTGAATGGTGGCTACATTTAGACACCAATACGCAAGCGCTATCCAGGGTGTTGAACCTAAAATGGGGCGGTTCTTAAGATTATATTCCTGCATTTTCAAATAAAGATACCAAGAGAACAAAGAAAAATTGATAATAGGAGTAAATAAGAAAGTTGCCTAAAATTACATTCTCTATCTGAATCATGAAAGGTTAATTTTGACTAGACTATCCCTTTAATAAATTCTTATTATTGTTGGATTTTTTTTTAAAGTCTTTCAGTGCAATAACTCTTAAGGCATATCTAGCTTTGCTTATCAAGGTCTGTCGGACCTGATCCAACAGTGCAGATCAGGTCCGACAGACCTTGCTGAATACGGCGAGCAATATGCTCGCTGTATTCAGCATTGCACCAGCAACTCACAAGAGCTGCTGGTGCAACGCCACCCCCTTCAGACTCGCGGCCAATGGGCCGCCAGCAGGGGGGTGTCAATCAACCCGATCGTACTCGATCGGGTTGATTTCCGGGGATGTCTGTCCGCCTCAGAGCAGGCGGACAGGTTATGGAGCAGCGGTCTTTGTGACTGCTGCTTCATGACTGCTGTTTCTGGCGAGTCTGCAGGCTCGCCAGAAACACGGGGCATCAAGCTCCATTCGGAGCTTGATAAATATGCCCCTTAGTCTACACTGGGTTAAATGTTTCACATTTCTGGTAAAAGTCACAAGTCTATAAGAAAGCAGTGCGAACAGATAATTTTTTTCGCTGAGCAATAATCCTAACTGGCAATGTAATGATTATGTAATACAAACAAAAGGGGGCGCTAAAGAAAGACTGATATGTTAGTGATTAACAATTATCAATCTACAAAGTCTGTTATACAATGTAATATATAATCATGACTATAATAATTTTGTATATACAAAATACAAGAGTCCAGAGAAAAGTCCCAGATTTAGCAAGATGCACTTTTAAGGTGTAGGGAAGTCCTTTTTAAATATAGGTAGATATATATGGCTGCCTCCTCCTCACCGACTGATCTGGGTAACAACCGCAGAATATAAAGAAGAATAGAGGGGCGGCTCATGTGCAGGATCATCAAGTGTATATATGAGTACAATACAAAAATGAGCCAAATGGGTACTCACATATTAGTAGAGCACACCAATGTGCTAGTAGGTGCAGGCTGTAGAATTATCGGGTGTAACAGCTCACCCCCAGCTTGGACTTCCTGTGTGCTGCAGTGAATATATAAAGCATAAATAGAAAGCACTATATGTGCAGATTAATCAAAATATGACTATATCAATTTCAATTTCAAAGATGCCAAATGGGTACTCACATACTGTCCAAGCATACCAATGTGCTGGTAGGAGCAGGCTGGCAGATTTCATATAGGTGTGTCAGCTCCCCCCCAAGATTTTTCCCAAAGTGCAGGATCCAGGTGCAAGGGAGTACTAGTGAAAGTGCTCCAAAGTCGATGAACACAGGCAGATAGGCAAGGTGTTTCCACTCAAAGTTGTTTTTATATATAAAAAGTGGTGTTTTATTAAAAAAGATTTAAAAACAAAATACAAAGAGTGAAAAAAGGGGTATTCAAATATTCCCCTATACATGCAACGTGTTTCTCGGCTCTAAGGCCATTTCCTCAGGCATAATATTCACCTTGCCAATACATCTGCTTTATATAGCCCCTACCTAAGACAAATGGACAATGTTCAAACCTTAAGGGTGCGTGTTCTCTACTCAGTTAATTGGATACACCTGCATACTCTAATTCTACCTAAATGATTAGAAAAACCCTCCAGGCTGTGTTTGTTGTATTATTTTGCACCAATTTAAATGTATATGAAGCACAACCCAGAACCTTTTCCATCAGAAGGTAGAATAAAAATTTAAAAATTTAATGTACATTTCACTTCATTTATACATTTCAAAAGAGGAAGAAAGAATATACATTTCAGTTTGTTACATTTTATCAACATCATCATTAGTGATTTTTATGAATCACCGGTTAATGTGATATATTATATATATTATTGTCTCACAAGCACCCACTTCAAATAGATTTTTTTGTATAAAGTATATATATATATATATATATATATATATATATTTCATAAGTCCCTCCATCCTTTCTTATAGCATATTGTAGTGACATATTCAATCTGTATAAAAATGATCTGACCCCATATGGGATAGGGGGTGTAAAACAAACAAACGATGGCTATATTAATCTGGCCATCTGTTTTTATTTTCATTGTTAGGAAAAACTCTTTATAATAGAGCGAGTCCTTAACAGTACTATCAACCCCTCCTACCTTTGTATCGCAGTTTGTGTAATTGTCCTTTTCTTTTTTGCAAAAAAATGGTATATATCAGATTGTTTTGAGACACTTCTGATTAAGTATATGCAATCTGCAAGCACCCTAGATTCCAAACACTTCTGTATTTCGTTTTAATTATCACTTGCTTAACCAATGAATGTTTTCCCTAGTGAGGGTAAATATTTAAGACCTATCATAACGGAGATATGTTTGTTCTTGATGCCACCCACTTAATCTTAAGACTTATAGGATGGGCCTTTGTATGCTTTACCCCTTCATGTTATCTTTTGATTGGTTCGTGTGTGCTATCGGTTGAATGTGCCGATAATAGGTCTACATTTAACCCCTTTGTCACTAACCAGGCTACTAAACCCTGTAATGGGATGTCTGTCACAACTAAGGTCTGTGCTACAACAGAGGTCTGTATCGCAACCTAGACTTTCTCAGCCGTAAGCGGTAACTAAACCCTATAGTAGGCTATCTGTCACAGTTAAGATCCCTATCTACAAACTCACTGTTGTTCTAAGTCTGTACCGCAACCGAGATTTTCTCAGCCGTGAGCGGTATGCGTAAAACAGCAATGAGTGAACCAGTGCTGTTTGTTTGATGTTCTCATCAAAACTAGTACTATAATGGATGTAATATATGATAACATAGAACAATTGTATATATATAGAAAATAGTGAATTAGTCTCCTATCCTATACTATAGTGTGGATATAAAAATTAACTGATGATTTGACATAAGTGCTTATGTGCTATATGGGGAATGTGATATATATGCTCATATATTCAAAGACTAAATTCCTACCTTATATTAAAATATATAATGTAATATGTGGTGCCAACAAATAAAGATATATTAACCCTTCGCACTACGTTAGGGGAACTAGGGATATATTGTTTTACAACTAGAGTTGAAGTATATGATGTAAATTGATTCACTCAGTCTTCTTATGTTGTGTAAAATAAAATGATATTGTTATAAAAAAAGAATGTGAATAATTCTAAGCATTATACTAGAGGAACACCATAATAATGATATCATTTATAAATAATGGAGCCTCAAATGAATCTATATTTCTAATAGTGTAAACGCTACTCTAAAGTGATAATAATAATATATAACCAAGATGTATAATAGTGATATTAATATTAATATTAAGTGATGAATTCAACTAACAAGTATGTTAATAAATACACATAATAATACTAATAATAATATACTAAGTGTACAATAGTATTATATTGTGAATAAGATTTGGCATGTGTGAATTAGTGCAATAACTCTTTTATACGTGACTGCTCGGATAATGCTGTCCAGTATACTCCACATCCATTAGATTAGATTAGATACCAATAATAGCTGTTTGATTCCTAATAATTATTTGTTCAATAAGATTATTTTCCATAGTGTCTTATATGTTCAATAGGGTTATTTCCATAGTGTCTTATGTATAGGTTTATTAATAGTTGCCCTGTCATGTAGGATGAAAAAAATCACTAGAAAGCAGCTAGATCTATCACTTCGTTTAAGCCAGAGGGGAACAATAATTGGCAATGTAAAATATTTTTAGATAAATTTAAAGTTTATATTTGAGATTGGTATTAGATATGGAGTCATAGAACAGGATATTATACCTTTAACTTGTAATGAATACATTTTACAGAAAATTTATATTTTTATTTAAATGTTGCTTTAACTGTAAAACTTGTCATTACACTGCAAAAGACAATCTATACATTAACTAAATATTTTAATTGTATTTTGACACATTGTGTTGCATGAATAATATGGCTATGTAAAAAACTGTACTTGCTCCCGGCATGGAAAATGAGAAGATGACTAATAGCAGCGTAATTTTTCGCTTTATTATTTAAAAGCCACGGCCTTAGACCCCCCCCCCCCAAAAAAAAGGAGATAATTTGAAGATGCGTGATGCATGGAATGGCTATTGCTAATTTAGAAGAAAAGAGATGTTGGATTTACCAGTTTAATTGTAAATTACAACAGTTCTAAACTGTAAAATGTACAGTTTAAAGCTGTAAAGTTGTTTACATTTTTGATGTATTTTTATAGAATTATTCTGGCAATCAGGACAGCCATTTTGTAAAAACAACAGAAAAAAAAGATGTTGGATTTACCAGATAAAAATGCATTTTTTTTGTAAATTACAATTCTAAACTGTAAAATGTACAGTTAAAAACTGTTAAGTTGTTTGGGGGCAGAGCTTCGCCGTGCTGGTGCATGGACGCAGAGTAAAAGAGCTTCGGAGCTGCCGGGACCTTTAAGGCATTCAGAGTGGCATTTATATGGGCTATTAAGGCTATAATTATCACCATCTTATGGCCTGTATCACCGGCCTCAATACTATGACCAGAAAGAGACAAAAGAGAATCTGACTTGTGAGCAGAGGACTGTTCAAATGGAGGGCACGGCTGCCATTTTGCCGACGGCCTGAGACACTCAATATCTTCCGTTGCTACCACTTTAGCCAGTGGAGGGGGGAACATGAGGCAGAACCTACAACTACTGCGATCCCGGCTGGTGACCTGATCTCCCACACTGTGAGTACTACACAAGCGGCGGTGCGATCCATAAAGGGGTAGAGGTGATCGGGTCGCATACTCAACCGCCACGTGGATACCGCAGGTATCTTTTCACATACGCAGTTACTTAAATAATATAAAGTGGCACAAGAGGATCTCCCAGGGGATAAAGTTGCGCAGCTGTCTCTGTTATAACTGATTGGGACAGTGAGGATATACCCTTTTTATCCAGGCTTACACTGAGGCCTCTAGCGGCAACCTCAGATTTATCACAAAATACTAGCCTGCTTATGAACGAGCCCTGATGGGTCAGCCATAAACATATATAACAAGACATCGGACAACTGCTTACTAACATTTGATAACTGTACTCCTGCAAGTGCATTTGTGTTTTGCCTTACTGTTTTCATTTTCTTCTGGTACAGCTCACCTTCTACCAACTTAGCTTAGCCCTTAACCCCTTAACACCGCCAACCCCAACTCTATAATGGCAAGCAAGAAGGGCAATAAACCAGATAAACAAACTAAACCACCTCAGTTGGGGCCATCAGTCTCATCCTTTTTTCACCTACAAGAAACAGTAAGCCCGGACAGTGGGCATTCCCTGGATCCGACCCCTACCAACCCTGTTTCAATTACTATGCATGATCATCTGCAGTCCATCCAGTCTCAGATTGCTAGTCTTCCTTCCAAATCCAACATAGAATCTTTAAAAAAATTAATAAAAGATGAAATTAAAGACCTAAAGAAAGGTTCAAGAATGGAATTCCTAGTGGAATTCCTAGAGGAAGGTCAAGACCACCTTAGCAATATGGTTAGCTCAAATACTCAGCAGTTGGCCATACATGATTCTATGATTCAAAATATGAACGATAAAATTGAGGACCTCGAGAATCGAGGGAGAAGGAACAATCTACACCTGAGAGGAATACCTGAAGATATCTCTCAAGATCAACTCAGGGCTTATGTTACTGAATTGTTCCACTCTCTCCTACCTTAAGCCCCAATTCTACAGAATGATGACATTGAAAGAATTCATAGAGCCCTAAGACCGCCTGCCAGACCCCTGGCTCCACCTCAAGATGTTATTCTCAGATTTCTAAAATACACCACCAAAAAGGAGATCTGGCAGACTGCAAGAACTAGGCGGTCAATTCAATTTAGAAGCCACCCCTTACAGATATACCAAGACCTCTGTCCACAGACAATCCAACGCAGAAGAGAGGTTCGCTTTATAACCAAAACCCTGCAAGAAAAAAACATAAGATACCGCTGGGGCTTCCCTTTCAGCCTAATCATCTCACACAACGGTACCCAAATTATCTACAAAAGCTTCTCTGACCTAGACGACATTTCTAAGAAACGTAATCTTCCCTTTGACCCACCACCGGGAAAAATCATAGAAATCCCCCCTCGGATAGATCAAGCAGAAGAAGGACCGCCAAGAGAACAGAGACCCATTTGGTTGAAGGTGGCATCCAAGAGGCGCAAGACAGGCCCATCCTCCTCGGCTGTGGATTCTTGATACTTCTAGCATTCTTTCTTTGAGAGTTGTTGTCTCGCTTGGCCTTCAGTTTAGTCATGCTTGCTCTCAACTTGCATGGCCTTGGTTTTGAAGGACTTTACCTCTTGTCCGCAAGACTATGGACTGTCATCTGCTGAGCTGATCCGGTGGTATTGTATAGACTTTTACCTTCATTGTTTAAAAAATTTACTCCTCTGTCTTATTTTAATACGCCCAACTGAGTTATATTTCATTCTCTCAAATTTGCCATGTTTTATGACAATCAACTAATGTTCACCTTAGAAGGTTACCCGACATCATTCCAACCCCCTGGATGGTGTACTTAAAGACCCTCTCATACCCCATTTGTTGTAATAGAGGTTTATATTTTGGTTACTGTTTTACTTTTTTATTGTTCATCCAATTCGTATTTACGAGAATTGTTCTAGTTGATTTTGATTGTATTGATGTATTGTGTTCAAACTTTGCCACTTACTTTAACGTTCTTACGCAATGTGCTCTTATAGTTCGAGGTATTTTTTCTTATGATCTAATTATTCATCCCCATCGTAAGTCTTCACAGATAACATATAAATGGAATTGTTTCAATATACTCCAACTTGTATTTAATTGTCCTTATATTACTGATTCTAGGGGTGCCAGTGGTCAGTCGCTATTATTCACCAGATTACATGCCTACGCCTACCCTCGGCCTACCAAATTATAACATAATAACATGCAACATAATTTCTGAATTGTCCAGGGGCAGCCTGATTATGGGAGGAGATTTTAATTTAGCTCTTGACCCCAACTTAGATTGTTCATCTGGGATATCTTCGGTACCTCAGAAAAATTTAAAACTAATAAAATCACATATGTCAAGGTTAAATTTACATGATGCCTGGAGAATCTTCCACCCACAAGTAAAAGATTATACGTTCTACTCTTACCCCCATCAAAATTATTCACGTATTGACTACCTGATGATAGATGTAACTAGTTTAGCTTTAGTTCAGTCCACCGAAATTTTACCCATAACTTGGTCCGACCATGCCATGATTAGTTGTTCGGTGAACTGGCCCACATCTCAAAGACAAGACCGTACATGGAGATTAGATGAATCGTTATTATCTGACCCCTTGACTATTGTACAAATTCATGGAAAACTTGAATCTTACTTTTTGATAAACTCCACCCCTGATGTGTCTCCTCTACATGTATGGGAGGCACATAAATGTGTAATTAGAGGGGAACTAATAGCGATCAAAGCAGATAGGAACAGACAAAACGCCCTGGCACTTAAAAACTTATTGGAAGAATTAGAAAAATTGCAGGAGACTCACAAGAGACATCCCAAAGTTCACTCACTGCTTGAACATATACAGCATAAACAAAAACAGCTGGCCCTCCTTTTAGGTCTGGAGGCCAAGCGTAGAGCCCTCTTCCTTAGGAGGAGATTCTATGAAGGGGGAAACAGACAGGGTAAATTGCTAGCAAGGCTATTACGAAATAAATCATCTAAAGGATATATTATGTCAATAAAAGATAATAAAGGAAAGACCTGGTCCACATCTATTGATATTGCTAAAAATTTCAGGAATTATTACAAGGAACTTTATAACTTAGACAGGAAAACTACCACACCTTCTCCTACTGACATCATGAACTACCTTGCTACACTCCAACTCCCCTCCCTGACAGCAGTCCAGAAATCTAACCTAGAGTCTCCTTTCACTTTAAAGGAACTTCAAAACGCTATGCTCTCTTTTCCTCCGGGCAAAGCACCGGGCCCAGACGGTTTTGGCCACTCATACTACTCTAAATTCATTGACATTCTCGCCCCTCATCTTCTAACCCATTTTTCTGACATTGACAATAATAAATCTTTTACCCCCCATTCTCTCCAAGCCCACATCTCCGTAATTCCGAAGCCAAATAAGACCCCCGACCTCATTCCCAATTATAGACCAATTTCCCTACTTAACGCTGACATTAAAATATATATAGACTAAATTAATATCTTCCATATTTAATTCACCAGGATCAGGTCGGGTTTGTCCCCCACAGGGGGGCGAGGGATAATACGATCCGTAACCTTCACCTCCTATGGCACTCTAAAGAGCAGGGCCTTCCCACGGTTTGGTTATCCACCGACGCGGAGAAGGCCTTTGATCGGGTTAGATGGTCCTTCCTCAAAGCCACCCTACAGACACTAGGCCTAGGAGAATCCATGCTTAATAGAGTCTTCACCCTTTATAACTGCCCTAGCGCCCTAATTTCTCTAAACGGTATTCTTTCCTCTCCCTTCCCGATCTCGAACGGCACCAGACATCCCCTCTACTGTTTGTATGTCTCTTGGAGACTTTTGCTGCCAAGATTAGACAAAATCCGGAGATTAAAGGAATAATGATAGGAGAAGAGACCTATAAATTATCCCTATTTGCGGACGACGTGATGTTTTCCCTTACTAATCCTGTTAAGTCGATCCCCCCCCTCTTAGAGGAACTATCGCTTTTTAATAGCTTGACTAACTTCCTCATTAATCACTCTAAATCAGAATTCCTGGGGGTCTCCTTGACACCCACCCTTGCCCGACAAATTGAGCTCATCTGCCCCTTTCGCCGTTGCAAAACCTCTCTCAGGTATTTGGGCATATACCTTACTGATGAGCTTGAGTCAATGTATAAATTAAACTGTATTCCTATTAAGATATCTTTAGAATGAGAACTATCCTCCTGGCACTCCAGACATCTCTCCTGGATTGGCAGAATTAATTCAATAAAAATGACAGCCTTCCCCAGACTTTTGTATTTACTACAAGCCCTCCCTGTCCCCCTCCCTCCTCGATTCCTTATGAATATCCAACAATTATTCAATTCCTTCATCTGGAAGGGTGGTCATTCCAGAATCAATAAAAAGATTATGATGACTCCTCGAATCCAAGGTGGTTTGGGAGTTCCCAATTTGGAACTATATAGACAAGCTATATTTATCCAAAGAATCCTTGATTGGAGGATACATAAGAACCAGAAAAGGTGGGTTCTCCTCGAGGAGCACCTCCATAAAGATCTAAACCTACAATCCATTTGTTGGTCGCCTCGATGGGAGGGCCTAATTAAAAATATTAAAAACCCAATTACCAAAGAGACCTTGACTCAATGGGATAAAGCTAATAGAATCAATCCCTACCTCTCTTCCAGTCCATCCCCGCTCACCTCTTTGATTCATAATACTGAATTCACCTTGACTGATCTAGGGATACATTTTTCTGACCCAAAACTTTACCCTGACGTTGCTGTACACCACATTTCAGATGATGAACATTTACACTTGCATATAAAATTGCAGGAGCTGGGGTTTAATTGGGCCCATAATTGGTTTAATTATAGGAGAGTTCACCACTACATCACAACTCATAAACATCAACACAACATGCTGAGACCTATGGCCAACATAGAGAAACTGCTGTCCTCCACTACCTCACTCAATCATACCTTATCTAAAATCTACTCAATTTTAACTCAGCCTCCCCCTGGTAACTTGCTCCGCTCTATCGAGTCTTGGGAGAGGGAACTGGGGGTTATCATTCTCCCCCAGACAGCATCATCTATATTCACAAATACTAAATTGTCCTCTTCTTCGGCAGGGTTGTTAGAGATGAATTATAAAATTCTCCATAGCTGGTATCTTACCCCAAGACGTCTACATAAATTGTATCCCACATCCGGAAACTACTGCTGGCGATGTGGCCATATGGGAAGTGGCATGGGCCACATGTGGTGGTGGTGTAACAGCATAAATCAATTCTGGAGAGCCCTCATTGGGGAAATAGAGAAGATTTTTCAGTTAATTTTACCCTTAGACCCGCTAATCTTTCTCCTTAACAAACACATTAAGCTCCCATCCAAGGCCCACAATATTCTGTTTCGTATATTCACAAACAGTGCCAAATCACTTATCGCTAAAAATTGGAAGGCCCAGGATCCCCCAGATATAATAATGTGGAGAAATAAGGTTACTGACCTCATTGAACTAGAGGAATATAGATCTTTCAGATTGGACTCAAGAGACCTTTTTATTATCGCCCAAGATATGTGGGATCACTATGTAAATCCATATTGAAACCTTTTCATGCTTACACAGTACAATACTATTTTACGCTTTGTCATTTTGATCTGTGGAGACATTGATTTATCACTAGTTTTCTTCCCTATGACCTCATACAATCACCATATTAGTGTGGCTGGAACACTAATGTGGCCTAGAAGGCCACCTTTTGTGTTTGTATAATATTTTTTTATTTTTTTTGTGTAGTTCATATTTTCTTATAAGAGAATAGTTGCTTTTTGTTTGGCAATATTGATCATTTTGAATTGTTATTGAATAATGTGTCCTTGCATTTTCGACTATGTTATGTATTTTGGAAACTATCTCAATAAAAAAGAACTTGGAATGAAAACTGTAAAGTTGTTTACATTTTTGATGTATTTCTTACAGAACTAATCTGGCAATCAGGGCAGCCATTTTTTGTAGAAACAACAGAAAAAAGATGCTGGATTTACCAGATTAAGATGCATTTTTTTTGTAAATTACAATAGTTTTAAACTGTGAAATGTACAGTTTAAAAATGTAAGCAACCACAGCTGCCATTTTTTTCTGTACAAATAATGGGATTTTTTTTACAGTGTAGATAGAATGAAGCATTCAAGCAAAAGATTATTTTTTAAAGTTTCCTTAGTTATTTAAATAGTGACATAATAAATGTAAAGTTCTAATGTCTATAAAACAATGGTAACTGCCATGTTGTAACTGAGGTTACCTTCTCTGCTGTGGCCGATTAGGGACAGTTATATATAGGTCACTAGAGAGTGCAGCCAATAACTGTGTGGAATATAACAGTTTTCTGCATTTCCATTTTTAACAGGAACTAAAATGCTCACATTTTCCAGAATGGAATTACAGGAAAAGGGGACAAGATAAATAATAAAAGTATATTGTAGAGTTTTTTTTAAATATACGATTTATCATTTTATGTTACCATCTCAAAGGGTTTTTAATTTCAACTTAAAGTTAGTCAATGAAATTTGTAAAGACTTAAACAAATGGGAAATCATTCATGTAGCCATTAAGAGTAGAAAGAAAAAAAATCATGTCATATTTTTAGTGTTAAAGTATGAAGTAAGACATTTTTCTGTAAAAGCACAGCAGAATTGTGTTTTAAAAAAACATGTGCCAGATATGTGCTTGCAGTTAAATTGAAATAATTGCAAAATGTATATATATTTGCAAAGGAAACAAAAAAAATATTTTTCACTTAATAGAAATTATAATAGGAATTAAGAGGAATAAGTATTCCAGTAATTTAAATAATGTATCTATTACAATAGGTTTTCAATTTTCAAACTTAAAGAATAAATCTGATTTTGTTATGAGGATGTGAACCAATATATAGATACATTTCTAAATGTATTTTGAAAATATACAGAGGCATTCAGTGTTCTGGTGATAACATGATCTATAAAAAGGAACACAAATTAGTCATTGAAGAAAAAAAACTGTTATACATTTTTAGTGACAGCTTAATAGTGCATCATAGAAATGAGAAGACATACTAAAAACCATTTGATCACCCAACAAAAAAAAGTATGAATTGCTTTATGAAATACATGTAAGAAGTCTGGATTTAAAGCAACTCATCTACTTTAAATATAGCATTTCGTTGCACATCAGTATTTTACCTTCTACTTAAAATGCATAAAATTTTACAACTTTATCAATACAGTTTTATCTATTTTCACCTTAAAATCATATATGGAAGACACTCTCACTGTTTTAATATCGCAATAATAATTATTATTGTCTATTAACTTGGTCTGCCTACATCACTAACAAAATGATGTGATTTTTTCAGCAAGGTAAAGCAGATTTATTTGTAAATACGTATTTAAAAAGAATTATTCAAAAATTGTATATATAGAGATTATAGAGAGAAATAGATAGATCTATTTATATTGTTTTAAGACATAAAAAAATATACTTTATTTTTACTTAGAGTATGTTTTTAAAAACTGCCCAGCTGAAGAGAAATCACACATTCATCCCATTTAGCAGGATAAACATATTTTGAGCTATAAAATGCCTTTTTTTGAGAGTCCTTACAGCACTTGCCAGATCAAAGAGCTTCAGAGAATATATCTTATAATTGTATGAATATCTACCACTAAAAGTTACAATTGTATAACAGTTATTAACATTTAGAATAATTGTTCTCTTGTACATTGCCTGGATTGTAAACCATAATTCACTGGTGAATACATTCTATGGTCTCTTGGGTGATTGTTGCTTTGTTTTCTAAAACAATATATTCCATAAACTTAGACAAACTACTAAAAGTCAATTAACAGAAAAGTCTAGTTAAGCACATAAAAACAAACAGCAATAACAAAAAAAGTGTTTCACAAGGATTTTCTCACAATTTCATAGAAACAAAAACAGCACTGGCATAAAAAACAATATTGATTATAGCTACCTAATATGTATGAATACAATATTTTTGCTTAACCATTAATATTTATTCTTATGTGAAATGAATAAGTCATTTGTCTTAATTTTATAATTAACATTTTAAAGTTACAGAGTTTAAAAAAGTTTAAAAATGATGTTTGTTATTTTGTTTTGAATTTTATTGGTAAACGTGGTTTCTAACGTGAATTAAGCTTATGGGGTTTTTAACAATGATAAAAAATGTGTGTGAGCAGCCAAAAAATTCCACTTGATAAATTGAGAAAAGAGAGGTACAAGGACATCAGAAAATAAAAAAAATATTTTGTGGATTCATTATACATGATATTGGGGGGTTTTCTCCCACAAATGAAAACCCTGTGGTAAATGCATTATTGTGGATTATCTCATTTAAGTTGAATTTGGAGAAAAAGAAAGCATGAAAAGCCAAGCAATGCTTTCTGCAGGGGATTAGAAACAAAATCTGAAACTTAAATTTTTAAAATCTAATGCAGTGTGTGTCATTTATGTTAGTGCTCAATATTTCTTTTAATTATTATTATTATTATTATTTTGTCATTATTCATTTTTATCCTAATTTTATTAACATATGTTTGTTTATCATATACTTAAATATGTGAATTTGGTACTTTTGTGCTATTATGTTAGGTGTTACATTGATTTATATTAAGTATACACATGGGATGTTGGGAATATTTATTTATATGTTATAGATTTTTTAAGCTAAATGTATAATATGCTAATAATTTATTGATGATGATACAAATGTATGTATTATTAATTTATATATTATGAATCATAGATGCACGGTAGGGCATTCCTAGGTAAAGTTTCCACTATAAGCCTAATTTTTCTAATGTGTTGGTTTATAATGTTGTGTCCCAATGGCCAATGTGATATTAAATTTATAGTTTAATGGTGAAAAATAATTGCTATAAAACCTAAAAAAAAAACTGAATCAATGTATTAGTTTTTGAGATTGTTGCAAGACAAAAAGAATTATTCCATAAAGCCCAATTAGAAATTTTAGACATGCCTACAACCTATACTGCTTAATGTAATTGCGTGAAATTTGTCAGAGATATATAATACCATGGTTGCTGGTACATTTTTTTAAATGCACCCTTTAGTTTATTTAATTGTTTTTATTATTTATTTATCTTATATTTACAAGATAATATCTGTGCCATTTAGAGTGAATATAAAAATATACTAAATTTGGTGCACATGTGTGACACATATAAGTAGATTGAAAATGTTGTCATGTCCATACATGCATCTTATGGAATAGCATTCATACAGAATATGTTGACTTTCCCCTATAAAAATAATATGCTATGGTCTTAAAAGAAATGTTTTGATAATTAAGTAATTTAAGATATTATTGATATATTTGTATGGCTGTTCTTTTATTGACAAAGTTCTTGACTCAAAATCTCTTTCAATGTTTCCATTATGGGTGTTTAGCATTTTAGTTAACACATAAGGCAAAGAAAGAACAATTTTAATTTCTCACTCAAAATTAAAGCTAAGCCTTAGATTAAATGCAACTTTAATGTAAGCACTGAACTTAAAGGTACATGAAAAGCACATGTTCTATTGTACAAATAAATAAATATTCATTAAACATGTTAAAACAATTTTATTTTATTTATAATGATTATATGAGATTGTTGATATAGAAACTAGCAGAAGTTACATGTGTGCGCAAAAATAACATTATCACTGGCTAATTTAGCCAACTCCGACAGTTTAATTGCTCACATGGTTACATCCCCAATAGAAACATAACAAAAACAGGATATTAACCCCTAGATGCCATTAGGAAGTTCCATTCCATCCTAAAACTGCTGAGCTTTAATGCCATTAGGATGGCATGGAATGTCCTAACTTTTGCTGTGTTCTGCTCTTCTCCTTGTTAAAAATACACTAGCTTCAAATGGGGGATGTGCCTAGTAATGCAGTCAGTCCCTCCAGGAGCCAATTAGCAGCGTTGTAGCCAAGTGATTGCAGTTTTTTAATCATGTGACATCCTGTCAGCACTAATTATTTACGTGCCAAACTTGAACAGTTGCCTCTGTCCTGAAAGAGTTAAGCAGAGGAACATTTATTTATTTATTTTGCTTTATTTAATTGCAATACATTTTTAATTTCCTACATTTAGATATCATACAGACTAAAAACCTTTACAAGGGTGACTATGACTTAAAGGGACACTGAACACAAATGTTTTCTTTCGTTATTCAGATAGAGCATGCAATTTTAAGCAACTTTCTAATTTATTCCTATTATCAAATTTTCTTAATTTTCTTGGTATGTTTATTTGAAAAGCAAGAATGTAAGTTTAGATGCCGGCCCATTTTTGGTGAACAACTTAGGTTGTCCTTGCTGATTGGGCAGCACCAATAAACAAATGTTGTCCATGGTTCTGAACCAATAATTTGCTGGCTCCTTAGCTTAGATGCCTTCTTTTTCAAATAAAGATAGCAAGAGAAAAAATAAAAAATGATAATAGACGTAAATTAGTTACTTAAAATTGCATGCTCTATCTAAATCATGAAAGAAAAAAATTGGGTTTAGTGTCCTTTTAAAGCTTGATTCTGTAAAGCTAGTTAAGGCAAGATTTTCTAAAAAGATCCATCCATGCTACAAGTAAAGCTGCAATCTTTTCTTGAAAAAAAAAAAAACAACATAAAAAACAAGCTAAGCTCATTAGCAAACATTGGTATAAATAATTATACAGTATAAATCAGGACCTAAAGCTTTTAAGACTGATCTTACATGCTCTTTGATTTATAAATTGATTCCTATACACTTATAGAAATAAAAATGCTATTAAGGTTAGATTTCTTCTATTTAATCTTTATTTTTAACTTTTACTTGGTAGCAACCCTAGCTACAAGGTCCTTAACAGGCAAATGTTATATTGAGAGCTGTGTATATTGCTAATGGATGCACATTTCTTTACAAAAGAGTCATCTAAATTATAGTAAAAAAATAGTAAAAAAATAATAGTTGAATAAGCTAGTTGAAAGTACAATGAATTTTGTTTTTACTAAACTACTCATTAAAACTCATTTATAACTTATTGAAAATATGCAGCAATATACAAATTTTAATTATGCAGCTATATTATTTTTTAAAGCTTGCAGGAAAAATATATTTCATGTATATTATGTAAGGGATGGGACATTTTCATGATTCCATACACAAATACTCAATTTATTAGAAGTTTATATTACCAATTTGCTTATTAGAGAATATATATATATATATATATATATATATATATATATATATATATATATATATATATATATATATATATCAGTTAGCTTCTGAAGTGCAGGCACTCAGAGGGTTAACTTAGCAGGAAAAGGAGGGGGTGGCAGAGGACAATTCAAAATCTGACCTTCTCAGCTCTGAGGCAGTGAACACAGTGGAATTGATGAAAAACACACAGAGTAAAACCAGATATATTATATGAGACCAGTTAATTATGTGAATGATAATGATTTTAAAGTAACTGATGATGACAATAGTGATATTGATAGCAATATTGAGATGCCTACACAACCCATGACTCAGAAATAGAGAAATACAAAGTCACAAATTGTAAATAAAATGGTAGAATACAGATACCAAGATGTATAGAATAGCTTGTGGTAGAGAAATCAGAGCAGACTCCTAGAAATCTTAATTCTTGTGGACACAAGAGCTGAAGTGACAATTTTCTCAGAAGACACACAGATACACAAGATACAGATTTTAATGCACAGGTGTTGGAGACAGGGATAACACACAGCACACAACAGATCAGAGCAGTGAAGCCAATTGAATGGGGTCAGGTTGGACAAGAGTTTATCCCCCCTCCTGCTACCCCAATGGGTCTGAAAGAGTGCCGGCTGATGGGAATGCATGAGAAAACTGGGGAGACCATTAGAGGTGTTGTTCATACATAGGTCAGCCCATTTAATGCACCTGTTTCTCCTGTAGTGGACTACCTAAGGCTGAACAAACTGACTCCTCCCCTTGCAGCCACAGAGCCTGATATGATATCACTGGTAGAATGGATCTCTAAAGAGACAGGAGAGTATCATGAAATGTAGCTAATGCATTTTTCAATATACCTATTGTCAAAGAAAGTGAAGATTAGTTTGCATGCTCATGGGGTGGCAAGCAGTCCACAACCACTTACCATGACTTGGTAGCCTGTAACCTAAAGAATATCTCTGTTACATGTGTCACTGAAAGAGGGTTGGTTCAAGCAAAAAAATGGTCCAGGGCCCTCGCCCAGAGGTTCAGTTTTTGGGTAAAGTATGGGCTGGGCATACGTGCAAAATCCCCCCAGACAAAGTGATAGAGACTGTAACAGCATTCCATGCTCCCACCAAGGCTACAGAAGATGCATTATTTGTGGGAGAGAGGGCAGCCAGAACAAGAGACAACTTTCTAAGCAGCAAAGGAAGCTATTCACCAGCACAGAGAAATGGTACCCCTGAAAGAGTTAACTGGATTTTAGCAAAGATACACACTGCTGGAGAAGCACCTGTTAGCTGCATGTACTGCCTTCCAGAGTACCCATTGAACAAATATCTAGAAATACCCATAATGCTCTACTGCTACTTAGACATAGGGAGACTTTCTGGATCCACAAATTGCACATCTTGATTCCAGAAGGCCTCAATGAATGTGTTGCTCTGGCAACTTTTAGTTTATAACACAATTATTATGTACACACAATTATTTATGATTGTTCACTCACTCCCACATCACTTATATTTTTACATACATTTTGAATATATCCTTTATATTCGCACTATTAGTCTAGTGGTCTCTTCTGCTAACTTTATTATCTGAATAAGGATTCAGTTAATAATAATTTTTAAAGACCCCCCCCAGGGACCTTTATTTCTTTCTTAGATAATTTCACTACATTCATAGTACTTACACACACTAGTTTTTAATCACCTATATTATCATCCTCACTCCACTAACAATTAAGTAATTATTCATATTTTGTCACGTCCCCCCCCCCCCTCCCTTTTTAATATCTTTATATAATGGATTATGTATCCCTGTCTTTTACACCAAATAGTCGTCACAGTGATTTATACTATTTGCTCTAATATCTGAGACCCAGGTTTATTTGTGTACCTAACATCCTATTTGAATCAATATCATATCTATTAACACCAACTTCATTTATTATTTTTTATATTATTATTATTTTTTGTATTCTACATTAATACTTTTTTTAAATTAATACGCTGCAATGGTACACTAGTAGTATTATTATTTATATTCATAGGACACTTAAACTGGATCACAATAACAATAATAACAACAACACTGTTCCAACAGGCTATCTATAGCCTTCCCCTTCACTCCTATTGTACAAATGTTTTCATTGTTAACATCCGTATCAACCCTTATAACATAGTCTTTTATTTTATTTTCCATTTATTAGTATAAACTTTATATATTTATTTCTTTAACATCATTATCATCCTATTCTCTGGTTTTCTTTTTACTTAGTATGTCAGTTTTTTATTTTTTCTATTATTATGCCACACACTGTTTGGGTTCTATCAACATTGAATACCAATTGCAATAGGCTATGTGAAGCCATTTCCTTCTTCTGGATTGGTCCACTTCTCGGTGGCTTCCACCATACACGCCCCCTAGCAGTAATAGGTTTGGCACATGGTGAGCGCCGCTATTGAGTGCATTTGTTTAGAAGTTAAAGCAGAGTCTTTTGTTCCAACTTTATAGCGTCAACAGGAGGGTGCTGTATCAGATAGGATTTGTATTCCACACCCTTGGTCCACCCTGTATTATTATTATTTTGTGATATGTACGCAGCAGATCTCATCATAGCTAGATGTCTCATGAAAAATAATCTTGTTACACATGATCTTAGTAAGGTAATTTGGGGTAACATTTCCCCATTTTTCATTTTTGGCCACTTTAATCTTAATCTGTGAATATTATAAAAGAGAATGTAATATTCTCCACTGACCTGCCAAACCTGGTTTCAGTCAGTACTTACAAACTATTAGAGGTACCTTGGCAGGGTACTGGTGTATAAATCCAGAAGCAAGTATTTGGTACACCCTTATTTATACCTTTTACTGATAAGGCCGCAATATGTTTGTCAGAAAGGAGGTAGGCATGGGTGCCACAAGGTAAATCTGAAGCCAAAGTCAGGGTAGATCCTAAGGGTCAGCTATGAAATCAGTCCACCAAAGTGTTAGGCCAAAAAAAATACAAAAAAGAATAGTCCGGTGTCAAGGCTATAGTTCAAACCAGTAAACAACTATCCAAGGGACAACGCCAAAGAGGTCAGACAATTAAGCAGTAACAGTGAGGACAGCCAGAAGTCGAGGAGCCAGTAGAGCAGATAAAGCACAAGGCAGGTAAAAGGTGAGCTTGAAGGGAATAGCAGAAATAATGATGACTTCTGGGAGCTAGGGAGACTAGCATTGACTGAAGGGTTTTTTTGAGAATATATAGCACTTGGCTTGACATCACTAGATAGTTATTGGTTCTCCAGAACTTGTGTCAGTGCTAACCCAACTGAAGAATTTATAAAGTTTAGTGCAGTGTCACATGAACCCATATAAGACCTTGGTTTGTGAATCACTTAGCGCACCTGAAGCCAAAGTTGGATTTAGTGTGTTTGAGGCTTAGAGTGGTGTTAGCACGCTTCGACTTATTGGTTCTTAAACCCAACTAGAGGTAATTGTGCCTTCGAAGGCAGAAGTTAGCTCTCCTGTGACCAAAGTCAGATTTAGTGCACAGCGAGGGATCCAAAGACCACGCTGAACAGACTGGCACAGCTTCAGATTTAGTGCACAATGAGGTGACCAACGACTGTAGTGCTGCTTCAGGATTCGTTCACACCGGGGGACCCGTCAACAGCAGTAATTATAGTTACACAAACAGAAATTCAAAATACAAAGCAAAACAATTTTCTCACTATACAGGAGCCAATCTGAGTTTGCAAAAGACAGGGCTTGTAATTGCCTTGGTGTTAACAAAATCTAAGTTGTTTGGCTTCAGCAGAAATTATAACAGTCTGACAATTAGATAATAATGTACATCATGGTTAGGCTTGTGAAGCCTACCATGTGTTTCACTTTGAAACATTGAATAGCCATCTCACTTGTTTTATTTTCATCAACTTTTTGTGCAGCAACAACCACAGCCTCCTAGACACTGTTCAGAGAGGTGTACTGTTTTCATTCACCGTAAATCTCCCATTTAAGAAGGTCCCACAAGTTTTCAATAGGGTTTAGGTCAGGTGAGGAAGAGGGCCATGTCATTATTCTTTCATCTTTAAGGCCTTTACTGGCTAGCCACGCAGTCGAGTAGTTTGATGCATGCGATGGACAATTGTCCTGCATAAATATCATGGTCTTCTTGAAAGATACAGAATTTCTTCCTGTACCATTGCTTGAAGAAAGTGTCTTCTAAAAACTGGCAGTAGGTTTTGGGGTTGATTTTGAGTCCATCTTCAATCCGAAAAGGTCCAACTAGCTTATCTTTAATAATACCAGCACATACCAGTACCCCACCTCCACCTTGTTGGTGTCTGAGTCGAAGTGGAGCTCTGTGCCAGTCTGTGCCCATCAATCTGGTCCATCAAGAGTCACTATCATCTCATCGGTCCATAAAACCTTTGAAAAATCTGCCTTCAGATATTTCTTGGCCCAGTCTTGATGGTTCAACTTATGTGTCTTATTCAGTGATGGTTTCAGCCTTCCTTTCCTTGGCCATGTCTCTGAACACTGAACACCTTGTACTTCTTGGCACTCCAGTTAGGTTGCAGTTCTGTAATATGACAGCACTGGAGGATAATGGGTTCCTGGTAGCTTCACGTTTGATTGATCTCAAATCTTTGGCATTTAATTTTCGTCTTTTTTTTTCAACACGTTATCCTGTTGACTATTTGCAAAAAAATGTTTGATAGTTCTGTGATCACGCCCTAATATCTTAGCAATTTTAAGAGTGCTGCATCCCTCTGAAAGACTTTTTAAAATTTTTGACTTTTCAAAGTCAGTTAAATCTCTTTTTTGGCCCATTTTGCTGAGGAAAAGAAGTTGCTTAATAATTATGCACACCTTGATATAGGGTGTTGATATCCTAAGGCCACACTCTCCCTCGTTACACAAATACACATCACTTAATATGCTTAAATACAAAAAGCATTCAAGTTTATACAGCTTGGAGTTGGAGAGTATGCATACAAATGTGGATTTGGTCAACTTACTCACTTGCCTAATAATTGTGCACATAGTGTATGTCTTAATAGAAACAAACATCAGAGAATGGAAGAAAAACATTTGAATAGGAATAAATACCAGAGATACAATCGCCTAGATTACAAGTCTTGCGTTAGCCTTAAAAAGCAGCGTTGAGGGGTCCCAATGCTGCTTTTTAACACCCGCTGGTATTTCGACTCTGGCAGGTACAGGTGTACCGCTCAATTTTTTTTCCGTGATTTTAGCATACCGCAAATCCCCTTACGTCAATTGCGTATCCTATCTTTTCAATGGTATTTTCCTAATGCCGGTATTACAATTGCTTGAAAAAGTGAGCGGTACAGCCAATAGAATTGAGCTTGCATTCTATTGGCTGATTGGAACAGCCAATAGAATGCAAGCTCAATCCTATTGGCTGATTGGATCAGCCAATAGGATTGAACTTCAATTCTATTGACTGATTGCATCAGCCAGTAAGATTTTTCCTACCTTAATTCTGATTGGCCAATCGGAATTCAAGGGACGCCATCTTGGATGACGTCATTTAAAGGAACCTTCATTCGTCTGGTGGACTTCGTTGGAAGAGGATGCTCCGCGTCGGCTGGATTGAAGATGGACCCGCTCTGCTCTGGAAGGATGAAGATAGAAGATGCCGTCTGGATTAAGACTTCTGCCCCTCTGGAGGACCTCTTCTGCCCGGATCGGATGAAGATTTTCTGGCCATCTGGAGGATCACTTGTGCCCAGCTTCTTGGAGGACTTCGGCCGGGACTTCGGCCCGGCTGGTAGGGTGATCTTCAAGGGGTTAGTATTAGGTTTTATTAAGGGGGGATTGGGTGGGTTTTAGAGTCAGGTTGGGTGTGTGGGTGGTGGGTTTTAATGTTGGGGGTGTATTGTATTTTTTTTTACAGGTAAAAGAGCTGATTACTTTGGGGCAATGCCCCGCAAAAAGCCCTTTTAAGGGCTATTTGTAATTTAGTATAGGGTAGGGAATTTTATTTTTTGGGGGGGGGCTTTTTTATTTTATTAGGGGGATTAGATTAGGTGTAATTAGTTTAAAAAACTTGTAATTATTTTTTTATTTTCTGTAATTTAATGTTTGTTGTTTTTCGTACTTTAATTTATTTAATTTAATTGTATTTAATTGTAGTTAGTTTAGGTAATTAATTTAATTGCAGTGTAGTGTTAGGTGTAATTGTAACTTAGGTTAGGGTTTATTTTACAGGTAAATTTGTATTTATTTTAACTAGGTAAATATTAAATAGTTAATAACTACTTAATAACTATTGTACCTAGTTAAAATAAAAACAAAGTTGCCTGTAAAATAAAAATAAACCGTGAGCTAGTTACAATGTAACTATTAGTTATATTGTAGCTAGTTTAGGTTTTATTTTATAGGTAAGTATTTAGTTTTAAATAGGAATAATTTATTTAATGATAGGAATATTTATTTAGATTTATTTAAATGATATTTAAGTTAGGGGTTGTTAGGGTTAGACTTGGGTTTAGGGGTTAATAACTTTATTATAGTGGCGGCGACGTTGGGGGCGGCAGATTAGGGGTTAATAATTGTAGTTAGGTTGCGGCGACATTGGGGGCGGCAGATTAGGGGTTAATAATTGTAGTTAGGTTGTGGCGACGTTGGGGGCGGCAGATTAGGGGTCAATAAATATAATGTAGGTGTCGGCGATGTTAGGGGCATCAGATTAGGGGTTCATAGGTATAATGTAGGTGGCGGCGGTGTCCAGAGTGGCAGATTAGGGGTTAATAATATAATGTAGGTGTCGGCCATGTCGGGGGCATCAGATTAGGGGTTAATAAGTGTAAGATTAGGGGTGTTTAGACTCGGGGTTCATGTTAAGGTGTTAGGTGTAGACGTAAAATGTATTTCCCCATAGGAAACAATGGGGCTGCGTTAAGAGCTGGTGTTGGTTTTTTTTTCAGCCGTCTCAGCCCCATTATTTCCTATGGGGAAATCATGCACGAGCACGTTTAGCCAGCTTACCGCTACCGTAAACAGCGCTGGTATTGAGGTGAGATGTGGAGCTAAATTTTGCTCAACCCTCACTTTTCTGAGGCTAACGCCGGCTTGCAGAATACTCATAATACCAGCGCTGTCTTAAGTGAGCGGTGAGAAAAAAAGGAGCGTTAGCACCGCACAGCCTTACCGACAAAAACTCGTAATCTAGCCGAATGAAAATATAGTAATATGTCAAATTAAAATATGAGACAGGGAAGCAGTAAGAAATAGGCAGAAAACCTATAGGATGGAATATTACAATGACACAAACAGTACATAATGAACATGAACCAAATCCAATAAATAATTCATTTGAAGTCTTAAGTTGGGATAGTGAAGAATAATGGTAATAGTGGTAATAATGATTAAGATACTCTATAATAATAATAAATCTTAGACATATGCAATTCGTTTCGGCTGAATTTCGATGAATCTGAATTTCTGAATAGGCACCACAACGAAAATTCAGAAAACGAATAAATCAGTTTCCGAATTTTCGGATCCATTCTTTATTCATATTCAGAATTTTTCATTGTTCTAATCTAAACCGCCGTTCCCTGACATCGCCAACACTAACTAAAACACTAAATAAAGCTATTAACCCCTAAACCACCGTTCCCCGACATCGCCAACACTAACTAAACCTATTAATCTCTAAACTGCAGTTCCCAGACACTGCCGACACTAACTATAACACTAAATAAAGCTATTAACCCCTAAACCGCAGTTCTAAAACATCGCCAACACTAAATAAACCTATTAAACCTATTAACCCCTAAACCTATTAACTTCTAAACCACAGTTCCCCAACATCGCTGACACTAACTAAAACACTAACGGCTAGATTTGGAGTTTTGTCGGTAACGACCCGAAAAACTAACGCCCGCGTTTTACTGGCCGCACCATAAAAATAACTCTGGTATCGAGAGTCCACATAAAGGCTGCGTTAGGCTCCAAAAAAGGAGCGTAGAGCATTTTTAACGCAGCTTCAACTCTCGATACCAGAGTTGCTTACGGACGCGGCCAGCCTCAAAAACGTGCTCGTGCACGATTCTCCCATAGGAAACAATGGGGCTGTTTGAGCTGAAAAAAAACCTAACACCTGCAAAAAAGCCGCGTTCAGCTCCTAACGCAGCCCCATTGTTTGCTATGCGGTAACCCTTCCGACGTCTGCACTTAACACTCTAACATGTACCCTGAGTCTAAACACCCCTAACCTTACACTTATTAACCCCTAATCTGCCGCCCCTGCTATCGCTGACCCCTGCATATTATTTTTAACCCCTAATCTGCCGCTCCGTAAACCGCCGCTACTTACATTATCCTTATGTACCCCTAATCTGCCCCCCACAACGTCGCCTCCACCTGCCTACACTTATTAACCCCTAATCTGCCGACCGGACCGCACCGCTATTATAATAAAGTTATTAACCCCTAATCCGCCTCACTAACCCTATCATAAATAGTATTAACCCCTAATCTGCCCTCCCTAACATTGCCAACACCTAACTTCAAACATTAACCCCCTAATCTGCCGACCGAATCTCGCCGCTATTCTAATAAATGTATTAAACCCTAAAGCTAAGTCTAACCCTAATACTAACACCCCCCTAAGTTAAATATAATTGAAATCTAACGAAATTAATTAACTCTTATTAAATAAATTATTCCTATTTAAAGCTAAATACTTACCTGTAAAATAAATCCTAATATAGCTACAATATAAATTATAATTATATTATAGCTATTTTAGGATTTATATTTATTTTACAGGTAACTTCGTATTTATTTTAACCAGGTACAATAGCTATTAAATAGTTAAGAACTATTTAATAGCTAAAATAGTTAAAATAATTACAAATTTACCTGTAAAAGAAATCCTAACCTAAGTTACAAATAAACCTAACACTAGACTATCAATAAATTAATTAAATAAACTACCTACAATTACCTACAATTAACCTAACACTACACTATCAATAAATTAATTAAATACAATTGCTACAAATAAATACAATTAAATAAACTAGCTAAAGTACAAAAAATAAAAAAGAACTAAGTTACAAAAAATAAAAAAATATTTACAAACATAAGAAAAATATTACAACAATTTTAAACTAATTACACCTACTCTAAGCCCCCTAATAAAATAACAAAGCCCCCCAAAATAAAAAAATGCCCTACCCTATTCTAAATTAATACAGTTCAAAGCTCTTTTACCTTACCAGCCCTGAACAGGGCCCTTTGCGGGGCATGCCCCAAGAAGTTCAGCTCTTTTGCCTGTAAAAAAAAAACATACAATACCCAAGCCCCCCAACATTACAACCCACCACCCACATACCCCTAATCTAACCCAAACCCCCCTTAAATAAACCTAACACTAAGCCCCTGAAGATCATCCTACCTTGTCTTCACCATACCAGGTTCACCGATCGGTCCAGAAGAGCTCCTCCGATGTCCTGATCCAAGCCCAAGCGGGGGGCTGAAGAGGTCCATGATCCGGCTGAAGTCTTCATCCAAGCGGGGCAGAAGAGTTCTTCCATCCGATTGAAGTCTTCATCCAAGCGGCATCCATCCGGAGCGAAGCGGCAGCATCCTGAAGACCTCCACTGCGGAACATCCATCCTGGCCGACGACTGAACGACGAATGACGGTTCCTTTAAATGACGTCATCCAAGATGGCATCCCTCGAATTCCGATTGGCTGATAGGATTCTATCAGCCAATCGGAATTAAGGTAGGAATATTCTGATTGGCTGATGGAATCAGCCAATCAGAATCAAGTTCAATCCGATTGGCTGATCCAATCAGCCAATCAGATTGAGCTTGCATTCTATTGGCTGTTCCGATCAGCCAATAGAATGCGAGCTCAATCTGATTGGCTGATTGGATCAGCCAATCGGATTGAACTTGATTCTGATTGGCTGATTCCATCAGCCAATCAGAATATTCCTACCTTAATTCCGATTGGCTGATAGAATCCTATCAGCCAATCGGAATTCGAGGGACGCCATCTTGGATGATGTCCCTTAAAGGAACCGTCATTCTGCAGTTGGACGTCGCCGGAAGAAGATGGGTCCGCGGTGGAGGTCTTCAGGATGGAGCCGGTCGTCATCGGATGAAGATAGAAGATGCCGCTTGGATCAAGATGGTTGCCGGTCCGGATCGCCTCTTCTTCCTGGATAGGATGAAGACTTTGGAGCCTCTTCTGGACCTCTTCAGGCACCGGATGATGGATCGCCAACCCCCGCTTGGGTTGGATGAAGATTTTGGAGCCAGGACGGATCGGTGATACCTGGTGAGGTGAAGACAAGGTAGGATGATCTTCAGGGGCTTAGTGTTAGGTTTATTTAAGGGGGGTTTGGGTTAGATTAGGGGTATGTGGGTGGTGGGTTGTAATGTTGGGGGGGGTATTGTATGTTTTTTTTTACAGGCAAAAGAGCTGAACATCTTGGGGCATGCCCCGCAAAGGGCCCTGTTCAGGGCTGGTAAGGTAAAAGAGCTTTTAACTTTAGTAATTTAGAATAGGGTAGGGCATTTTTTATTTTGGGGGGCTTTGTTGTTTTATTAGGGGGCTTAGAGTAGGTGTAATTAGTTTAAAATTGTTGTAATATTTTTCTTATGTTTGTAGATATTTTTTTATTTTTTGTAACTTAGTTTTTTTTTTTTTTTGTACTTTAGCAAGTTTATTTAATTGTATTTATTTGTAGGAATTGTATTTAATTAATTTATTGATAGTGTAGTGTTAGGTTAATTGTAGGTAATTGTAGGTAGTTTATTTAATTAATTTATTGATAGTATAGTGTTAGTTTTAATTGTAACTTAGTTTAGGATTTCTTTTACAGGTAAATTTGTAATTATTTTAACTATTTTAGCTATTAAATAGTTCTTAACTATTTAATAGCTATTGTACCTGGTTAAAATAAATACAAAGTTACCTGTAAAATAAATATAAATCCTAAAATAGCTATAATATAATTATAATTTATATTGTAGCTATATTAGGATTTATTTTACAGGTAAGTATTTAGCTTTAAATAGGAATAATTTATTTAATAAGAGTTAATTTATTTCGTTAGATTTAAATTATATTTAACTTAGGGGGGTGTTAGTGTTAGGGTTAGACTTAGCTTTAGGGGTTAATACATTTATTAGAATAGCGGTGAGCTCCGGTCGGCAGATTAGGGGTTAATAATTGAAGTTAGGTGTCGGCGATGTTAGGGAGGGCAGATTAGGGGTTAATACTATTTATTATAGGGTTAGTGAGGCGGATTAGGGGTTAATAACTTTATTATAGTAGCGCTCAGGTCCGCTCGGCAGATTAGGGGTTAATAAGTGTAGGCAGGTGGAGGCGACGTTGTGGGGGGCAGATTAGGGGTTAATAAATATAATATAGGGGTCGGCGGTGTTAGGGGCAGCAGATTAGGGGTACATAAGGATAACGTAGGTGGCGGTCGGCAGATTAGGGGTTAAAAAAATTTAATCGAGTGGCGGCGATGTGGGGGGACCTCGGTTTAGGGGTACATAGGTAGTTTATGGGTGTTAGTGTACTTTAGAGTACAGTAGTTAAGAGCTTTATGAACCGGCGTTAGCCCAGAAAGCTCTTAACTACTGACTTTTTTCCTGCGGCTGGAGTTTTGTCGTTAGATGTCTAACGCTCACTTCAGAAACGACTCTAAATACCGGAGTTAGGAAGATCCCATTGAAAAGATAGGATACGCAATTGACGTAAGGGGATCTGCGGTATGGAAAAGTCGCGGCTGAAAAGTGAGCGTTAGACCCTATTTTGAGTGACTCTAAATACCGGTGGTAGCCTAAAACCAGCGTTAGGAGCCTCTAACGCTGGTTTTCACGGCTACCGCCAAACTCCAAATCTAGGTCTAAATAAAGCTATTAACCCCTAAAATAAAAAAAGAGCATTGCCCTAAAAGTAACAGATCTTTTGCAAAACAACTAAAACAACCACCCCCTAACATTACAAATCCCCACCCCAACCCACAAAATAAAAAAAACCCTAACTAAAAAAAAACATAATCTACCCATTGCCCCTGAAAAGGGCATTTGTATGGCATTGCCCTTAAAAAGGCATTCAGCTATTTTTAAGCCCATAAAAAATAAAAAAGCCCTAATCTAAAAAAAAAAAACCCTCAAGAAAACACTAACCCCAAAATCGGTACTCACAGTTGCTGAAATCCAGTGAAAGATCTTCATCCCAGCGCCGAAGCATCTTCATTCAGGCGGCTCCATCTTCATCCATCGCTGCACCGACATCTTCTATCTTCTTCATCCCTGTGATGCGGAGTAGTCGGTGGATGCTCGGAGGCGGAGGTCCATCGGTACCCCTTTTATATTGTGTTGCCATTGCATTCCTAATGGCTGAAAAATTCAAATCAGCCAATAGGAATGAGAGCTGCTTAAATCCTATTGGCTGTTCAAATCAGCCAATAGGATTTAAGCAGCTCTCATTCCTATTGGCTGTTCAATGCCCATACAAATGCCCTTTTCAGGGCAATGGGTAGATTAGGTTTTTTTATTTTGTGGGTTTGGGGGGTCGGGGTTTGTAATGTTAGGGGGGGTTGTTTTTTTTTTTTTTTTGCAAAAGAGCTGTTAACTTTAGGGCAATTCCCTACAAAAGGCCCTTTTAAGGGCCATTAGTAGTTTATTATAGATTTTTTTTTTTATTTTGGTGTGTTTTTTTTTAAACGGGGTATTAGAATAGGAATAATTTTTATTATTTTGGATAATTTCCTTTGTTATTTTTTGTAATGGTAGTTTTTTATTTTTTGTAATTTGAGTGTTTATTATTTTTTGTAATTGTAGTTTAATTTTTTTTTGTAATGTTAGTTTTTTTATTTTCAGTAAAGTTAGGTTTTTTTAGTTTAAGCTTAGGTTTTATTTTTATTTCACAGGTAAGTTTGTATTTATTTTTAAATAGTTAGTTAGTTAATAATTGTAATTGTACTTTAGGTGTATTTTTATTATGTTAAAGTTAGGTTTAGGGGTTAATATAGTTTAATTTAGGTAGTTGTGATGTGAGGGGCGGCGATTTAGAAGTTAATACGTTAGTGTCAGAGATGTGGGGGGGCAGCGTTTTAGGGGTTAATAGGTTTAGTTAGTGTTGGTGATATGGGGGGACGGTGGTTTACGTGTTAATAGCTTTATTTAGTGTCCGCAATGTGGGTGACGGCAGTTTTTTAGATAATTTTGTTTCGGGAATCAGCATATTCCTTATGTTAAGTAAAATCGTTTTTCGAATCCATTCTTTATTTCGGATCCATTGTTTTTTCATATTCATTATTCTATTGTAAACTTCAGAATAGAATAATGAATATGAATAAAGAATGGATCCGAAATAACGAACAGATCCAAAAAAACGAACGGATCCGAAAAATGATTTAACTTAACATAATTAATTTGCTGAAATAAACTTTTTTTTGTAACTTAACTAAATTAATTTCCTGAAATGAAATTATTTATTTAACTAATGAAAACAAAACAAAACTAAACATTTTTTTTACGCGTTGCACATGTCTAATAAATGTATAAGACAATTAAAGTGATAGTAAACTTAGTCAATCTTCTAATCAAATTATTGAAGAACTATAAACAAAAGAGAATAATATTTTTTTTTTTAAATAATTACTATAAATATCTTAATAGGAATCATAGTTTTCAATTACTTCATATGATCCCGCCAGAACCCCTCAACGTACCTTTTTTTTTTCTTACATTTTTAACTTGCAACCAATCGTCTGCTTAGCCACACGGCTCACTGTTTGCTATGTGTAGCCATCTTAGTGAGTAACATGCATGCGTGAATGGCATTCATCTTCCTTAAAATTCATGTAAAGTGCACATTATGTGCTTTGTAAAGTGCGGGAGGGGCTGCTCCCTACTTCATTACCAAAAGGAAAAGCAAAAGAATGGGCGGAGGGAAGAGTGACATAAAATAAAAGATACATTTTTATTTTATACAAACACACATTTGAAAACAAATATTTTGTGTTTTACTTTGTTAAACTATAAAGAATCAGATTTTAAATTATAAACATATTTTATTTACCAACACTTTAAATGATAAGAAAACGTATACTAGTTAATAATAATTCTATTCTATTATGTAAAGATAAATTGGAAAAATATTTAAAGGCAGAGTCTACACCAGAATTTTTATTGTTTTAAAAGATAGATAATCCCTTTATCACCCATTCCCCAGTTTTGCATAACCAACACAGTCATAATAATATACTTTTAACCTCTATGATTATCTTGTATCTAAGCCTCTGCAAACTGCCTCTTTATTTCAGTTCTTTTGACAGACTTGCAGTTTAGCCAATTAGTGCCTGCTCCCAGATAACTTCACTTCAACTTTTCTGAATCATGAAAGTTTATTTTGGCCTAGACTGTCCCTTTAAAGAAAATGTTTAAATCAAATATCACAATCAATATCAAATATCACAATCAAATATCCAAAAATACCAGCATATTCATCCAGAAGTTCATACAAAAATAAAAAGAAGGCCCATTGTCTAGGGATTGATCCCCTAAATATTTATCTTTATATATCTATTTAATTTAGCAAAACAGTAAGCATATCTGAAGAAGCGTTATGTGAAACACGCGTCAGGGGCACTATCACGAGGTTATGGAACCTCTCTGCTTTTAGTCGCAGATTTACCTACTCTTTTGAATTCAGTCAGTATAACGTTAATCAAGTCTCCGCTATAGAAGAGACTTTTTTGAGCTTAGCCCCGTGTTGTCTCACTATTTTACAAGATTAACAATTATGGTGGCTTCCGATATAGTAGAGGCTTTTGTTTAGGGGCTCGCATTTTTGTTCTCACGTATAGATGCCTTATATTGTTGGGTCATATAGGCCTAGATTTGGAGTTTGGCGTTAGCCGTGAAAACCAGCGTTAGAGGCTCCTAACGCTGGTTTTAGGCTACCGCCGGTATTTGGAGTCAGTGATTAAAGGGTCTAACGCTCACTTTTCAGCCGCAACTTTTCCATACCGCAGATCCCCTTACGTCAATTGCGTATCCTATCTTTTCAATGGGATCTTTCTAACGCCGGTATTTAGAGTCGTTTCTGAAGTGAGCGTTAGATATCTAACGACAAAACTCCAGCCGCCGGAAAAAAGCAGGAGTTAAGAGCTTTCTGGGCTAACGCCGGTTCATAAAGCTCTTAACTACTGTACCCTAAAGTACACTAACACCCATAAACTATCTATGTACCCCTAAACCGAGGTCCCCCCACATCGCCGCCACTCGATTAATTTTTTTTAACCCCTAATCTGCCGACCGCCAACTACGTTATACTTATATATCCCTAATCTGCTGCCCCTAACCCCGCCGACCCCTATATCATATTTATTAACCCCTAATCTGCCCCCCACAACGTCGCCGACACCTGCCTACACTTATTAACCCCTAATCTGCCGAGCGGACCTGAGCGCTACTATAATAAAGTTATTAACCCCTAATCCGCCTCACTAACCCTATCATAAATAGTATTAACCCCTAATCTGCCCTCCCTAACATCGCCGACACCTAACTTCAATTATTAACCCCTAATCTGACGACCAGAGCTCACCGCTACTATAATAAATGGATTAACCCCTAAAGCTAAGTCTAACCCTAACACTAACACCCCCCTAAATTAAATATAATTTAAATCTAACGAAATTAATTAACTCTTATTAAATAAATTATTCCTATTTAAAGCTAAATACTTACCTGTAAAATACATCCTAATATAGCTACAATATAAATTAGAATTATATTATAGCTATTTTAGGATTAATATTTATTTTACAGGCAACTTGGTAATTATTTTAACCAGGTACAATAGCTATTAAATAGTTAATAACTATTTAATAGTTACCTAGTTAAAATAATAACAAAAGGGGGGGCGGAGCCAACAGCCTAGGTGATCAGACGTGTGTACCCTGAGCTCCTAGGCCATGCCTAATTAAAGTTTGCTATTTGAAGACCCAAAATGAGCTGAATTCCTATGTGGATATCTGTCAGCCGATTTATAAAAGAAAGACACTCTGCTTGAACCAACTTAGGGTCCTAGCTCCGTATTTGATGCCTCTGTTATGGTAAGAGCTGACACATTGTGAGTGGCGGGATACTTGGGCCTACCTCCGCTGTTGCTTATCTACAGTTCTAAGCTTGAAACTACTTTCAAAATGGAGAAGTCTATGGAGCTACTTGTAGCCTTATTACAAGGCTTGGATCAGCAAATTACAACCTGCTTTACAGATCTAGCAGACACGCTAAGTTCCGCAATGCGAGGAGAGGCCAGCAGTGTGCAGGGGGACACATGGAAAGATCTCGCACCGGCAGATTCCCTGAAAATACGCTGTCAATTGCCATTAAGTAGTGTCGATAATAAAGATCAAGCCTACCCTTCACGAGACCAATATTACATGCTGCCAGATGATTACATAACGCTCATCGTGAGTACTGCAGAAACTCCGGACCGGCTGTCTCAGAAGGAAGTGCTGTCGCGGCCATTAGTATCCATGCCGTATTATATGTGTACAGAGCTGGGACCTGCTGCTGCAATTGCACAGAGAAAGCTGCTGAGTGATAATTGTTTCCCGAGGAGGCCACTTGCAAGCATCAATCCGATGTCGGTGACACCACATAGACAGGGAATTGGTTAAATGAGCTAGAATAACTATAACCTTTAACTTGCATTATTATCTGCAAGGCACTGTAAACTGTAAATATTGTTATGGATGTCACTAAGGTGGCGAACTTTTTGTGACTAATTCCCTTTGGCAATATAGCTACTACGATACTCTCACTCACAGGACTTGAATGCCAAAAGAGGAATCGGGTAATTACAAGCTGTCTACACCTAGACTCGGAGACAATCTATTTTTGCTATTGGCATGTTTATCATAACTCCGGACATTGTTTATGCCTAAAAGTGTTTTAGATATAGTTATGGCACTAAAATGTCTACATTTTTGTTGTAGGATAGATGGGATTATTACTTGAGTGTTTTAGTTGTACAGTATGCTAATTAGTCTGCTTATATAACATTAAAATCTAGTATGAATGTGAAGCCATTAGCTCTATTACTATTGCTGTACCCCTGTATCTTGGTACCCCTGTTCCAGTATTGTTTCACAACAAGGAGGCACTTATTTGTATACTAGTTTATTTCCTTTTAACTGCGTATATCTACCAGTGTTGGACTCCTTACAGCCAGGGCTGTTTATAGTCTGTAACTATACATACAACCTTATAATTCAGTGTATACATAGAGACACTAGCACTTGAGGTATTCTTATATATTGCTATCTGATCTTGCACAATGAGGAAGCAGTTACTAGTGTTAAATTTATCACTAGGGATTGCCTTTCTAATAACACAGCACGCCCACCCTTGGGTATTGGGCCCATACCTAAAGGGTATCATAAATTTTTGTAAATATCCCATGATATTGGCGTGCCTATACTATACTATTGGGTATCTGTATATTAAGAAGTTTTCAGAAATAGTGATTGAGCCGCTCTTTCTCGAGATAAAATATCCAATTTGGCTCATTCTGATGTAGAACAACCTCCATTGGATTTACTGTACCTAAGGTTATGGTTATTGCATATATTTAATTTTACTCTCTACTACTGAGCACTGAATTATATTTACTTGTCTTGCATGGTTGTTTGGTAAAAGGATATCTTTCATTTATTTGTTGCTAAACTGATGTAATGGAATCATAGGTTTGTCATATTATATGTATGGTGCAATATTACGCTCTGCAAACGTTAGGTGTCACATTTAGTATAAGTACCCCTATTAAGCCTCTATATGTCCTCCCCTTTCTATCTTAAAACACTAAGGGGTTATACAGTTAAACATTAATGGATTTTGCAGGTATGCTGTAGATCTTGTAACAACGCATATTTAAGCATTTAGTATAAAAGGGTCCTGCTAGTATTTAGGTTAGACATTTATGTGGCACCATGATGTCGATAAGTGTATATAGAGACATTATATAGAAGAGAAGATGGCTGTTTTAAAGCTAGGAAATTATATATTCCACAGAGACAAAAATATATTTCTTAACTAAGATTATATGTATAGGAGGTAACTGTAGTTTATTTTCATCTCTCACCTCCCGCCCCCCATGACTAAGATTAGTCTCTATTCACCCATTTTGGTGAATATTCCTGCGGTGTTAATCCGCTTTATGTTCTCTATATTTATAACTTTATTTCATACTTATTTCATTAATGCTAATAGTACACTCAATATCATATACGGTACCTCTCAGGGAAAAATGTTTCCTCCAACCAAGATAAGTTTTCTATATATGCCAGATTAACATATCTTGCTAATAGGCAGTAACTTGTGATAAAAAGGTACTTCAGTTTATAATCTTTATTCTATATATAACAGTTGATAATATCATACTAATGGGCAGAATGCTTTGCTAATGAGGTACTGTAGTACTATTATGTAAAAAAATAAAAATATAAGGTATCACGGTAAATCTTACAATATATACATCCGAAATATACTGGTGATATAGTAGGATATGCATGCTCTCAATATGTCTAACATGATTTACTATTGACATTAGCCATGTCCATTTTGTAATAACTTGTTTTATTGTCTATATGTGGCTCTTGTTTGTTTTGCTAATTACCTTAATAAAAAATTTTGATGTAAAAAAAAAAAAAAAAATAATAACAAAATTACCTGTAAAATAAATCCTAACCTAAGTTATAATTAAACCTAACACTACCCTATCAATAAATTAATTAAATAAAATACCTACAATTACCTACAATTAACCTAACACTACACTATCAATAAATAAATTAAATACAATTTCTACAAATAACTACAATTACATAAACTAACTAAAGTACAAAAAATAAAAAAGAACTAAGTTACAAAAAATAAAAAAATATTTACAAACATAAGAAAAATATTACAACAATTTTAAACTAATTACACCTACTCTAAGCCCCCTAATAAAATAACAAAGCCCCCCAAAATAAAAAATGCCCTACCCTATTCTAAATTAATAGAGTTAAAAGCTCTTTTACCTTACCAGCCCTGAACAGGGCCCTTTGCGGGGCATGCCCCAAGAAGTTCAGCTCTTTTGCCTGTAAAAAAAAACATACAATACCCCCCCCAACATTACAACCCACCACCCACATACCCCTAATCTAACCCAAACCCCCCTTAAATAAACCTAACACTAAGCCCCTGAAGATCTTCCTACCTTGTCTTCACCATCCAGGTATCACCACCGATCCGTCCTGGCATCCGGTGCTGAAGAGGTCCAGAAGAGGCTCCAAAGTCTTCCTCCTATCCGGCAAGAAGAGGACATCCGGACCGGCAAACATCTTCTCCAAGCGGCATCTTCGATCTTCTTCCATCCGGTGCGGAGCGGGTCCATCTTGAATCAGCCGACGCGGATCCATCCTCTTCTTCCGGCGTCTCCCGACGAATGACGGTTCCTTTAAGGGACGTCATCCAAGATGGCGTCCCTCGAATTCCGATTGGCTGATAGGATTCTATCAGCCAATCAGAATTAAGGTAGGAATATTCTGATTGGCTGATGGAATCAGCCAATCAGAATCAAGTTCAATCCGATTGGCTGATCCAATCAGCCAATCAGATTGAGCTCGCATTCTATTGGCTGATCGGAACAGCCAATAGAATGCGAGCTCAATCTGATTGGCTGATTGGATCAGCCAATCGGATTGAACTTGATTCTGATTGGCTGATTCCATCAGCCAATCAGAATATTCCTACCTTAATTCCGATTGGCTGATAGAATCCTATCAGCCAATCGGAATTCGAGGGATGACGTCCCTTAAAGGAACCGTCATTCGTCGGGAGACGCCGGAAGAAGAGGATGGATCCGCGTCGGCTGATTCAAGATGGACCCGATCTTCAGGGGCTTAGTGTTAGGTTTATTTAAGGGGGGTTTGGGTTAGATTAGGGGTATGTGGGTGGTGGGTTGTAATGTTGGGGGGGGGGGTATTGTATGTTTTTTTTTACAGGCAAAAGAGCTGAACTTCTTGGGGCATGCCCCGCAAAGGGCCCTGTTCAGGGCTGGTAAGGTAAAAGAGCTTTTACATTTATTAATTTAGAATAGGGTAGGGAATTTTTTATTTTGGGGGTCTTTGTTATTTTATTAGGGGGCTTAGAGTAGGTGTAATTAGTTTAAAATTGTTGTAATATTTTTCTTATGTTTGTAAATATTTTTTTATTTTTTGTAACTTAGTTCTTTTTTATTTTTTGTACTTTAGTTAGTTTATGTAATTGTAGTTATTTGTAGAAATTGTATTTAATTTATTTATTGATAGTGTAGTGTTAGGTTTTATTGTAGGTAATTGTAGGTATTTTATTTAATTAATTTATTGATAGGGTAGTGTTAGGTTTAATTATAACTTAGGTTAGGACTTATTTTACAGGTAATTTTGTTAATATTTTAACTAGGTAACTATTAAATAGTTCTTAACTATTTAATAGCTATTGTACCTGGTTAAAATAATTACAAAGTTGCCTGTAAAATAAATATTAATCCTAAAATAGCTACAATGTAATTATAATTTATATTGTAGCTATATTAGGATTTATTTTACAGGTAAGTATTTAGCTTTAAATAGGAATAATTTATTTAATAAGAGTTAATTAATTTCGTTAGATGTAAATTATATTTAAGTTAGGGGGGTGTTAGTGTTAGGGTTAGACTTAGCTTTAGGGGTTAATCCATTTATTATAGTAGCGATGAGCTCCGGTCGTCAGATTAGGGGTTAATAATTGAAGTTAGGTGTCGGCGATGTTAGGGAGGGCAGATTAGGGGTTAATACTATTTATGATAGGGTTAGTGAGGCGGGTTAGGGGTTAATAACTTTATTATAGTAGCGCTCAGGTCCGCTCGGCAGATTAGGGGTTAATAAGTGTAGGCAGGTGTCGGCGACGTTGAGGGGGGCAGATTAGGGGTTAATAAATATAATATAGGGGTCGGCGGTGTTAGGGGCAGCAGATTAGGGGTACATAGGGATAACGTAGGTTGCGGCGGTGTACGGAGCGGAAGATTAGGGGTTAAAAATAATATGCAGGGGTCAGCGATAGCGGGGCGGCAGATTAGGGGTTAATAAGTGTAAGGTTAGGGGTGTTTAGACTCGGGGTACATGTTAGGGTGTTAGGTGCAGACGTAGGAAGTGTTTCCCCATAGGAAACAATGGGGCTGCGTTAGGAGCTGAACGCTGCTTTTTTGCAGGTGTTAGGTTTTTTTTCAGCTCAAACAGCCCCATTGTTTCCTACGAGGGAATCGTGCACGAGCACGTTTTTGAGGCTGGCCGCGTCCGTAAGCAACTCTGGTATCGAGAGTTGCATTTGCGGTAAAAATGCTCTACGCTCCTTTTTTAGAGCCTAACGCAGCATTTTTTTGAACTCTCGATACCAGAGTTAATTTTATGGTGCGGCCAGAAAAAAGCACGCGGGGCGTTAACAGCCCATCTACCGCCAAACTCCAAATCTAGGCCATAGTGACTTATATTTTTGAATGTTATAAGTTTTACAGCAATATATACAAACTATCCTGGTAGTTACCTGATTCAGGTGCAAGGGCAAATGATTGGTAATTTAACCCCTTGTTAATTCCAAGATACGCTGCATTAGATTTTATTCATTTAACAACTTTATATTGCACCAACGATTAGCAAAAATATCTATAATGTGGGTTCCCTTTAAGAAGATCTTTGAGTATATATAAGTGTGGCAACATTTGAACCAGAACATAATATATATTGTAACAATTATTGAACTAAGATTGGGCAATATTTTTGCTTATGCGATTTGTTTGTTAAACTACCTGGACAAATCGACATTTATAATAGAGTGATTATTATTTATTTTTACTTGCTCATTCTAGGTAATTGTTGGGTTTCTGCTTGATGCTAAAGCTCAAATAAGATATATCATAACGTTATCTTCTGCAGTATAAATTTTATTGCTACCATCGGCTATATTTTATTAAAAGATACTAATACTTGCCGTGTATGGTCGCAATAAAAAAATAATTATGTGCATTTTGTACAAATAATTATTCATGTGAGTTTAAGCTGGTTTTAAACAGTGCGTGTGTGTGCGTGAGTACTAGTCCAGCCGGACTAATTATTTTTCTTTCCCATTAAAGTTATTTAGTATAAGTGTGTGTGTCTGAATATTTTTACCTATTCACTGATCCTTTTGTTTTGCCTCATAAATTAAACTCCAATGGGTTTTTTGTAATAAACTGTCTCAGAGACAAGGCGTCTTTTGTCTTTGTGCTGCAAAGCTTTTTGCATCCTTTTGTACATTTTTGTGTATATTACTGCCTTATGCTCTGGAATTTAAGGGTTAAATTGATAGGAAATAATAATATTTAAAACCCTGAAATTCTGATTCACAGACCCAGAATATTTTCCCTCACTTTCTTTGCTTTAAATCATATCTGAAAGACACTTCACATGTATTACACATTTTAGATAATATATCATGGCAAATAGATTACTGGCTGATGTTTTGCAATAAGAAAGATATCAGAATAAGACAATAAAATTGATAAGGTTAAATTAGAAATTATTTTACAAGCAATGGAGATCATATAAGATACAAATTTGTTCTTGTATAAAAATAAATATCTCCAAATTAGTGAAATAGCAATGGGCACCAGGGTTTCACCCAGTTAAACAAACCTGCATGTCAGAATGGGAATTCCAACAGGTTTTTGGACAACATGGCAGGACATCAAACCTTGCAACGATATCTTAAATTTAAAATATTATGTTGAAGATGGGAAATATAAAGACTGAGGCCTAGATTTGGAGTTCGGCGGTAGCCGTCAAAACCAGCGTTAGAGGCTCCTAACGCTGGTTTTGGCCGCCCGCTGGTATTTGGAGTCAGTGATTAAAGGGTCTAACGCTCACTTTTCAGCCGCGACTTTTCCATACCGCAGATCCCCCTACGCCATTTGTGTAGCCTATATTTTCAATGGGATCTTTCTAACGCTGGTATTTAGAGTCGTTTCTGAAGTGAGCGTTAGAGCTCTAACGACAAGATTCCAGCCGCCTGAAAATAGCAGGAGTTAAGAGCTTTCTGGCTAACGCCGGTTTATAAAGCTCTTAACTACTGTACCCTAAAGTACACTAACACCCATAAACTACCTATGTACCCCTAAACCGAGGTCCCCCCACACCGCCGCCACTCGATTAAAATTTTTAACCCCTAATCTGCCGACCGCCACCTACGTTATACTTATGTACCCCTAATCTGCTGCCCCTAACCCCGCCGACCCCTGTATTACATTTATTAACCCCTAACTTGCCCCCCACAACGTCGCCGCCAGCTACTTAAAATAATTAACCCCTAATCTTCCGACCGCAAATCGCCGCCACCTACGTTATCCCTATGTACCCCTAATCTGCTGCCCTAACATCGCCGACCCCTATATTATATTTATTAACCCCTAATCTGCCCCCCTCAACGTCGCCGACACCTGCCTACACTTATTAACCCCTAATCTGCCGAGCGGACCTGAGCGCTACTATAATAAATGTATTAACCCCTAATCCGCCTCACTAACCCTATCATAAATAGTATTAACCCCTAATCTGCCCTCCCTAACATCGCCGACACCTAACTTCAATTATTAACCCCTAATCTGCCGACCGGAGCTCACCGCTATTCTAATAAATGTATTAACCCCTAAAGCTAAGTCTAACCCTAACACTAACACCCCCCTAAGTTAAATATAATTTTTAGCTAACGAAATAAATTAACTCTTATTAAATAACTTATTCCTATTTAAAGCTAAATACTTACCTGTAAAATAAACCCTAATATAGCTACAATATAAATTATAATTATATTATAGCTATTTTAGGATTAATATTTATTTTACAGGTAACTTTGTATTTATTTTAACCAGGTACAATAGCTATTAAATAGTTAAGAACTATTTAATAGTTACCTAGTTAAAATAATAACAAATTTACCTGTAAAATAAATCCTAACCTAAGTTATAATTAAACCTAACACTACCCTATCAATAAAATAATTAAATAAACTACCTACAATTACCTACAATTAACCTAACACTACACTATCAATAAATTAATTAAACACAATTCCTACAAATAAATACAATTAAATAAACTAGCTAAAGTACAAAAAATAAAAAAGAACTAAGTTACAGAAAATAAAAAAATATTTACAAACATAAGAAAAATATTACAACAATTTTAAACTAATTACACCTACTCTAAGCCCCCTAATAAAATAACAAAGCCCCCCAAAATAAAAAATTCCCTACCCTATTCTAAATTAAAAAAGTTACAAGCTCTTTTACCTTACCAGCCCTGAACAGGGCCCTTTGCGGGGCATGCCCCAAGAATTTCAGCTCTTTTGCCTGTAAAAAAAAACATACAATACCCCCCCCCAACATTACAACCCACCACCCACATACCCCTAATCTAACCCAAACCCCCCTTAAATAAACCTAACACTAAGCCCCTGAAGATCTTCCTACCTTGTCTTCACCATCCAGGTATCACCGATCCGTCCTGGCTCCAAGATCTTCATCCAACCCAAGCGGGGGTTGGCGATCCATAATCCGGTCCAGAAGAGGCTCCAAAGTCTTCCTCCTATCCGGCAAGAAGAGGACATCCGGACCGGCAAACATCTTCTCTAAGTGGCATCTTCGATCTTCTTCCATCCGGAGCGAAGCGGCAGGATCCTGAAGACCTCCAGCGCGGAACATCCATCCGGACCGACGACTGAACGACGAATGACTGTTCCTTTAAGGGACGTCATCCAAGATGGCGTCCCTCGAATTCCGATTGGCTGATAGGATTCTATCAGCCAATCGGAATTAAGGTAGGAATTTTCTGATTGGCTGATGGAATCAGCCAATCAGAATCTAGTTCAATCCGATTGGCCGATCCAATCAGCCAATCAGATTGAGCTCGCATTCTATTGGCTGATCGGAACAGCCAATAGAATGCGAGCTCAATCTGATTGGCTGATTGGATCGGCCAATCGGATTGAACTTGATTCTGATTGGCTGATTCCATCAGCCAATCAGAAAATTCCTACCTTAATTCCGATTGGCAGATAGAATCCTATCAGCCAATCGGAATTCGAGGGACGCCATCTTGGATGACGTCCCTTAAAGGAACAGTCATTCGTCGTTCAGTCGTCGGTCCGGATGGATGTTCCGCGCTGGAGGTCTTCAGGATCCTGCCGCTTCGCTCCGGATGGAAGAAGATCGAAGATGCCGCTTGGAGAAGATGTTTGCCGGTCCGGATGTCCTCTTCTTGCCGGATAGGAGGAAGACTTTGGAGCCTCTTCTGGACCGGATTATGGATCGCCAACCCCCGCTTGGGTTGGATGAAGATCTTGGAGCCAGGACGGATCGGTGATACCTGGATGGTGAAGACAAGGTAGGAAGATCTTCAGGGGCTTAGTGTTAGGTTTATTTAAGGGGGGTTTGGGTTAGATTAGGGGTATGTGGGTGGTGGGTTGTAATGTTGGGGGGGGGGTATTGTATGTTTTTTTTTACAGGCAAAAGAGCTGAAATTCTTGGGGCATGCCCCGCAAAGGGCCCTGTTCAGGGCTGGTAAGGTAAAAGAGCTTGTAACTTTTTTAATTTAGAATAGGGTAGGGAATTTTTTATTTTGGGGGGCTTTGTTATTTTATTAGGGGGCTTAGAGTAGGTGTAATTAGTTTAAAATTGTTGTAATATTTTTCTTATGTTTGTAAATATTTTTTTATTTTCTGTAACTTAGTTCTTTTTTATTTTTTGTACTTTAGCTAGTTTATTTAATTGTATTTATTTGTAGGAATTGTATTTAATTTATTTATTGATAGTGTAGTGTTAGGTTAATTGTAGGTAATTGTAGGTAGTTTATTTAATAATTTTATTGATAGGGTAGTGTTAGGTTTAATTATAACTTAGGTTAGGATTTATTTTACAGGTAAATTTGTTATTATTTTAACTAGGTAACTATTAAATAGTTCTTAACTATTTAATAGCTATTGTACCTGGTTAAAATAAATACAAAGTTACCTGTAAAATAAATATTAATCCTAAAATAGCTATAATATAATTATAATTTATATTGTAGCTATATTAGGGTTTATTTTACAGGTAAGTATTTAGCTTTAAATAGGAATAAGTTATTTAATAAGAGTTAATTTATTTCGTTAGATAAATATTATATTTAACTTAGGGGGGTGTTAGTGTTAGGGTTAGACTTAGCTTTAGGGGTTAATCCATTTATTAGAATAGCGGTGAGCTCCGATCGGAAGATTAGGGGTTAATAATTGAAGTTAGGTGTCGGCGATGTTAGGGAGGGCAGATTAGGGGTTAATACTATTTATGATAGGGTTAGTGAGGCGGATTAGGGGTTAATAACTTTATTATAGTAGCGCTCAGGTCCGCTCGGCAGATTAGGGGTTAATAAGTGTAGGCAGGTGTCGGCGACGTTGTGGGGGGCAGGTTAGGGGTTAATAAATATAATATAGGGGTCGGCGGTGTTAGGGGTAGCAGATTAGGGGTACATAGGGATAACGTAGGTGGCGGCGGTTTACGGAGCGGCAGATTAGGGGTTTAAAAAAATATGCAGGGGTCAGCGATAGCGGGGGCGGCAGATTAGGGGTTAATAAGTGTAAGGCTAGGGGTGTTTAGACTCGGGGTACATGTTAGAGTGTTAGGTGCAGACGTAGGAAGTGTTTCCCCATAGCAAACAATGGGGCTGCGTTAGGAGCTGAACGCTGCTTTTTTGCAGGTGTTAGGTTTTTTTTCAGCTCAAACAGCCCAATTGTTTCCTATGGGGGAATCGTGCACGAGCACGTTTTTGAGGCCGGCCGCGTCCGTAAGCAACTCTGGTATCGAGAGTTGCATTTGCGGTAAAAATGCTCTACGCTCCTTTTTTGGAGCCTAACGCAGCATTTGTTTGAACTCTCGATACCAGAGTTAAATTTATGGTGCGGCCAGAAAAAAGCCCGCGGAGCGTTAACAGCCCTTTTACCGCCGAACTCCAAATCTAGGCCTTAGTGCTCTATTCTGTTGTGTTGCTATAGAATAATACTGTATATCCGCCATGTCTTCATGTTTAAAAAACAAATTAACTTTCTTTTTACTACAATTATTTCTCAGAAGTCATAAGGGTGCATTTCAAGTTCTGTAAATTAGAAATTGCTCAATTGCCAGAGCTAAATTACATGAAAAGGTGACAAAATAAATAATGAATATATGTTGCATAGTTGCTTCATTACACATAAAAACAAAATGTATATACAAAACATTTTTACTGTCCCTTTAAAAAGCAGTGATCATCAGATCCCTGTTTCCTAACCTATCCACAATCTCTGAGCTGTCAGGTTAAAATCCCCCCAGACTAGTCTGAAAAAAGTACTACCTGCGATCACAGATGGACAGATTACCTAATTGGAAACATGTTCATCTGCATATTAGTAAATAGAGCCCTAAGAATTATTTTAAACATATTAGGCCTCAATTTATCATCCATATTCTCCTACATTTGCTCCTTAAATTACGCTGTAGTCATTTATATCCTATTTATCATACCAAAAAATACGCCTAAAAATCATCAAATATGACTGCAAAATTCTGCATGAGCCAGCATTCATTTTGCAGACATCTGAGGACAGTTTTAAAAGCTATTCTAAAGCATCTAAATAAGTTCATGTAAGTATCAAGGAATGTTTATGAATGGCACCAAGTTAAGACTGCTTTCTACCAAGTTGCTGGTATTCCAAAAGTTCTTGGTGCAATAGATTGCACACACACATAGCACTAAAACCACCGGCTTCCAGGGAGGAGTAATATAGAAACAGAAAACACTAAGACTCACTCAATGTTCAGGCAGTGTGTGATGATAACCTTAGATTTTGGGCAGTGTGATCAGGATTTCCAAGGTCATGCCACGATTTTCACATCTTAAAGCGGTCTGCTTTATTTACAGCATTTAAATGTGGAGACATGCCACATGGTTGGCTATTGGGTGAATATTACTATTATTTTAAAATGCATAAGTGACAATTTCTATTTTATTTGTTTTCTTAAATGTACATGTAACCCAAACTCAATGATCCCTCATTATTTCAAAATATTGAACCGATTTTCTTTCATTCTCATTAGCTTTCCTGTATTGACCATTAAATGTTTTTCAATATATTATAATTGTAAATAAAACATTTCTTAGCTTTCTATTAGTTTTTCTATATATATATAAGATTCACGCAAAATTATATATTGGTTACATGTTCATTTTGTATATAAATATATATATATGATTTATATAATTAATTATTGTTTTCCTTTATTTTTTGTAGGTGACAGTGGTTATCTCTGTAGGCCCTGGCTCTAGACACCTGTCCCAATGCCTCATACACATGACAAAATTAAATTTAATGAGTCTCACAGGTCAACAAGGAGTGCAATTGAGCGAACATTTGGCGTATTAAAGATGAGAGTTTTGGACCGTTCTGGTGGTGACCTACAATACTCACCAGAAAAATGTAATGATATAATTCTCGTGACATGCATTTTGCACAATATTGCAATTTCTCAAGGAAACCTAGAGGAGGTGTGTCTTGAGGATGTTCCCGAGGATGTTTATGTACCTCAAGATATTGTAAGAAGACATACAACTAGAGCCGGCATTCAAAATAAGATGGAAATCATTGAACACTTTTTTACATGTAAGTGTCTATTTTAAAACATTAAGAAAACTTAATTTCTATTTTATAAATTTGGTAACATTCTTACTAATTACATATTTTCTTTTCTCTATTACAGACATTTTTGCAGTGGATAACATTTGAAATGACTTTGAAATAGAGATTACCCTTCTTCTTACTTTCTCTTTCATTTTGTTATTGTTTTAATATAAATATACTGTGTGTGTGTATATATATATATATATATATATATATATATATATATATATATACCGGTGTATATATATCTATATTAGTTAATAAAAAATATATTTATTATTGTAACATTACTTGAATGTGTACATCTGTTTCAAATTTTCAAGAATTACAAATATTTTAACCAAAATTTTTTAATTCTGTATTTTAATTTGTTATAAAATATAACCAATCTTAACATATAAAAAAAAAATATCAAAGCACAAAAAACATTATAACTGAAAGTGCAAAACCATTGTATTTTTAGTAAAATAAAATTCTTTATTCTTGATGTCTGCTATTCATAAACTCTAGTTTTTTAATATAATATTCCTTTATAAAATTAGCCTGTTCTTTAAGTATATTATTTCTTTCTTTCTCTAATTCAACCATTTGTCTAAAAAATTTGCTTTGTTCTGTGCGAAAAGACAAAGTCATATCAGTAAGTCTTTCTATTTCATTAGCTTGTGCAGGTTGAGCTTGGTGTGGTCGTCCTTAAGCCTCATTTTCTTCTTCAATGTCAGATTCAATGATTGAGGTCTTTGAGGTGTATTTAGTTCTGGTGGAGTGTGTCCCTCTATCTGTGTTTCATCTTCCTCCTCCTGACAAATAGTGTCTTCCACCAGGGGTTCCAAATTTATTTCAACTTCTTCTATGATTAAAAATAAAATTAATTAGTATTAATCTAGAAAAAAAATTTAAATTTACAAGTAACAAAATAAGTACCTACTATCAAATAATTAAATTGATTAATCCTGTATTGTCTGCAGTAATGATCATACACCTGTAAACATCAAATTAAAAAAAAATATTTTAAACTTAAAATTTTATATAAAACTTTATTAACAATAGATATAACTAAATAATTCAATTTGTCTCCTCTATAAAAGTGAGCATTTTCAAAATAATTTTTTTAAATCACACAAGAATCTAAAACATATGTATAATAGTAGATGATCAAATAGCACTTAGATTCTTTTCCATGTTTCCCTTTGACAATATAAATCTTCAAGCACGTTACAATGAATTCAGTCATTTAATTAAAATCAAATCAATAATTTTTATTTTTTATTTAATTATGCACATGGTTGAGGCAAAAAAATATGTAATCTATGTGCATCATAAAAACATTAACAAATAATCCATAGTTGCCAACAGTCCCGTTTTTACCGGGACAGTCCCGGAATTTGGGTCCCAGTCCCGGCCATTTAAATGTCCCGGACTGTCCCGGCAAGTAACAGGCTGCAGCTCCGGTTTAGCTATCATGATCTATCTGTGCGCGATCTGTGTCACTGACTCAGTCTCCTACTTTGAATCTCGCGATCCTACAGGACACTCAGCAGCACGCAACGTCACGTGACCCTGGGGCTTGCCGCTCATATACTGGAGCCTTCACACACACGAGTTACTCTGCAGAGGCAGCCTGAGCCAGATTAATTGAAATTATTTCCTGCAGCTGAAGTTCCCTCCCCCGTAACTTCCTCTAGCATTGAAAATAGTTTTGGTAACCACAGCAGCCTGTAGATTTCAATTTTTAGAGACTGTTTATAAAAAAATACATCCTGCAGGGTATATTAAAGGGGAGGTCCTCAAATTGGTGTCTCCACCTAAAGTGTTCCGGCTTTGCACCAGCCTGCAGGTAATATAGCACCACTATAATGGTACAGGATTTCTAGTTAAAATTAACACACAGTGTTAGTTTAGATATGAAAGAAATTAAAATCAAGTCCAAAGAAAATGTCCAAAGAAAATGAAGGAAGTCGGTATCCTTTCTAACCATAAGGATGTTTATTGTTTAAAGAAAAACAAATGCAAACATCTCAATTGAATTACAGCTTTTTTTGGTCTGCTACTGGACTTGTTTTATGGTTTAAAAAGTTAGATAATCCCTAATTTGCTTTTTTTCTATTGGTATTCTTAGTTAAAAGCTAAACCTAGAAGGCTGATATGCTAATTTCTTAGCCCTTAAAGGCTGCCTCTTAGCTGAATGAATTGTGACATTTTTTCCCAACTAGAGGGTGTTGGTTCATGAGTGCCATATAGATAACATTTTGCTCATGCCTGTGGAGTTACCTACTGATTGGCTAAAATGCAAGTATGTCAAAAGAACTGAAATAAGGGGGCAGTCAGCAGAGGCTTAGATACAAAGTAATTACAGAGGTTAAAAGTATATTAATATAACAGTGTTGGTTATGCAAAACTGGGGAATGGGTAATAAAGGGATTATCTATCTTTTTAAACAAGAAAATTCTGGTGTAGACTGTCCCATTAATATATTTTTCTATCTCTGTGATTACCTTGTTTCTAAGCTTCTGCAGACTGTGCCCTTATTTCAGTTCTTTTGACAGACTTGCATCTTAGCCAATCTGTGCCCTCTAATAAGTAACTCCACTGCGTGAGCACAATGTTATCTAATATGGCACACATAAAGTAACACCCTCTAGCTGTGAAAAACTATCAAACGCATTGAAAATTATGCTAATTATGTGGGTTTTGTAAAGTAGGCGGGACTTTAGGGTAGGGGGTGTGGTAAAAAATTTCATGCAGGTAATTGATAGCTGCAAAGTGTCCCTGGAAATTTTTTTCAAATGTTGGCAACTATGATAATCATATCTATATATGTTTTTCTAAAATAAATATATATATATATCCTGATGCATTTGTTTACATAAACACAAAATTTAGAAATTTTATAAAAATATTAAATTAAGATTTTTTGATACAAATGTTACTTTTTAAGCACAATAGATATAAAATTGTGAATACGCATGTATATTCTTTTCAATAATTACATCTATTCCTATAAACTTTAGAAAAACAATAACATACTTTTGGATTTGGCAAAGAGTAATTTTACAGCTCTATTACTTTAATTCCAAATACGATCTGAAGATATCTCAGTACTTTATGCCAAACTGAACAATTTTTTTGTAGGCTTTTCAGGCCTTATACAAAATTTATCATTTTTTCAGAAAGTACATACAACAACTATTTTTTATTTAATATTTGAAATAATAGAGCTTGTATGTAACCCTTCGACAAACACACAACTATAAAAAAAATTAAATAAAATTGTACTTAACAAAGGGTTACATACAAGCTATAAATCAGGCCTATACTGGCACAATTACATTGACCACTATTCTAATCTATGGAATGTGTAAATGACTTTTCTTGATCTCATAAATCAAACTTCTAAATTCTATTATAAAACTATATTTATAAAAAATGACAAAGCTTGAAAGTAACATACTCTATAACCATGATATACATTATTATGACATTATGAAATGTATTACTACTTACTGACCCTTTCTTCCCTGGATTGGATATCATGTGAGGTTGAGGGTTATGGCTCCTATAAAGTAGATTCTGACTCAAATGGTTGATCCTCTTGGGCATGTACTACATCTTCTTCCAATGCCTCATTATGTTGCTCTATATATTATTAATTCAAAATAATTTGTATGATATTTTTTAAAACATTAAAAAGACAGAATTCAATATTGAATTCAAGAATAAATTTACCTCTAAAATCCATGGTATTCGATGGAACATCAAGGCCCACCACAACAGCATCACCCATCCTGGCATACAGCTGCTGTTCGTAATCTAAAAGTTCTGCCCTATATCTGGGGCCTCCACCCATTCCTTTAGATCAGTGTTTCCCAACCACAGTCCTTAAGTACCTCCAACAGTCCTGGTTTTCATTATAGCTGAAATAGAGCACAGGTGACATAATCAGCTGATGGATGAGAGCAGGTTGGTTACTGATCAGCTGATTACTTCACCTGTGCGCTGGTTCAGCTATAATGAAAACCAGGCCTGTTGGGGGTACTTAAGGTCTGCCATTGGGAAACACTGCTTTAAATGATTGTTTTTCTCGGCACACTTTTTTCTTGATATTTTTTCTAATATCTGTCACCCTCTTTCGACAGACCCTTACATCTTTGGGAAAACTTCCTTCTGCTGACAATGCATGACTAATTTGTTCCCAGATGGATTTCTTTCTTTGTGGGTTAATAGATCTAGCCTGATACCCAATTATATCTTCATAATAATCAGTGACTGATTCCACCAAGATACAGTTTTGCCGATGTGTAAACATGATACTTCGGCCACTTTTTGTCTTTCCCAATTATCCAGAGGCCATCGTGATATAGATGGATGAAAGTGCTCAAAAATAATATAACCTTTGTTTTTAGATAAAAAATCACGTCATGAAAGAAAATAGCAATTACAAAATTCTATCTAGAAAGTTCAATAAAAGGGGTGTTTGAAATTACATGCATAGATATACATAACACATTTAAATATATTGGTTATCACAAATTTGATTGAATAATCCTTTTTTTCTATTTTCGGATTGGTTAAAAATGTATTGATTTTTATTATTAAAATATACATTTCTTTTAGTATAGTATAGTTTTTATTGTTTTTAAAGTGAAACAAAAATAAATTTTAGCTGATTGTTGAAGAGACTAATATAAACTAGCTCTAAATAGGGGGCACTATAATAAGTGTATTAGGACAATGATACATTAGTGTGTAAGCTCTACACATCAACACACAAACATCTACAAACACATATACACACACATATATGTGAAAAATTAATTATATATGTATATACACATATATATATATATATTTATATATATATATATATATATATATATATATATATATATATATATATATATATATATATAGTTAAAAAAAGGCAGCACTCACCGGTGTTTAGAAAATAAAAATTAACTTTTAATGTATCATTTAAAATACAAAGGGAAATTGGTGCTGTACTGGCATCTTTATCAAATGTTCCCAGAGTAGAGACAGTCCCAAGGTCAGTCCATCCTCAGAGTATTATCCCACAGCAAAAAGTAAAATCCTGTCTGACTGCAGCTCTTATATACCCTGTAAGATGATAAAATGCCAAACACCTGAAAGGCTTGTGTACGTGCACGTCTCGCTGTATAGCACGTCTAGTAAGAGTGACCTCTAGTAAATATTAGTATCCGCCTCCATTCACGTAATGGACCGCATGGCTAATTTGCATATCAGCTGATGCGGTGTAGTAGTGACGTCTATGGGGGCGTGTAGGTTGACATGTCAATTCGTATGCTTAAAGATGAAAGACGGATATCGACACATGAAGAGATTATTGCAACACTGTTGCGTGTTTAAACAGATTTGCACAGTTTCATGCTCCACTGTCTTTTGTGCTCCAATGTCTTTTTGTAGAAAAATTAATCTGCCTTGTTTTATACTGGAATTATTTCCTTTTCCAGGATGAGTGGTTCGTCCAGGTCAAGGGCACGGCCATGGGTTCCAACATTGCCCCATCATACGCCAGCCTGTATATGAATGAGTTTGAAGAGAGAAGAGTCTATGAGAACCATCTATTTAAAAGCTATGGAGCAGTTTTGTGGCGTTACATAGATGATGTGTTTGGCATGTGGTGGGCTGACGTTGGAACCATAAAAAAATTTGTCATGGAACTCAATTCTGAGGTAAGAGATTTACAGTTCACCATCTCCTATAGTGAAGAGTCTGTCACTTTTTTGGACACTGAAAGAACTAAAGGTGCTAATTGTTTAAAATTTGACCTTTTTCAAAAGAAACTGACAAGAATACATTGTTAAAATTTGATAGTTTTCACCCTAGGAGGCTTATTGACTCCCTTCCAAAAAGTCAGCTACTCAGAGTACAGAGGATTGTAAGTGAGGAAGCCGATAGATCTTTGATATTAAAACAAATGAAAGAGAAATTTCTAGAAAGGGGGTACCCATACAGTCTCATTGAAAGGAAGATGAAAGAAATCCAGAACCCTATACACAAGGCAGACAAAAATAAAAAGGACAGAATTGTTTTTGTGTCTCAGTATAGACCCTACAGTGATAAGATCACAAGAGTGATCAAGAAAAATTGGCATATATTGAAAGATTGTAATCCACACATTAAGCAGCTACAGGAACCACCCCTCATGGCTTTTAGACGTGTAAAAAATATACAAGACCATCTAGTGAGGACTGATGTGGGTCCCAGTAAGGGTTATAAGCAAACATACATTGGAAGTAAAAGAAAAGGCAGCTACCCATGTCTGGGGTGTATGAGCTGTAGCTCAATCATAGAAGGTCCACATTTCTTTCATCCCCACAGTGGAAGAAAATTTAATATTGAGGGTTTTTACACTTGTGAGAGAACACATGTTATATATCTTATTAAATGCCCATGCTCTTTATTTTATTTAGGAGAGACTACACAGAGGGCCAGAGAGCGTATGAATCAGCATTGCAGCAATATCAGAAGCAAAAACATAGAAGCCCCCTTGTCCAAACATTTTATAGAGCAGGGACACAGTGTTAGTCAGCTACGTTGGCAAATTATTGAGCAGATTCAGGTGCCAAGAAATGGAGCAGATAGAGAACAGTTGCTAAAACAAAGAGAGATGTGGTGAATTTATAAGATGGAGACATTGGCTCCTAAGGGGTTAAATCATGATTTTGACCTTTCCTGTTTCCTCTAATTAATATTTAGTAGTAAATTAAGCATATATATGGAGTACTTTACAGTAATAGATTACTGTTTATTTTAGAAAATACATGATAGGGATGTATTAGGTTAAATTTCCACAGAAATAAAAAGGCAATATTAAAGATTAACATTGTGCTGGCATACAGTCATCTATGGTGATACATTGTTTTAATATGTTGCATATTTTTTGCTTTAAGAGTATTTAGATGTAATGTAAATAAGTAGCTACTAGGTGGCGCCAAATTACCTTCTAGGAAATGGTTGGCGTGAACAAGAAAATGTTTAAAAGGAATCAAATAACCATATGTAACAGATGGCATGACTAAGGGGTTAACCCCGAAATGTTGCTATTTTTAATGGGTCTTTAATAAAGATTCCACATTTTTTACCATATTGGTGCTGGTGAACTCTGTATTTTTGCATGTCAGTCTGTGTCTGATGGTATAGCGTTTGTTTTTATGGGGGTGGCGAAAAGAATCCCCCACATGCATGCTGTTACATGTCACGCAATAACCACAAGCTTTGTTTGTTGTCAGTTTTAACCAACATGTCTCTAATGTTCCTGGCTCTACGATACACAACTCTCGCAGGTTTCTGTCTCCAATTGCCAATATGTCCCATCTGTTCTGTATGGATTGACGAATGATCTGATGTTTAGGAATAAAGGTGGTGATAAAATTAAGTTGGTCAGTAACCACAGGATCTCCAGATGTTGAAGATAACAACATTGATTGTGTATAATTCTCCAATTTATTTCTGGTGGTCAGAATGTCTCTTTTATCATGTCCTCTTTTGGCTAGTTTATCACACATCTGATCTAATTGTATTTTAAGTAATTCAGGTTCAGAATTGTTACGAATGACCCTTGTGAGTTGAGAAGATATAACCCCCATTTTCTGATGTTGTGGATGAAAGCCGGATGCTAATAAAAGGGAGTTACGATCAGTGGCCTTTGAAAATAGAGAAGTACCTAGTTTAATACCCTGGGTGTAATCTTTTTTGAAAATATTTAAATCCAAAAAATGAATCTGATTATAATTGTACTCCATTTTGAACCTAACCAGTGTATCAGCATGGTTCAGGTTCTGTACCCAATTTAAAAGGCTGTCTGAGTCACCCTTCCATAAAAGAAACAGGTCGTCAATATATCTTGTGTAAAATCCTATTTTAGGATACAACATCGGTTTCATTATTTCAATCTCATACCATAGCATATAGATATTAGCGTAAACAGGGGCCATATTCGACCCCATGGCCGTACCCGCTGTTTGTAGATAATAGGAATTCGCAAAAGAGAAATAATTTTTAGTTAAACATTGTTCCATGAGTTCTAATAGGAACTCAATTGGTGGGCCCATGTAATGCACATTATTAGTGATTACGGACCTAACAGCCTCCAGACCACCATCATGAGGGATGACAGTATAGAGGCTGTCCACATCCATAGTCACCAATTTGTCCTTTGTATCAATTGTATCAAGAGTATTTAGTTTCCTAATCAGAGTGTAAGAATCCAATAAAAAGGAGAATGAGTTTTGTACCACTGGTTGTAGTTGGAAATCAACATATTTGGCTATTCTTGAGAATAAAGATTCCCTGGTGGAGACAATCGGTCTACCCAGGGGACAAGAAATAGATTTATGGATCTTAGGTAACAAATATAAAATCAGTGGTCAAAAACTCACCCTCCTGTGGAGTAATATAATTCATCTGTAGGGCCTGGTTAATGAGTTGCTCAACAATTTTCTTAAATTGATGTGTAGGATTAGAGGGCAGTCTCTTGTATGTAGAGCTATCAGTCAGTTGTCAGAGTGCCTCAAGCGCCGTCCTTATCTGCAGGACGTATAGTGATGGAAGCATCATTCATTAAGTTGTCAAGGGCCAATCATTCTTGATTTGTTAGATTCGAAAAGGTATGTATCTCAGTCTTAGTTTCACAGTCAGAGCGTATAAGTCTGGTAAAACTTTTTATAGATGCATTAGAAGTCACAGGATCAAATTTAGAAGGGGTTTTTAATTTAGAGACCATAGATAGAGGTGTTTTATCTTTAAAGAACTCTTTTAGGTTCATTTGTCGTTAGAAGCGATACATATCAACCACTGCCTGAAAACTATTGTGTTTAGGGGTCAGAATAAATGATAAGCCCCTATTAAGTAACTTAGTCTCATCAATAGTAAGTGGTCTGGAACTTAAGTTATACATTATATTTGTCTCCTCTGGCTTAGTTTTCTTTTTGTACCCCCCTCGTCTAGTGTAAGACCTCCTATGTTTTTTGACTGTGTGTTTAAGGTTTTATTGGCAGATCTAGTAGAAATATTGCCACTGGTGGATTGTACATTTCCAACCTTATTGCCAGTATTCTCATTCCCTGAAGAGTCACCACTGCTGGAATCAATAGTCTCAATGGTATTTTTGCCTCTATTAAAGTTATGTCTCCTAGGATTAATCTCCCTGCCTCTGTCTTACTTGTCATATAGCCATTGATAGACACGTTTCTCCCTGTAGTCAGTTTCAACAGTTGATAGTTTTCTATTTTTAAAGACAAGTAGTTCACTATTATATTTTTTAACTAGAGTGTCTAGTTTAGTAATCCAATTCTCACTTTTATCATCACTAAGTATCTGTAGACTTTCTGTTTTAAGAATATCTATTTCAAGCTGTATCTTTTTCTCTAATCTAGAAACTTCTTCAATGGTTAATAAAATTAAATCATAAGAACATTTGTTCAAGATACAACACCATTTTCTACAAAATTCTGCACTGGACCTGCCCAAGGTGGGAATATTGGGGATCCTGAAGCCCCTAGGGATCAACTTGTTTTTGTGATAGTTAGACAAATAAACTGAATGTAAATAAAAATCAATTCTATGTTTATTAAGGTTTAGTAATCTATGATAAACATCAATGGGGGTGTCACCCCTCAACTCACGTAGGTTAGTAGTATTCCTTATTCTCTCTGCATCATCATCAGTAAACACAAACGTGTCAGTGTTAACAGAGTCCTCATCAAGTGTATGAGTATCATCAATCAGAGTAGGTATCAAGGCCGTGGCTCCTGTTTCCATGCTATGTGCAAGAAAAAACTGTTAAAAACAAATGTGGGTAATCCAATGGGGATGATTCCTCCTGAAAACTGTGTTAGACAACTATAACAATATTCCTTCAACTATTATGCAAAAATATATCATTCTTCTGGGTGCAAATACCAAAAAATAGTTACAAAGTCCCAAAAGGTTTTGCACTCCTTTTATATCCATACACACACAAGTATACACACACCAATGTGCATGCACACTATACACACACACACAAAAAACAGTTATATGTGAGTATTAGTAGTAGTATTTTTAACACACAAAATTCTAGGTACAATAGACATATACATATAATATTCCAATGCTATATATGGGCAAACCCATTTACAAGCAACAAAGTCCAATAAGATCTGTGTAGTTCAACCAAGGATAGGTAAAGACAATTGTTGTTTTGATCTGATGGCGATGATACAGTAATGCTGCACTCTCCTCACATGTGGATGTCAAAGAATCTGGAAGATGAAAGAAACAAGAAAGGCGCCTGTGTGTACCAGTAAATAACCAAATGATAATTTTCAAAGAGCCCTAATCAGGGTACTCACATTTGCAAAGAGCACTCAGACAGTGCTATTGGAAACAGGCTGGATATTTGACAGCAACCCAGCTCACTGATTGCAGAAACAAAATGACATAAAATCTGGAGAAGATAAGACAAAACAGGGCGCCTGTGTGTACGAGTAATAAACCAAAAATATATTGGTGTAGATTCTCATTCAGTATACTCACATTTGTGAAGAGCCTTCAGACAGTGCTATTAGGCACAAGCTGGATATTTAGCAGCAAACCAGCTTACTGATATGATAGTAACACAGGCACTGGAACACAGGGACACAGGAACTCCAAAATATATAGAAGAGTCTCAAAGGATAGAGACCATAAACAAAATCTGCAGAATAGGCTGCAACAAATGCAGCCTATAACTCCCTAAGGAGTAACAGGTAGGTAGGAAAGGCACGGTTCCAATGTATAATGAAACAGTGTGGTAAAGCACTGAGAAACGCGTTGCATATTTTATATTTTTGATTTACAATAAATCAATTTTAAATTTTGTTCATTATACATTGGAACCGTGCCTTTCCTATCTACCTGTTACTCCTTAGGGAGTTATAGGCTGCATTTGTTGCAGTCTATTCTGCAGTTTTAGTTTATGGTCTCTATCCTTTGAGACTCTTCTATATATTTGGAGTACCTGTGTTCCTGTGTCCCTGTGTTCTAGTGCCTGTGTTACCATCATATCAGTAAGCTGGTTTGCTGCTAAATATCCAGCTTGTGTAATAAAGCTAATAGCACTGTCTGAGTGTTCTTCACAAATGTGAGTATACTGAATGAGAATCTACACTGATATCTTTTTGGTTCATTACTGGTACACACAGGCGCCCTGTTTTGTCTTATCTTCTCCAGATTTGATGTCATTTTGTTTCTGCAATCAGTGAGCTGGATTGCTGTCAAACATCCAGCCTGTTTCCAATAGCACTGTGCTCTTTGCAAATGTGAGTACCCTGATTAGGGCTCTTTGAAAATTATCATTTGGTTATTTACTGGTACACACAGGCACTTCTCTTGTTTCTTTCATCTTCCAAAAATAGATTTTGCAGCGTTGAAAGTAACAAGTCATGCATCTACACAATGATTTTTTTTTACAAAAAAAGTCCATGTTAATGCGCATTTTTAAATAAGTATCAATAATTTATACTTTAAGTATAACACATATAACATTTACAGTTTTATTAACATAAGTATGCCAATATAAAGTCTATATATTGTTACCTTTATTATCAGTAAATATTGACTTAATAAAAGAGCCAAAAATAGTGTTTTTATGTATGTATTAATATATTTCTTAATTGCACACTTTAGATTGAAAATTAGTTCATTTATTGGTTGTAGTGTGTTTGGTAGACTCAGTGATTGATTACAATGCAGTGTCAAAGAAATCTTCTATTGGAGAATTATTGATCATTTCCTACACTATGGAAAGATATTTCCCTAAACATTGCAAAGGGATTTTTACCATGGATCAGGACAGAAGGAATACTATATTGTGTGAGATGGTGCGTAGGGTTAGGCGTGTGTCTGGACAGAATAGGACAAGAAAACAATGTCTTAAGAGGTATAACGATCTATACAGAAGACAATCCAAACTAAGAACTCTGGTCAGGACCTATCTCAGGAAATGTAAGCATAATTTTAGTATGGGAAATATAAATATAATGATATATATAGTCAATAGGTATTTTAACTTGCTCTGTGCGAGTAGCAAATGTTTAATATGCTTATAAAATTCCTCCTGGTAAATTTCAATAGCTGCTACATCTGAGGATTCCACTATCACCAATGGAAACAGTGGTTTAGGGTATGAAAAACGTGGAATCAAATAGGCCGCATTTTTTAGATTTAAGAGCAAGAAGAGAGTCTTCTTTAGAGTCCCAAAATTACACAATTCCCCCTCACAGGCCACAAAAAAAGGCAACTAGACCAAACAGAAGGAGAGGTTGTAGAGGAGGACAAAAGAAACAGAGGAAAAAAAGACAAAATGGTAAATAACACCACTACAAACACTGACTTAGCTAAAAAAGAGAATATAAAAATGTTCAATTTATCCAGTCATAATTTAACTATAGAAGAAGAAAGCCTTCTTAAAAAAGGCTTGTCATTTGCCCCCACAAACAAACCGAATTCATTTGATTTATTCATTGACACAAGTAAATTCATACGAAAATTAACTCTGCAAAGACATTTTGCAAAAACAGACAAAATTAGTAGAGAAACTTAAAACTCAGTAGTTTTAAGTCAGGGTGATTCTGACACCATAGCAAATATGCTAGAATTAGATAAAGAATCAAATCTCGAAAAAAGAGGGGAGTACCGCCACACAGTAAAGTGGCACCAAAGGGCTGTAAAATAAAAAAACTGCTTTATTTATACAAAATAAAAAAGTACATAGTCATAGCCATCCCTGACTAGTTTCGTGCCACAACAAGCACTTAATCATAGGATACCACACACTGCACAGACTCCCTATTTAAAGGGAAAGAAACAGCCTGCAATCAAGCAATAATTAAAAACATTCTGGGTAATATATACACAAACAGTATAAATTTCAAAATACTATGGAAAAAGGAAAAAACAAGAAGACAGAAAATTTGACAAATATAATTTGTTATTAAATAATTAATTCAGAAGATAATAATGATAGTATTAATAGTACCATATTAAAGGAACACATCATTATGCTAATGCAAAGAATATAGAGGCCACATCAAATATACTGGAGACTATATGAGACAAACTTTTCGTGTATGCACACACACACAATATTGCATCTCCAAGTGCAAGGCTATTTCAAACAAATCAATCAGTCAACTTCAATATTTAAATGTGCACATATACGGAGATGGATAATCAATATATTACATTGATATTATGGAAACAGAGAAGTGATGCATGTACAAATATATACACGTGTGCACACATATACACATATATGCAAGTATAAAAAAGGCTATTCTATGAAATAACTCATATGACACTCTATATTGAGTCCCAAAGGAGTTATGGTTCTTAACCTTTAGATCCAATATAGTTCTTGCTTCTGTAATAATTTATAGATATCACCACCTCTAGATGGAAGCATCACTCTGTCAATTACCTTCAACTTCATGTTAAAAACATTGGTCATGTGAAATAAGTTATGATGTCTGATCACTGCTGACTCTTTTACAAATTCCTTGGTATCCCTAATGTGTTCTCTTACTCGAGACCTCAGCACTCTGGAGGTCTGACCCACGTATTGAAGGAAACAAACTTTGCATTTTAAAAGATAGACTACAAATGAACTTCTACAATTTGCATAAAACTTACTTGCAAATTCCTCATTAGTGACTGTGCTTTTAAAACCATTAGCAACTTGTAAAACCCCACAGGTAATGCACATACCATTCCCACATTTTTATGTGCCTTTCCTTTTAATATACTAGCTATTGTCAGTGACCCCTGGACATACCAAACTAGGGGCTAGTTTAGTGGATAAAGTCATTTGCTTTTTGGGAACAAACTTGCACTTGTCAATAACATTAGCCAAGGCACTATCATCTTTCAGAATGTTTAAGTTCTTCCTCAATATAGAACACACCTCATGAAACTGACTGGAATACTCTGTTGAAAAAACAATTTTATCCTGTGTGATTGTATTCACCCTTTTGGAAGTTGAAATCAAATCAATTTGTTTTTGTCTTTTAACCTCATCAAAGGTATTTTCTAACTGCCTTTTATCATACCCTCTGGTTTTGAGCCATTCAATTAGGGCCCTGGCTTGTTTATCAAACAATTCATCAGAGTTAGTATTTCTTCGTAATCTCATAAACTGGCCTCTGGGAATAGACCGCACCAAATGTGGTGGATGATACGACTTAGCGTGCAAGATCGTATTCCCAGCTGTGGGTTTACGAAATGTGTCACTGATTATAGTACCACTCTTGGCATCACCAAAGAGGTTCAAATCCATAAAGTTTACAGAATTGCTTGGTGGGTCACCAACAAATCTCAAGTTGAGATCATTACTATTAAGATAATGTAGAATACTCACAAAATCAAAGTGTTCTCTGACAATGAAAATTAGGTCATCTATAAAACGGATATACATTACTATGCTGTCTATAAATGGATTATCATCAGTATATAGATAAAGGTTTTCCCACCATCCTACATACAGATTTGTGAAAGAGGGAGCGAAATTCGCCCCCATAGCAGTTCCACAAATCAGTATGTAGAATTCCCTATTAAACATGAAAAAGTTATGCTTCAACAAAAAATTGATTGTTTTACACAAAAACATCTTGCTTTAGCTTGTAAACCTGGTGTGGGTATCTAAGAAATACTTGACAGCCTTAATGCCAAGAGAGTGTGGTATGCGGGAATAAAGAGAAGCTGCATCCACAATTATCCATGTAAAGCTACTTTCCCATTTGATGGTAGAAACCACTTTTAATACATGACTGGAGTCTCTTAAATAAATTTTAAGGTTTTGTACAAGAGGTTGGAGAATTGAGTCAATCCACTAAGAAGTGTGCTCAAATAATAACCCAATTCCAGAAATATGGGACGACCAGGAGGGTTTATTAAACTTTTGTGAGTTTTGGGTAAATAGTGAAAAATGGGTAAGCGAGGATTGTCAGGAACCAATGATTCAACTTGTACTCTGTCTAACAAACCCAAAGATATTACCTGCTCCAAAATCTTAAATAGTTTAAAACTAAATGTAAGGGTGGGATTGGTGTGCAACTTTCTATATGTACTTGTATCACAAAGTTGTTTTTAAACTTTCATAAACATAATCAACTTTATTCAGAACAACCACATTCCCACCCTTGTCTAAAGATCTAATCATGATCTCTTTGTTATTCTCCAGAGCTTTTAATGCTACTCTTTCCCTACATGTTAAATTGTAAGTTCTGTAGTTTTGTTTTTTAATCCAATAACAATATTTCCTTTTCAATACACTTCTGATTCAAATTCAAAGCAGAACCCCTAAACTGAATGGGGTAAAAATCAGATAAGCGTTTGATTGGCAAGGGAATATCTCAATAATTGGGACCAAAGTCATCCTCTAAACTTTGTAACTGTTCCAAAGCTATATTATCCCCAAAGTTTAGATATACTTCAGGCTGCAAATGTGATACTTCAACATTAGGACCTCTTTGGACTATCTGCTGATCAACATAAAGAATACCTGCCTGATCCTGAGCTGCAAAAAACCTCTTCAAGGTCCACTTTCTAAGAAATTTATTAACATCTAGAAGTGTTCTAAATGCTGAAAATGTATTTGTAGCTGCAAAACCTAAACCTTTGGTCAGCAGTGAAATGTGATCATTAATCAAATCAAAATCTGACAAGTTAAGGACAGTTAATGTCTCTATTGATCCTTGTGTTTCATTGTGGACTTTCTTATTTCTTCTCCCTGCTCTTTTAGTCCTTTTTCTAAAGGGACAACACACTAAATCTTTTCCTTGGGTCGTACTACCCTCGCGACACCTTCTGTATCATCATCATCAACTACTTGAAATGACATAGATGAGCGAGAGGAAAGAGAGGAAGAAGATAGGAGAGAAGAAGAGGAGGAAGAAGAGGAAAGAGACACTACCATCTGAGACATTAGAATCTTATTTATTTTTATTTTTTTATTTATAACCCAACAGTGTAAATCATAAACTATCCATTTTTTCTTGCAACACGCAGGAGGCCCAGAGAAAAGAAAGAAAAAGAGACAAACAAAAATTGACATCAGATCCACATTACAAATAATCCAATACATCATTATTATGAAATAACCTCTGTCATAATTTTTCAAATAATATCATAACTAGCAATCTTTCTATACGTCATTAAAAATAACATATTAATACAGTATAAATATATGTTATAACATAATATAAAGATCATGACAAAAAAAATTAAGTAGTCTGACATTCAGTGCTAGCTTAATCAAAAATAATCAAAAATAATAGCTCATATTCATTCTAATATGACATTAGTAGACACCTTGTAATCAAATCTGACGTCTGTATTTAACAAGATATACACTTTTTGGGGCTTTTTATCTTATCTAAGAAATAACCAACTTATCCTAACAAAACATATAAAAGAGAGGGGGGAGAGAAAAAAAGGGGGGGGGGGGGGGAATGGGAAAAACTGGGGGGGATCTCCCCCCATCCTGTCGGGTTCAGCCAAGAGATATTCTTACTTAATCCCATATAAGCTGATGGCAGGCACTACTTAATAATAACCTATCAACTATATTTCAGCTCAGTTTACTCATGTGATCTTAACCTTCCCTCAATATCCAGCACCAACCTCCCTAGATCTAGCCAGCCATGCTGGAGGAGATAAATTAACTAACACAAGCTCTGCAAAAGAAATAGAATTTAGAAATGGGGTGAGAATACGTCTTTGAATCAGAAGATTTAATAATTGGGAGCCAGTCCAGTAAAAAAGCTTTTTATCCTAGATTCTACTGAGAATTTCATATGATAAGATTCAAAAAGAATATGAAATTGGATTTCTTTTAAAAAAAAGTGAAAAACTAGGGACTGCATGGTCTTTCCAACTTTTAACTATTAGGTGTCTTGCGGTTAAAATCATAGAGTTTAGGACTTTAACAGCTATCTTGGGTCTAAGCTCATAACTTGTTAAGAAGAATATCTCTTCTGCTGTGAACAGACACAAATCCTTATAATGTTTACTATACCAGTACCATATCTTCTGCCAAAATTGCCAAATTTTAGGACATGACCAAAACAGATGAAAAATATCAGCCTTAATAAATGAACAACGAGAGCACACAGATGATTGGGATGGGTAGAATCTGGAAATTTTATATGGAGATAAATAATAATTATTAATTCATTTTAAGTGTGATTCTTTCCATGACATGGAGATCTGTAATTTATCTAAAGCTGAAAAGCTTTGTTTTATCCTGTCCTCCTCTATGGCGGGAAACCCCCCACCAAAAAATTGCATAATTTGTTTAGCCAGCATAATATCGCAAATAATTGATATTGAAGTATTACCAGACGAGAATCTTCGAATTACATTCTTGATATCGGACCAGCGACACAGGGCTTCAAAGTCCCATTTCTGAGAGAAAACAAAGTGCCGTAACTGAAAATAAGCATATAAATTAGACCTAGGGAGATTGAGCTTATGAAAAAGAGACTCTGAGGTCGAAATTTGGTTTGCAGAGAGAATTTGATGAACATAAAGCAGTCCAAGGTCAGCCCATCGTCTAAATACACTTTGAAATATATCTGGAATAAACTATGGATTACCCACTATTGGTAGAAACTCTGAAAATACTGGCGACACCTCCAATACACCACAAATGTTATGCCATGCCAAAATAACATTTTTTTATAGAGATCAACTTAGCAACATTAGAGGGTAACTTTTTCGCTGGACAATGTAAGATACCTTTTAAAGAAAAAGGTGCCACCAGGAATGTTTCTAACTCCACATGTAAAAACCGATTTAGTTTCCGTAATCCAATCAAAGGCAATCTTAGCCAACGATGCCCAATTATATAGTCTCAAATCTGGTAGAGCCAGACCGGCTGTTAACCTATTTTGCAATCCGGGGCTTCTTATTACCGCAAATAAATTTAGACTGTCAATAATATAAATAAGAAATATCTCTATTAGATAATAGCAGTGGGAGATTTTGTAGAAGGTAGAGACATTGGAATCTTGATCAGAATTCTCAGTTGAAGAGAATGCAACTTTTCGATCAGATTTCTTCTTGAGTATAGATTTAGGGACACTGTCCACAGATTCTCCTTTCTTGTCACCATCTTGGCTTTTTATGATGAATTTGTTCTGATTCTTGTTACTGTTGCCTAATTTGAAATAGCATCTTCTAGGTCTTCCTTGAAGTCTGGACCAATTGTACACTTTATTATTAGCATAGTCATCAAGGTCCCTGCTGAATTTGTCACCCTTGCGAGTGGCTAAATCACCATCCTCTTTTTTCACTTTAGCTTTCAAAGATGCTTTAAAATCTTTGTACTTAGGATCAGATTTAAATGTTTTCAGTTTACTTTTTATACTTGTAATACGTTCCTTCAATTGATCTCTTTTCATATTTTTGCTTCTGTTTGCTATGTCCATTAGTTTGAGTGAACAGATGGTAAGTGTTTCATTCAACTCCTCTGTTATTGCTGGCACTTCTAGATCAAAAGAAGGATATTTCCTGATCCTAAGGCCCCGCCGGATTCTCCTTGCAAGGATGTAACGATCAAATGAGAAAACACCCCACATTAATCTTTAATCATTCAACAGTAACTTTTCCATTTGTGCAAAAAGACCTTTGATGTTGTTATTATTAGTCCCACTAGGGTTATCACCCATAGTGAAGATCTTTTTAAAAAAGCTCTTTTTGTGTTCCACATCAAAAATCGATTTGTTTAAACTTATGTTTTCCTGTTCCATAGTAAAAAAGACTAAAAAGCACTTTTGAGAATAGTAGGATACAGCCCAATGGCGTTATGTAAACACCAGATAAAGCCCTTACAATTGATAGGCAAAAAAGCTCTCTTTAACCAAATATGCGAGACATTAAGAAAATAATAATAAATAATGGTGCCTCTTACCCTTCGTAACAACCTAATATGCCCAATCTGCTTCAACAGATGTGTAAGATTACACTGGAAAAATAACCTCAAAGCGATTATCCAGTTATTCACAACAGCATCCAATTAAAATCACTGCTAATCCGTAAAGTACACAGCTGACATTCTCAGAGGCAACCGTAGCACCCAACAGAGATCCTCCCCAGGAACCCAAAAAGTCGCTACTCCATATACCATGTCTGTGAGCACACGTACATGAACAGTGGTATATGATGAAATAAACAGAAAAATAATTTTACTGTTTAAATATTAAAGATTAAATACAAACGATTTAATGATAAATAACGGCGCACATGTGTGCCTCTCTGAGGGTGAGATGCAGAGAACTTATAGGGGAATTCCACAAATGAGTGATAAATCGAGCCCATTAAAGTGAATAATTACATCTTTACAGCTATCATCAAAATATCCAATAAGGACAAAAGTATATACTATAAAGACATTGCACGGATATACCTTTTTTATTGATCAAGCAGACATTTTAAAACAACAATTTGTGGAAAAGAAATATAATAAAGAAGGATTTTTAACAAAAATTAGGAAGGATAGTAAAGGGGAGAACAGTTTCAAAAGTCTTACACATTTCAGATAAGCTTTTTCAGAGACATAATAGCACAAAACAAGTGTGATTTTATTTATATTAAATAATTGATGCTTCTACTGATTACACCCATTTAACCTCTTATATAACCCTAAGAATGTGGTGCTAGGTACATTAATATTGATAAATGTTATGAACATTAAAGCTTACAAAATAGTTTAAGTGCAGCGCAAAATAAGACCCCACTCTTATGGCCTCTCTTAAATCCCTATCTCCTTCCTAGATAGGGGAAACAGCATACTGGACAAACAATGGTTAAAGAGGGCGCTCTAAAGCAAAGAGAATATTTTACCACTATGACTCCTCCTCCAGTTATACTGTGTCTTAATATCAAAACCAACTTAATATATAGAAAGACTTCCAATTCGTTAGATAATGATTTTTCAAAATGTATTAAATATTATTTTAAATTAATAATCAGAAACAGTTAAAATGGAAAGTAATGCACTCAGGTATTACAGTACTTTTAAGGAATTATTCAATAATTCTCAGAAATTCCCCTAAATAAAATTAATTTGCTGTAGTCAAAGTTCATGGGATATTCGTATATTTAAGAAACTTTCAAATAGTATTGCACACTCCCCAACATATATTCCGTTTAAAAAATACTCCAAAAAATTAGTTCCAACTTAAATACTAAAATATACAATAATCCTAAAACCTAAATACAAATTAATAACATAGGGACGTCTCCCCAACCTAATAATAAATATCTGAGCCTAAATATAAACCAATAAATGTTCCTTTTGATTTTGTATATATGGCTTAAATTCAGTAGACACAGAGGGTCCGAATTATCAAAGTCCGAATGGAGCTTGATGCCCCTGTTTCCATGTGAGCCTTCAGGCTCGCCGGAAACAGCAGTTATTAAGCAGCGGTCTAAAGACCACTGCTCCATAACTGGTCCGCTGCCTCTGAGGCTGAGGACATCTACGATCGGGCTGATTGACACCCCCTGCTAGCGGCCGATTGGCCGTGAATATGCAGGGGGCGGCATTGCACAAGCAGTTCAGAAGAACTGTTTGTGTTATGATAAATGCCAACAGCATATGCTGTCGGCATTTATCGATGTGCGGCGGACATGATACGCTGCATCGTATAATGTCCGCTCACACATTAATAAATAGACCCCAATGTATCAAAACACTACACAGTATCGTATGTCTTAACACTCACTTCAGTCTCAATATTAGTGCCTCTGTCCGTTTTCACAGACCTGTAGATATTACCTTCACAATCCTTAGCAAACGACTCCTGTACTTGTGCAAATACTGACCGTGACGGTCCGTTTATGGTGATTACCCTCAGGACGGTCCTCCTTGCCTCTGCACTTAGTACTTATCGTAAGCAGGGTCTTGACCTTGTCCCTCAGTTTCCTCCTATGTTAGTGGGCTCCTTCCGTTCCACTCACACAGAGAGGGTAGCTGAAGCTATGTAGCATTTGTCAAAGTGACTTCCTCCGCCTTCTACGCGTGCATTTCACTCGTATGTGGGCTTTATCAAGATGGTTGTTTGTCAGTTGTAAACAAATGTAAATCCTCTGCAGTCTGCTCTCATTGGCTCTTCAATTCTCCAATCATTAGAGTTTCCTTGTAAACGTGGTTTGCTCTTTTTTTTTTAATGGGAAAATACCTGATAAAGCTCCCTCTATATATAAGGATCTACAACTATGTATCAGAATAGGAACAAACATTTTCAATTATCGGCATGTCATAGATGAGTCTATGAATCAACCAATGAAAAAGTAAGTGGACTGAGCTTAAAGAGATCTCTTTTTTTTGTTAAAGGCTACATTTAGTATGTTATAGTAGATAAAAAAGATAAGGAATTGGGGGGATATCAGCAGGCAAGAGCTGCTCCAAGGTTAAAAGGGAGGGGGGGCGTGGCCAGGGTTATTATGATGAGGCTTATGAACAGGCAGTATTCTCTTGGAGTCCTTATATAGTCCATGAGATGTATGATTTAGAGGACTAACACACAATAGAATAACACAACATAAGCAACCTTAGATTATAGGGAGTGTACAACACCATAAACTGTTGAGTAGGATCCGAGACTCATTTATCAATACATTGCCACCGAAGTCATTGTCTAGAAGATGTTAATGGTTAGCACATTTATGAGGTGCGGACGACATATAGTGCGGTAGCTCAATTTTCTAGTTCTTAATAAACATATATAGAGATGACAATAAGTCCATGAGCAAGTAGACGTGACCAGACCCTTAGTCATTCTGAGATACATTCCCCAGGGAAGAAGTGGATACTTCTAGGATCTAACTAGTCTATGAATATAGACAAGAAGCCCTGGAATAGTAATTTCATAGAATTGTGTGTTTAAGGGGCATATGAATCTATTGGTTAGGGGTTTGCTTACTCCAAGGGTGAAGTGTGAGGTTGAAGGCTACTGAAGGTGAATAAGATTATACTGTGTATCAACAGTAAAGGTTTAACATTCGTGCAATGGACCAATTACCATCTGTACCTAGTCAGAGAGGGTTTAAATGACTATAGAAGTGGTATTAGGTTGTGGTTAGTAGTAACATCTAGGCATAGGGATATAGTAACCGTATGAAATATGCAACCTGTTTGTGACCTTAGTTGTGCCTCAGCTGCCAATGAGACAGGTAGACATGTAGCTATGTGTTTTTCTAGCCTGGAATCCTAATTTAAACAGACAGCTTATGGAGAGCTAAGCCCTCATAAATAATAATTAGACATGGTACTCTGGACAATCACAATTGAAAAAGAGATATTTTGTATACTATGCAACAGTAGCTCACTAGTTAAGTAGGGTCAATTGCTAAGTGTAAAAGTCCTATCCTAATGGTAGTGTAAATAGCTACAACGCTATCCCAACCTGCCTGGGAGTCATACATAAGACATATGAGTTAACATATAATGATGAGGTCATCATTATATGTTAACTCATATGTCTTATGTATGACTATAAGTCTGTGCCAGGTGTAAATCAAGACCCTAAGAAAAAAGGGTATATCTCTCCCTACCTCAGGTCTCAATTAATGGGTAGTGGGGTTAAGTTAGGGGGAACATAAAACAATACCATTATATCAGTTAGGTTGTGATAAAATAAAGGATTAAATATGCTAATATATCACACAAGGGTTGTGTGGATAGTACTGAATATATCATCAGACATTTAAAATATCCTCATTAAGTACAGTACTGGTTTAAGTCCTATGATGTTGTGGGTTTAGAAACCCTTATTTTTAAATTTAAATGAGCAGGTACTGAGAGCAAGAGGGTATTTGCATTGAAACACACTGGATCTGCCTGAAAATGATACATGTCACAAGTGAATATATATTAAACAAAGTCCCAGATATAAACTTTTAGGGGGTATGAATTAGAGCCCTGATGAAAGAAGATATATGTCTCTTTCCATCTACATTGTGAGACAGTAGGTGTCAGGGTAACATTGGATGAAGCATGGTACAAAACTATTACATCAAGTGAGTCTCAATAAAATATAGAAACATATACGCTAATAAATCTTAGCTCTTGGGAAACTGGAGGGGCACTAAATATAATAACATAACAAGAAGTACAACCATGAAACCCCAATCAAAATTCTACCCTATTCAATCTCGGGGGGATATTGTGGAAACATTTCATTCAAGGATAGAGAAAGACCTTATTAATCTAAAACTCAAGGGTAACTCCATAAGGTCTAATATATCCTTTAAAGAAAAACAGGCCCTCAAGTCTTTACAACAAGATAGGGACCTGGTAATTAAAAATGCGGATAAGGGGGGTACAGTGGTTATAATGGACAGATCCTACTATGTACAGGAGGCCCTCAGGCAGTTAACCAACACTGAGAATTACATAACTCTAGCCAGGGATCCCACAAAACAATTTGCAGAAGAATTCAGTCACCTGTTGGACGACGGTGTGGAACAGGGGTGCATTGACATGGTTACAGCACAGTGTCTGTTTGTTGAACATCCCAGAACACCCCTGTTCCACCACCTCCCAAAGGTGCATAAATCTCTGGACCAAGTCCAGGGACGTCCCATTGTAAGTGGGATAGGCTCTATTTTTGAACGCCTGTCCGAATGGCTCGATTTGATTCTCTATCCTTTTGTCAAGTCTCTGCCCTTTTACATTAAGGATACTAAGTCAGTACTGAATCTAATGGAAGAAACAACATGGCATAAGGAATATTGCTGGGTCACTGTAGATGCAGTGAACCTTTATTCCTCTATACCGCATGAACAAGGTATCAAGGCCATAGAGTATTATTTGAAATTTCATTCAGAATTTTCAGTATGTTTTCAAGAATATGTGGTTAGGGTGACCAGGTTTTTACTAACCCATAACTTTTTTCAGTTCCAAGACACTTTCTATCTCCAGACGTGTGGAACCGCTATGGGGGCGAAATTCGCCCCCTCCTACGCCAACCTATTTTTAGGTTGGTGGGAGCGGTTCTACATCTTTGGAGATAGAAATATTTACCAAGATGATATCTTCCTATATGGAAAATGCATCGATTACCTCCTCTTCATTTGAAAGGGGAGGGTAGAATGTATCCCAGGATTTGTACAGCTTTTGAACAGTAACCAAGATTAAAAGAGAGAGGCTATACCAACAAAGCCATACAAACAGCTAGGAAAAAAGTTGAGGGTCTGCAAAGGTCTGCACTTTTAAAAGAGAGAAACAAGAGTGCAGAACAACATCAAGGGGTCAATTTCATCACCAATTATAGCAGACAATTTCCTGAAATCACTAAAATCGTAAAAAAACATTTCCGTATTTTGGAGGCAGATGAAAAACTAGTTGACCTAGTAAAGGCAGGAGTGAGATGTAGCTCCAAAAAATGTCCGACCTTGGGAACTAAATTGTCTCCCACCCTCCTGAGAACAGAAGTAGACAGACCTTCCTCATGGTTGACCAGCTTAGGCATGTACCCCTGTGGTCACCACAAATGTAAACCGTGTAATTACCTAGTAAAAACTAAGCAGTTCACTTCACACATAACAGGGGAGACGTTCAAGATAATGTCCTGCTTAAACTGTATGTCTATAGAGGTTATTTACCTATTATATTGCCACACTTGTGGATTGCAATATATAGGCCTTACCTCTAGAGACATAAAATCAAGAATCAGAGAGCACTTATCCACTATCAGTAGAGGAAATCCAATAACCCTCTGGTGTGGCATTTTAAGAACAAACACAAAGGGGATATCAACACACTATGTTGGTGTGCCATTGAGAAAGTAAAAACACCAAAAAGAGGAGGCGATGTAGACAAAATACTAGCAAAGAGAGAGGCCTTCTGGATATTTAGATTAAAAACCAGACATCCAGACGGCATGAACTCAAGATACGACTTGATAAATTATTGGGAGTAGTCTCTTCACAGGTCTCACAGCATCCCTGCCCTAACCAAGACAGTGAACTTTATCTAAATATATATATATCACCAAATATCCTTCCAAGCTTCCGTAAATAAATAAATCTATATAGGAGGCCTGTATTCCTCATCTATTTATCTTACAGAAGATTATGACATCATTATATGGATGCCCAAATTTGACAGTTAACATTATTTCCTGTCTAGGGTATTTTATTTTCATGAAACTTTAGCTATTTAATAAGAGCTGTTCAGCCAGGATTTCCTATGTATTTTCACATATATATAACAATGATCATTGATTCAATATATTATGATGAGATATTATTATGGAGATAATTAGGTAGACCCACTAAATATAAATATAGTTACTAAGAGTGGTACTGGACTTCATATAAGTCTACCCCATAGTAGTCTTTTTCCTTAACAGAAAATATATTGATGTTTGATTCTATGCAATGACAGCTTTACAATGGATATTAAATATGTGTATATACTCCTCCACTAGATAGGACCTTTATACCTAAGCTGACATATCATTTAATATACCCACGATTGATGTTAATATACTGCCAGGTTACTAAACATTTATGCACTAATTTGCGCAGCAATGTTAATTTGCATCAGATCATACAAGGGATAAATAAATATTATACACAGTGTAATAGATAGATTAATCCCCTTGACTCGTTTATCTACACACAGCTATTGGCATACCTTGAAAGGGTTAAAGAGGAGTTACTGAGATACCCAATTAGCTTTTAGAATGTGCTTTATAAACTGCAGGGTGTCAGCATAGTATCAGGCTATGATTACGGCTTCATGCTGAAATGCGTAAGCCCCAATATGCTTTACTCTTCCTAACCCAACTTTACTATGATACTGCTGTCCTGTATACATTTTTAACGATATGGAATAAAATTGATGTTTTACCCAGCAGTGGTGCTTACTCTTCATCTTTTGCTACTGTTATTTGCCGGTCTTGGCACTACGCTGGAGAATTGTGCGATCTGTGCAAACTAAGCCGCCCACGGATTGGATTGAGAGCACACACCCCCATCACTTACGTCACATACCGGTTACAAAACTTGGTGAGAGAGATCCGACGGAGGAGAATTCTTCAGGTGAGCGGAAGGGAAAGGAGGGGGACCTGGTTCCAGTTACACTACAGCTATACCCGCACACCGGTCTCCGGAAGGAGGAATTCAAAGCCGCAGAAGGATCCACACCCGGCTAAGAGGTATGTGAGTTGGGCCCGCCGTGGCATGTAATCTCGTATCAAGGAGACTTGAATTGAAAGTTTTTGGCTATTGAGCCACACAGTATACACATTATCTGCCTTACCATATGAGCGGCCACTCTTGATAAATTTTGGGACACAACCGCACCTCATTAACGTCAGAATCCAATCCCTACATACCGTGCAGCTACACGGATGGGATATACATGAACAGGGGATAGTGCTCCAAGGAGGTTTCACGTATCCAATCTCACATTGTGAACAGAGACATTTGTAACATAATAGTTACTTAGTATACCCCCAAGTTTACTTTTTTTGCTAACACACTAAATATAATACCAGAGAAACTTAACTTCAACATTAGGAACAGTGCTAGTTTAAGTCCAGTAGTATATAGGGCTGTGTAACCCATGTCTCTCAATTTAAGGGAGAAGTTGCTTGAAACGAAAGGGAACGTTGTAGGGGTTGTGAATACAGTCTCTGACATTCTTAGCTGCAAATCAAAAGTTTGGCTGATACCAGTTCTCCTCAAGTACTTGCCACAATGATCAGAGAAGAGCCCTCCCAGGAACCAGAAAATCGCAGGGTGTGTAGACCTTGATCTGTTTGCTGTAGGAGAAAGAGTGGTGCTTACAATCCTGTGATTGTACAACCTTCGTGAGGACCTCCATCCGTCCAAGATTAGCGGTGTGCCTCGTTGGAGCTACGTGGACTGACATTAAGCTAGCGGTTCCATATGGAGCATAGACAAACGTGTTGCTGGATAAGGATATTGCTGCGGGTATGTCGGCCTCAAGCCCCGCCCTGATCGGCCGCTTCAGAGCAAGGCCCGGGGCAACAGCAGCGGTGTCAGGGATAAAGTCGGGATAGCTCTGCAAGGTAGTAAGGACGCCATCATGTGGGTCTGTGCTGGTAGGCCGCACCGCCATTTTAGGTAGATTAACTGAATGGTAGATACACGGAAGGGTCTCCTGTGGGCAGGTAATGGTGAAACAGGTAACAGTGAAAGGTAGACATGTGCACGGCTAAAAAATTTGGTTCGTTTTCGGTTCGGATCGATTCAGACTTTTCGAATTTCGTTTCGGATCGAATCGGATTCGGCAAAATTTGAATAAATTCGTTTCGGATTTATTCGGATCCGAATAAATTCGTTTCGGATTTATTCGGATTCGGCTGAATTCGGTTCTATTCGGTTCCGAAATTCGGTATGTTTTAGTACACTAAGTCACTAACACCCATAAACTACCTATGAACCACTAAACCGAGGCCCCCCCACATCGCAAACCCTATAATAACATTATTTAACCCCTAATCTGCCGATCGGATATCGCCGCAACCTACATTATAGCTATTAACCCCTAATCTGCTGTCCCTAACACCGCCGACCCCTACATTATAGTTATTAACCCCTAATCTGCCCCCCCCACCGTCGCCGCAATCTAACTACAAGTATTAACACCTAATCTGCCGACCCGATATCGCAGCCGCCTACATTATAGCTATTAACCCCTAATCTGGTGTCCCTAACACCGCCGACCCCTACATTATAGTTATTAACCCCTAATCTGCCCCCCCAAACGTCGCCGCAATCTAACTACAAGTATTAACCCCTAATCTGCCGACCCGATATCGCCGCCGCCTACATTATAGCTATTAACCCCTAATCTGGTGTCCCTAACACCGCCGACCCCTACATTATAGTTATTAACCCCTAATCTGCCCCCCCAACGTCGCCACAATCTAACTACAAGTATTAACCCCTAATCTGCCGACCGCAAATCGCCGCCACTATAATAAATGTATTAACCCCTAAACCGCCGCACTCCCGCCTCGCAAACACTATAATACATTTTATTAACCCCTAATCTGCCCTCCCTAACATCGCCGCCACCTGCCTACAATTATTAACCCCTAATCTCCCGCCCCCAACGTCGCCGCTACTATAATAAGGTTATTAACCCCTAAACCTAAGTCTAACCCTAACACTAACACCCCCTAACTTAAATATAATTTAAATAAAACGAAATAAGTTTACTATAGTTAAATAAATGAATCCTATTTAAAACTAAAGACTTACCTGTAAAATAAACCCTAATATAGCTACAATATAACTAATAGTTACATTGTAGCTATTTTAGGATTTATTTTTATTTTACAGGCAACTTTGTATTTATTTTAACTAGGTACAATAGTTATTAAATAGTTAATAACTATTTAATAACTACCTAGCTAAAATAAATACAAATTTACCTGTAAAATAAATCCTAACCTAAGTTACAATTACACCTAACACTACACTATCATTAAATTAATTAAATAAATGAATCATATTTAAAACTAAATACTTACCTGTAAAATAAACCCTAATATAGCTGCAATATAACTAATAGTTACATTGTAGCTATTTTAGCATTTATATTTATTTTACAGGCAACTTTGTATTTATTTTAACTAGGTACAAAAGCTATTAAATAGTTATTGACTAATTAATAGCTACCTAGTTAAAATAATTACAAAATTACCTGTAAAATAAATCCTAACCTAAGTTACAATTAAACCTAACACTACACTATCATTAAATAAATTAACTACAAGTACCTACAATTATCTACAATTAAATAAACTAAAGTACAAAAACCCCCCACTAAATTACAAAAAAAAACAAACACTAAATTACAAAAAATAAAAAAATATTACAAGAATTTTAAACTAATTACACCTAATCTAAGCCCCCTAATAAAATAACAAAGCCCCCCAAAATAAAAAAAAATGCCCTAACCTATACTAAATTACAAAAGTTAACAGCTCTATTACCTTACCAGCCCTGAACAGGGCCCTTTGCGGGGCATGCCCCAAAGAAAACAGCTCTTTTGCCTGTAAAAAAAAAACACAATCCCCCCCCCACATTACAACCCACCACCCACATACCCCTACTCTAACCCAAACCCCCCTTAAATAAACCTAACACTACCCCCCTGAAGATCTCCCTACCTTGAGTCGTGTTCATCCAGCCGGGCCGAAGTCTTCATCCGATGGGGCAGAAGAGGACATCCAGACCGGCAGAAGTATTCATCCAAGCTGGGCAAGAAGAGGTCTTCCATCCATCATACAAGTACCAAAATACAAACAAACACTAAATTACCAAAAATAATAAAATATTACAATAATTTTAAACTAATTACACCTAATCTAAGCCCCCTACTAGCTATTAATATAGCTACAATATAAGTAATAGTTACATTGTAGCTATTTTAGGATTTATATTTATTTTACAGGCAACTTTGTATTTATTTTAACTAGGTACAATAGTTATTAAATAGTTAATAACTATTTAATAACTACCTAGCTAAAATAAATACAAATTTACCTGTAAAATAAATCATAACCTAAGTTACAATTACACCTAACACTACACTATCATTAAATTAACTAAATAAATGAATCCTATATAAAACTAAAGACTTACCTGTAAAATAAACCCTAATATAGCTGCAATATAACTAATAGTTACATTGTAGCTATTTTAGCATTTATATTTATTGTACAGGCAACTTTGTATTTATTTTAACTAGGTTCAATAGCTATTAAATAGATATTGACTATTTAATAGCTACCTAGTTAAAATAATTACAAAATTACCTGTAAAATAAATCCTAATCTAAGTTACAATTAAACCTAACACTACACTATCATTAAATAAATTAACTACAAGTACCTACAATTAAATACAATTAAATAAACTAAACTAAAGTACAAAAACCCCCCACTAAATTACAAAACATAAAAAAATATTACAAGAATTTTAAACTAATTACACCTAATCTAAGCCCCCTGATAAAATAACAAAGCCCCCCAAAATAAAAAAAATGCCCTACCCTATACTAAATTACAAAAGTTAACAGCTCTATTACCTTACCAGCCCATAAAAGGCCCTTTTGCGGGGGCATGCCCCAAAGAAAACAGCTCTTTTGCCTGTAAAAAAAAACACAATACCCCCCCCCACATTACAACCCAACACCCACATACCGCTACTCTAACCCAAACCCCCCTTAAATAAACCTAACACTACCCCCCTGAAGATCTCCCTACCTTGAGTCGTGTTCACCAAGCCGGGCCGAAGTTTTCATCCGATGGGGCAGAAGAGGACATCCAGACCGGCAGAAGTCTTCATCCAAGCGGGGCAAGAAGAGGTCTTCCATCCATCAGAAAAGTACAAAAAAACAAACAAACACTAAATTACCAAAAATAATAAAATATTACAATAATTTTAAACTAATTACACCTAATCTAAGCCCCCTACTAGCTATTAATATAGCTACAATATAACTAATAGTTACATTGTAGCTATTTAAGGATTTATATTTATTTTACAGGCAACTTTGTATTTACTTTAACTAGGTACAATAGCTATTAAATAGTTAATAACTATTTAATAACTACCTAGCTAAAATAAATACAAATTTACCTGTAAAATAAATCCTAACCTAAGTTACAATTACACCTAACACTACACTGTCATTAAATTAACTAAATAAATGAATCCTATATAAAACTAAAGACTTACCTGTAAAATAAACCCTAATATAGCTACAATATAACTAATGGTTATATTGTAGCTATTTTAGCATTTATATTTATTTTACAGGCAACTTTGTATTTATTTTAACTAGGTACAATAGCTATTAAATAGATATTTACTGTTTAATAGCTACCTAGTTAAAATAATTACAAAATTACCTGTAAAATAAATCCTAACCTTAGTTACAATTAAACCTAACACTACACTATCATTAAATAAATTAACTACAAGTACCTACAATTAAATACAATGAAATAAACTAAACTAAAGTACAAAAAAAACAAACACTAAATTACAAAAAATAAAAAAAATTACAAGAATTTTAAACTAATTACACCTAATCTAAGCCCCCTAATAAAATAACAAAGCCCCCCAAAATAAAAAAAATGCCCTACCCTATACTAAATTACAAAAGTAATCAGCTCTATTACCTTACCAGCCCTTAAAAGGGCCTTTTGCGGGGGCATGCCCCATAGAAAACAGCTCTTTTGCCTGTAAAAAAAAACACAATACCCCCCCCCACATTACAACCCACCACCCACATACCCCTACTCTAACCCAAACCCCCTTAAATAAACCTAACACTACCCCCCTGAAGATCTCCCTACCGTGTCTTCACCCAGTTTAGTTTAGTTTTTTTAATTGTATTTAATTGTAGGTACTTGTAGTTAATTTATTTAATGATAGTGTAGTGTTAGGTTTAATTGTAACTTAGGTTAGGATTTATTTTACAGGTAATTTTGTAATTATTTTAACTAGGTAGCTATTAAACAGTAAATATCTATTTAATAGCTATTGTACCTAGTTAAAATAAATACAAAGTTGCCTGTAAAATAAATATAAATGCTAAAATAGCTGCAATGTAACTATTAGTTATATTGTAGCTATATTAGGGTTTATTTTACAGGTAAGTCTTTAGTTTTATATATGATTAATTTATTTAGTTAATTTAATGACAGTGTAGTGTTAGGTGTAATTGTAACTTAGGTTACGGTTTATTTTACAGGTAAATTTGTATTTATTTTAGCTAGGTAGTTATTAAATAGTTATTAACTATTTAATAGCTATTGTACCTAGTTAAAATAAATACAAAGTTGCCTGTAAAATAAATATAAATCCTAAAATAGCTACAATGTAACTATTAGTTATATTGTAGCTATATTAATAGCTAGTAGGGGGCTTAGATTAGGTGTAATTAGTTTAAAATTATTGTAATATTTTATTATTTTTGGTAATTTAGTGTTTGTTTTTTTGTACTTTTCTGATGGATGGAAGACCTCTTCTTGCCCCGCTTGGATGAAGACTTCTGCCGGTCTGGATGTCCTCTTCTGCCCCATCGGATGAAGACTTCGGCCCGGCTTGGTGAACACGACTCAAGGTAGGGAGATCTTCAGGGGGGTAGTGTTAGGTTTATTTAAGGGGGGTTTGGGTTAGAGTAGGGGTATGTGGGTGTTGGGTTGTAATGTGGGGGGGGGGTATTGTGTTTTTTTTTACAGGCAAAAGAGCTGTTTTCTTTGGGGCATGCCCCAGCAAAAGGCCCTTTTAAGGGCTGGTAAGGTAATAGAGCTGTTAACTTTTGTAATTTAGTATAGGGTAGGGTATTTTTTTATTTTGGGGGGCTTTGTTATTTTATTAGGGGGCTTAGATTAGGTGTAATTAGTTTAAAATTCTTGTAATATTTTTTTATTTTTTGTAATTTAGTGGGGTGGTTTTTGTACTTTAGTTTAGTTTTTTTAATTGTATTTAATTGTAGGTACTTGTAGTTAATTTATTTAATGATAGTGTAGTGTTAGGTTTAATTGTAACTTAGGTTAGGATTTATTTTACAGGTAATTTTGTAATTATTTTAACTAGGTAGCTATTAAATAGTCAATATCTATTTAATAGCTATTGAACCTAGTTAAAATAAATACAAAGTTGCCTGTACAATAAATATAAATGCTAAAATAGCTACAATGTAACTATTAGTTATATTGCAGCTATATTAGGGTTTATTTTACAGGTAAGTCTTTAGTTTTATATAGGATTCATTTATTTAGTTAATTTAATGATAGTGTAGTGTTAGGTGTAATTGTAACTTAGGTTATGATTTATTTTACAGGTAAATTTGTATTTATTTTAGCTAGGTAGTTATTAAATAGTTATTAACTATTTAATAACTATTGTACCTAGTTAAAATAAATACAAAGTTGCCTGTAAAATAAATATAAATCCTAAAATAGCTACAATGTAACTATTAGTTATATTGAAGCTATATTAATAGCTAGTAGGGGGCTTAGATTAGGTGTAATTAGTTTAAAATTATTGTAATATTTTATTATTTTTGGTAATTTAGTGTTTGTTTGTATTTTGGTACTTGTATGATGGATGGAAGACCTATTCTTGCCCCGCTTGGATGAAGACTTCTGCCGGTCTGGATGTCCTCTTCTGCCCCATCGGATGAAGACTTCGGCCCGGCTGGGTGAACACAACTCAAGGTAGGGAGATCTTCAGGGGGGTAGTGTTAGGTTTATTTAAGGGGGGTTTGGGTTAGAGTAGGGGTATGTGGGTGGTGGGTTGTAATGTGGGGGGGGATTGTGTTTTTTTTTTACAGGCAAAAGAGCTGTTTTCTTTGGGGCATGCCCCGCAAAGGGCCCTGTTCAGTGCTGGTAAGGTAATAGAGCTGTTAACTTTTGTAATTTAGTATAGGGTAGGGCATTTTTTTTTATTTTGGGGGGCTTTGTTATTTTATTAGGGGGCTTAGATTAGGTGTAATTAGTTTAAAATTCTTGTAATATTTTTTTGTAATTTAGTGGGGGGGTTTTGTACTTTAGTTTATTTAATTGTAGATAATTGTAGGTACTTGTAGTTAATTTATGTAATGATATTGTAGTGTTAGGTTTAATTGTAACTTAGGTTAGGATTTATTTTACAGGTAATTTTGTAATTATTTTAACTAGGTAGCTATTAATTAGTCAATAACTATTTAATAGCTATTGTACCTAGTTAAAATAATTACAAAATTACCTGTAAAATAAATATAAATGCTAAAATAGCTACAATGTAACTATTAGTTATATTGCAGCTATATTAGGGTTTATTTTACAGGTAAGTATTTAGTTTTAAATATGATTCATTTATTTAATTAATGAAATGATAGTGTAGTGTTAGGTGTAATTGTAACTTAGGTTAGGATTTATTTTACAGGTAAATTTGTATTTATTTTAGCTAGGTAGTTATTAAATAGTTATTAACTATTTAATAACTATTGTACCTAGTTAAAATAAATACAAAGTTGCCTGTAAAATAAAAATAAATCCTAAAATAGCTACAATGTAACTATTAGTTATATTGCAGCTATCTTAGGGTTTATTTTACAGGTAAGTCTTTAGTTTTAAATAGGATTCATTTATTTAACTATAGTAAACTTATTTCGTTTTATTTAAATTATATTTAAGTTAGGGGGTGTTAGTGTTAGGGTTAGACTTAGGTTTAGGGGTTAATAACCTTATTATAGTAGCGGCGACGTTGGGGGCGGGAGATTAGGGGTTAATAATTGTAGGTAGGTGGCGGCGATGTTAGGGAGGGCATATTAGGGGTTAATAAAATGTATTATAGTGTTTGCGAGGCGGGAGTGCGGCGGTTTAGGGGTTAATACATTTATTATAGTTGCGGCGATTTGCGGTCGGCAGATTAGGGGTTAATACTTGTAGTTAGATTGCGGCGACGTTGGGGGGGGCAGATTAGGGGTTAATAACTATAATGTAGGGGTCGGCGGTGTTAGGGACACCAGATTAGGGGTTAATAGCTATAATGTAGGCGGCGGCGATATCGGGTCGGCAGATTAGGGGTTAATACTTGTAGTTAGATTGCGGCGACGTTGGGGGGGGCAGATTAGGGGTTAATAACTATAATGTAGGGGTCGGCGGTGTTAGGCACACCAGATTAGGGGTTAATAGCTATAATGTAGGCGGCGGTGATATCGGGTCGGCAGATTAGGGGTTAATACTTGTAGTTAGATTGCGGCGACGTTGGGGGGGGCAGATTAGGGGTTAATAACTATAATGTAGGGGTCGGCGGTGTTAGGGACAGCAGATTAGGGGTTAATAGCTATAATGTAGGCGGCGGCGATATCGGGTCCGCAGATTAGGGGTTAATACTTGTAGTTAGATTGCGGCGACGTTGGGGGGGGGGCAGATTAGGGGTTAATAACTATAATGTAGGGGTCGGCGGTGTTAGGGACACCAGATTAGGGGTTAATAGCTATAATGTAGGCGGCGGTGATATCGGGTCGGCAGATTAGGGGTTAATACTTGTAGTTAGATTGCGGCGACATTGGGGGGGGCAGATTAGGGGTTAATAACTATAATGTAGGGGTCGGCGGTGTTAGGGACAGCAGATTAGGGGTTAATAGCTATAATGTAGGTGGCGGCGATATTCGGTCGGCAAATTAGGGGTTAATAAAATAATGCAGGTGTCAGCGATAGCGGGGGGCGGCAGATTAGGGGTTAATAAGTGTTAGATTAGGGGTGTTTAGAGACTCGGGGTACATGTTAGGGTGTTAGGTGCAGACTTAGTGTTTCCCCATAGGAAACAATGGGGCTGCGGTGTTAGTTTTTTTTCAGCCGAAACTCCCATTGTTTCCTATGGGGAAATGCCGAATTTTACCGAGCTAATTCGGATTTATTCGGAGATACGGCAGCTATTTCGGATTCATTCGGTAGATTCGGAAGTATTTTAATTCGGAAATCCGAATCGATCCGAATCTCCGAATTTACAGAATTTTCCGAATTTTCGAATTAATCCGAAACGAACCGCACATGTCTAGTGAAAGGTGAATTCCCAGGATTGCACTCTAAGGTGGTTGTGATATCTTCCCCGTCTAGGGATATGCAGTGGAGGAGTGAGCTGAAATGGGCATCCATCCAGATCTCCAATGCAGCAAGTGCGTTCACAATCTCTCTATCCATCTTAGTTAATTGCAGGTCTGAGAGCTTGTGTCTATTGTAGGCTATAGAGCTGTCATTCACTTCAGTAGTGTAAAGGGCAATAAACCCAGATAACCTAAGGGAAAGTTGCGATCAGGAATGGAGGCCTCTGTCTGCTTTCAAAGTTGGGTGAATCCGCTCCTGGTGAGTCCAATGAAATGAGCTTGATATCCTTAGGATCAGCTAATAATATAGCAGCTAGATGAGATATTTTCGAGGTTGGATGTCAAGGTATTAAGAAGAAATTCAATAGATTAGCATAAGAAAACCAGGAGCTTCATATTTTGCGTCTTGTCATGGCCGAGTCCTAGCCACACCCTGGTTTGCTCTTTTAAGGTTGTTTATTTACTTCAGGTGGTATAATAGGTTATATTTATTCATTTTTTTCAGGCTAATCTTAATCTTTCCTAATAATAACGACATAAAATAGAAAAATCTTAAATCTAATTTACAAAATCATTTTTATATGGGTTAGTTTAAAATCTTCCTCAAACTTAACAGGAATATTTAGTGGTAAATGAAAAATAAGAAATACATATGATAAGAGCTGGACAGGTCCTATGGTTAACCTATCCTATATATAGATCATGTTGTTCAAAACAGCAGATAACAACAGGAATACCTCAATAGTTTATTCACAATCGTGTGCATATACTTAATAATGGTGGTATAAATAATCGAAATCACCATCCTTAATATTACTTCATAGTTAACAGGTTAGAATAAGTGGAATTGGCATAGATATTTACTACTTTAAGTTAGAAACGGTGTTATATCCAGTTCAGAATTCAACCCATTTGGGTAAATCCTATTAGTTATATATAAACTCTGCCTCTTTTTTTCAGAAGTTCATTTTTATAATTTCCCCCTCTCCAATTTTCTTTTGAATCTGAAAAGTCCCAGGTATTTAATATCTTTCAAGCTGTTCCCATGAATTTCTCTAAAATGGCTGTACAATTGGGTATCTAAGTTCTCTTTTTCTATATTGCAAAGATGCTCCCTGATCCTGTCCCTGAGACTTCTTGTTGTTTCACTTATATATATTGTTTTGCACAAACACTGTAACATATATATATCACCCCCTTATGGGTGCATCTGATTATATTATTGATCTCATATTCATTTCTTAGGGATGGAATAGCAAAGGTCTTCTTTTTACTGCTATATCTACATACACTACACAATAAGCACGTGAAGAAACCTTTAATTTCCTTTCCTTCCAGATCGCTGACTGTAATTTTTCTCTGGGGCTTCTTAAACTATACTTCACTATATTCTGTCACAAATGGCACATTTAGACCACAGACAGATCCTCTTTGTATGTTGTCCTTATATTCTAATAAACTTTTTCTCTGTGTTTCTTACTCTCGCTGCTGCATCTTTGATCAGTCCCTTATTGTATCCTTTAATGATAAATCTGTCTTCTAGAATCTTTGTCTGTTCTTCAAATTCTGTCACATTGGAACAGTTTTTTCTTATTCTTAGAAACTGACCTACTGGAATGTTGTCCTTCCATTTTTTGAAATGGCAGCTGTTTATGTGGATATAATTATTAGAATACACCTTTTTAAAGTGAGTTCTCGTTTCAAAATTGTCATTGCTTACCATTATTTCCAAGTCAAGGAATGTTATCTTGTCTCTACTGAACTCATAAGTAAAACTGAGGCCTCTGTCGTTACTATTCATTTGTTGAAAAAATTCTATCAAAGTGGCTTCTGTACTTCTCCATATTATAAGAATATCATCGATATACCATTTGAAAAGCACAAGATTCGCACCCAGCTCAGAGAACGCTATAAACCTTTGTTTCCAATCTCCCATAAATAAATTTGCATAGCTGGGTGCGAATCTTGTGCCCATTGAAGTTCCCTCTATCTGTAAATAGTACACACCATTAAATGAGAAAGAGTTATGTTCCAATATGAATCTGATACTGTCTAATATGAATATTTGTTGAACCTTTGGTAATTCACTGTCCTTACTTATAAAATCATGAACTGCCTCTAATCCGAAGTTGTGATTAATACTTGTATACAGCAATGAAACATCGCATGTAGCAAGTATTAAGCCTTCCTCAAACTCTATACCTTCCAATAATCTCAAAACACTAGTGGAATCCTTCAAATAGGAGTCCAAATTGCCTAAATATTTATGTAAGCAACCATCTACGTACTGTGAGAAGTTTGACGTGATCGACCCTATCCCCAAGATGATTTGCCTAGCAGAGGGATTCTATAGATTTTTATGGCTCTTGGTCAGGAAATAAAAAATATTGGTATGCGCGGGAATTGTGGTTTCAAAAATTGGTTTTCTTTATCATTAACTATGCCATCCATTTTCCCTTTATCTAGAATCTTAATAATTTTTTCCAAATTTTTTTTAGTTGGATCCAAGCTCAATTTTTTATATGTTTTCTTATCACCTAACAATCTTCCTGCCTCTATAAAATATTTCTCTGTGTCCATGACGACCACACCTCCCCCCTTATCTGCTTGTTTTATGGTTATTTGCTTATCTTTCAGACGATTATTCGAAATTTCCTTTTCTTTCATACTGTTAGTATATGACTGGGTTACAAAATTATCATTTATTATTATATCAACTGTAATCTCCAGTAAAATGTTGAAGAACTTATCTTAGCAGTTGCCAACCAATAAAATGTATATATGTAACAATATATTTATTAAAATCAATATTGATTCCTTAATTCTAGATTAGTTACCTTTATAGACACCTTGAATTATATTTATGTAAAAAAAATAAAGATTGTGAATCAATTATACACGTTTATTGCAATACCACAAATGGTTCTATATAATTCCAATTAAACCACCAGAAAATGTGTATTGTTAATGCAACAATCAATTGATATGCCAATTAATCTGAGCGGAAATATACCACAATAGCTACAAATAACTTAATAAACACCATAGAGATTTGACTACAATAAGTAAGACTGACTTATAAATATAAAAGTAAAAATTATTTTCTAACAAATAAAATTATTTAGCATTAATGTGACCAGTTCTAAACTACACAGGACTATGAATATAAATTTAAAATAGCAAATATCCCTTTAAATCACCAGCTTAAATTAAACTGTAGCAACAATTAATGTATTTGCTTTAAAATATTAATTTATAACCATATAAATCACCACATAAGCCGGTATGAGAATTTTCAGCTTTTTCAAATAAATCCGTTCACCATCATAAATAAGAGGTTTTGCACTTATCGAAAAAGAAAAGTGTGCCCAATTTATAAAGACTGTGTTTCAAAGGCAGCAGGTTGTCAGTCCAGTCAAAATTTCAGCAAAATACCCCCTTTCTTTCCTCTTGCATGAGCTTTTATCAAGTGATAAGCCCGCCTCTATTTTGTAATCATTGGTGAATATTCGGATACGCATCATTGGTGCTGTCTCTCCATTGGCCCTTAAAGCTGAACATTTCATTGGCTCACTGGGAATGCATGGGCTTTAACAGTCAATCAGTTTGGCTGTTATACCAGTTTCAGTCCATTAGGGGGCTGCCAAAATAGAAAAACTGTCTCACTATTAATGTGCTACAGAAAATACAGATATACTTATATCTATTTAAATGTAAATTTAATATACTCACTATTTTCTGATATTAATAAATTCATCTGGTCCACATATATGAGACTAATTAATACTATTTAATCTGAGTATTTTCATACTAAACATGAGGTATTTTAAGAAACTGCATTTAAAATCACATTTTCATGAGTGGACTAGTAGTATGAATCAATAAAATACACAGTATATGTTTATCTGACTTATTTAGAAACCTCATCTTCACTTCAGGTTCCTCCCTGTAAGGCTTATTAGATTTCTGGAAAACAAGGAAAATGTATTTATTTTGAAATAATTTAGAACATTCCAAATTCCCAATAGATACTTGTCCACTATAATATATTTACCAAAAGCAATATCATATCCATTTATTTATGCATATTATTTGGACAGTCTGAGGCACATATTAAATATTTGGAAATTACACAAGTTCATTTTATACGAAATTCTAACTTCTCCTTTTAAAACCAAGATTTAAATTCTTATAATGCTTTCAGCACTCACAGGGTTAAAGATGTTTCTCTGTTTTCTCCTGCTATTTTCCATTGAGATGTACATCTGAGCTTTGTGTATTTGAACTCAGTATGGGACAATTTAACACCTATATGGTAAGAGCTACATCCTCTGAGATTCAGCTAGCTTCAAAGATCACTTCAGACTGAGCGACTGCTCCTTCAGATAGGAAAACTCCTTATACAGGCTTCCTTTGAAGTGGATAATTGAGACATCCTGGGTTTACAAGTGTCTATTTCTTTGTTCTACAAATCTGTGTTTCAGAACGAAGGGGGGGGTGATATCACCCATTCCAGTGTCATTCACAGTGCAGCTAAATCAATTCATAGTAGATATTAGCTAAATGAGATATTAAATTATGTGATATCCAATGCCACTCAGCCATACCCTGACAATACTCATGTACCCTGACAATACTCATGTTTTGTCTTATCTTTTTTCAAATTTTCAACTACTAATCTTTCAAAAGCAAAATTCATGGGAACAACTTAAAAGATATTAAATACTGGGAACAGATTGAAAGAAAATTGGAGAGGGGGAAATTATGAAAATGAACTTCTGAAAAAAGAGGCAGAGTTCATATATAACTTTTATATGATTTACCCAAATGGGTTGAATTCTGAATTGGATATAACACCGTTTCTAACTTAAAGTAGTAAATATCTATGCCAATTCCCCATATTCTAACCTGTTAACTATGAAGTAATATTAAGGATGGTGATTTCGATTATTTATACCACCATTATTAAGTATATGCACACGATTGTGAAAAAACTATTGAGGTATTCCTGTTGTTATCTGCTGCATTGAACTATATGATCTATATATAGGAGAGGTTAAGCATAGGACCTGTCCAGCTCTTATCATATGTATTTCTTATTTTTCATTTACCACTAAATATTTCTGATAAGTTTGAGGAAAGATTTTAAACTAACATATGAAATTGATTTTGTAAATTAGATTTAAGATTTTACTATTTTAGGTTGATATTATTAGGAAAGATTAAGATGAGCCTGAAAAAACAAATAAATATAACCTATTACACCACCTGAAGTAAATAAACCACCTTAAAAGAGCAAACCACCTTTACAAGGAAACTCTAATGATTGGAGAATTGAAGAGCCAATAAGAGCAGACTGCAGAGGATTAAAATCTATAAAAACAAACAATAGATGCTCAGATACACAGAGAGGGTACTGGATCTAAACTAATATCTATAAGAGGTGCCAAGCTGAGAAATAGTAAATCAATAAAAATATAACTAGATATATATAACAGAGACAGTGGTATGCACACAAATTTTCAAAAATATAAAAAAATATAAAAATATATATATATATATATATTAGGCACACAATGACATGATTATTAATACATTATTGGTCACACAATGATGTGTGGGTAAAAAGTCTAATAATAGACCACAGTCCCAAAGATGTATGGGGGTCCCAAGGTAAGTACTCAAGATGATGTTAGGACAATCTAGCACCTCAAGGCAGCTCCTCTAGGTGTCACACCAAACACATGAAGATGAATCTAAGAAGCAAAAAATAGAGGGCGCCACATAGAGTAAATCAGTATAACACACCAAGCTAGTAGTAGAGAGAGATCAATCCTACTCACGTGATGAAATGCACAGGATGTGCAAGTAAGGTAAGCCGGATCGGCAAAGTCATCCGGCAGACACTCAGGCAAAGCTGTACATAAAGGAAACCCAGCACTCACCAGCTAGCTCACAGCTAAGATTTAAAATGGAAAGGTTAGTCACTGCATCTGGCCAAATGGGACAAGCTCAGGCACCACGTCAAGGTCCTTTCCAACACCTGAGTCCCTAACACAGCCACACAATGCAGGCTCTCAAAGCCAGACAAACTGGGAACAAGGGAGGGGTGCACAGGTATATGTAATCACCCAGCAACATACAAAACACGGAAAGGGGACTGCACTCCAAAACCGGACCAGGTACACATCCCATGACCCAGCAGCATGCCAGCCCTGGGTGCTAAATAGCACTCACAAAAAGCTGTGCCGTCACCGGAGTCATAGGCAGTTAACCCCAGACAGGTGTGGGTGCAAGAACCATGGGGGATTACAAAACAAATACAACACATTAAGGAAACCCAGCACTCACCAGCTAGCTCACAGCTAAGATTTAAAATGGAAAAGTTAGTCACTGCATCTGGCCAAATGGGACAAGCTCAGGCACCACGTCAAGGTCCTTTCCAACACCTGAGTCCCTAACACAGCCACACAATGCAGACTCAGGCAAAGCTGTATCAGGGGTGTTCCAAATCCCACCATAGTAGGAGTCCAGGGATAGAGACAGGAGTCACCCAGATGCAAGCATTGAAATTGATAAGATCCAGAAACAATTACACAACATACGCTACCATCTGATCAGAACAAGCTGGTCTCATGATATAGTCTGTGCATTTCATCACATGAGTAGGATTGACCTCTCTCTACTACTAGCTTGGTGTGATATACTGATTTGCACTATGTGGCAGCCTCTATTTTTTGCTTCTTAGATTAAAATCTGTTTACAACTGACAAACAACCATCTTGATAAAGCCCACATATGGGTGAAACGCGTAGACGGTGGAGGAAGTCAGTTTGACATGTGCTACATATCTTCAGCTTCCAACTATGTGTGAGTTTAATGGAAGGAGCCCACTAACATAGGAAGAAAGCGAGGGATAAGGTCGAGACCCAGCGTACGATAAGTACTAAGTGCAGAGGCAAGGAGGACCGTCCTGAGGGTAATCACCAAAAACGAACCATCATGGTCAGTACTTGCTCAAGTACATGAGTCATTTGCTAAGGATTGTGAAGGTAATATCCGAGAACGGACAGAGGCACTCATATTGAGACTGAAGTGAGTGTTAAGACATATGATACTGTGTTGTATTTTGATACATTGTATCTACAGACTTTAAGCCGTATATGCAATTGAAAACAGCCTGCAGATTTGGAAATATTCAAGGATTTGGTGGTTTTATTCTATGATGAACTATTAAAATCAAAAGGAACATTTGGTGGTTTATATTAGGCTCAGAATGTTATCATTAGGTTAGGGAGACGTCCCTATGTTATTAATTTGTATTTAGATTTTAGAATTATTGTATATTTTAGTATTTAAGTTGGAACTCATTTTTTTTGGAGTATTTTTTAAACTGAATATATGTTGGGAAGTGTGCAATACTATTTTAAAGTTTCTTAAATATACGAATATCCCAGAATGTTTGACTTGAGCAAATTAATTTTATTTAGGGGAATTTCTGAGAATTATTGATGAACTCCTTAAAAGTACTGTAATAGCTGAGTGCATTAATTTCCATTTTCAACCGTTTCTGATTATTAATTTGAAATATTATTTAATACATTTTGAAAAATCATTATCTATCAAATTGGAAGTCTTTCTATATATTAAGTTGGTTTTGATATTAAGACACAGTATAACTGGAGGAGGAGTCATAGTGGTGAAATATTCTCTTTGCTTTAAAGCGCCCTCTTTAACCATTGTTTGTCCAGCATATTAAAGCTTATCATCTTGAGATCCTGGAAATCTAAAAATAGTCCGACTATGAGAGAATTTAACAATAAAATACTTTTACAGCTTGGTCAACCCTACATACTGCAGATTGCAATTTGTGCAAGTAGCTAGATAAACTAATTAAGTAGTTTTGCACTTCATGCAAGCATTAATAGGGTATTCTTTGCCAGTAGGACATTATCTAAACTTGCCAGAAATCAAAATATGTTTGCAAGTGACACAATGGTGCCTTATACACCTGTTTCCGTTCAAGTCTTCAGGCTCGCCAGAAACAGGAGTTAAGAATCAGCGGTCTTAAGACCGCTGCTCCTTAACTTGTCCACCTAAACTGAGACGGCAGACAGCAATCCGCCCTATCGCATACGATCGGGCTAATTGACACCCACTGCTAGCAGCTGATTGGCCGCAAATGTGCAGGGGGCTGCATTGCACAAGCATTTCCAGTGAAATGCTTGTGTAATGATAAATGCTGACAGCGTATGCTGTCGGCATTTATCAATGTGCGGCTGACATGATCGCTAAACCGGATCATGTTCGTTTGCACTTTCATTAATCTTCCCTTTTTACATCTGAAGTTACCTTTAAAGTAAAACCAAGTGCTTATTTTCTTTGGTCTAAATTCAGAAGGCATACTAGGAGGTCTGTTGTTCTTTGCTACAAACTGACATCCATGTTTAAATATTTCTTTAGGGCTAAATTACTGGGGGAGTGCAAATTAATGCTCCCGCTTAAATGTTTATTGCGCTAGAAGTAAGATTTTTGCTCTCGTCAAGTTGCGCTCATATTACAAGTTAAAAGTAAACTGTTTTCGCTCTAGTGGTACAAAGGTGAAGATAAAAGGATAACTCCTCAAAAAATGCAGTCAAAATATTTTAATAGATACAGGTTCAGACAAATAAAAAATCACAACGTTTCGGGGTCAATACCCCTTAGTCATGTGATACAACATAACCTTAACACACCTGTTTAAATAGGCTAACAAATTAACCCTAAATGCACTTTGCAATTTTACTTTAACATAATCATATGTAAATACTGACCCCTGCAGGCCAGGTGTGAAAATGGCATGTAGATTTAAAAACAATTAATCAGGAAGCCTCCAGTCACAATTTCTTAAAGAAAAAATGCAAAGTAAATACAAAATAATTGTTATGTGTGGTCACCCAAATGGATACATATACAGATATGTTAAATTACTCAAGTGCATATATACAAAAGTGCATATATACAAAAAATGCATATATACAAAAAATTCATGTATACAGAGACAAATTTTATGTTATTAAACAATAGATTGCATACCAAGCTGCCCCAAATGTTGCTAAATTGGTAAAAGAATGATATTTCAGTATTTCTAACTATACAGAGGGTAGTTACATAATGAAAGGACAGTCATGTCTTACTAAGAGCTAGAGAAAGAAAACCTAGAGTGAAAACTCATAGCATAATATCTCTTAAACACCTAATTAAAGGAGTAACTTAATAAAACACAGACCAGTCAATCTCCCTATTCATCCCCTTCGGTTCCAGGGTATCTAATTTGAATATCCAAAAGGATTCACGTTGTTTTAATAGACGTGTCCTATTGCCACCACGTCTTGGGATCTTAATGTGATCGATAACCTGGAACCGAAGTTGACTGACTTGATGGCCAGCTGACTATTACACTTGCAATACGAGCTTTGTCATTTATTTGATCAAATGTCCATGTGGGCGTGCCTATGTGGGTGAGTCCACCAGACGGGTGGGCGATCGTATCACTGAGCACAAGAGTAACATCAGGTGCAAGGTGTATACTGCCCCAGTAGCACATCATTTTTTGTCAGCTGGCCATCAAGTCAGTCAACTTCGGTTCCAGGTTATCGATCACATTAAGATCCCAAGACGTGGTGGCAATAGGACACGTCTATTAAAACAACGTGAATCCTTTTGGATATTCAAATTAGATACCCTGGAACCGAAGGGGATGAATAGGGAGATTGACTGGTCTGTGTTTTATTAAGTTACTCCTTTAATTAGGTGTTTAAGAGATATTATGCTATGAGTTTTCACTCTAGGTTTTCTTTCTCTAGCTCTTAGTAAGACATGACTGTCCTTTCATTATGTAACTACCCTCTGTATAGTTAGAAATACTGAAATATCATTCTTTTACCAATTTAGCAACATTTGGGGCAGCTTGGTATGCAATCTATTGTTTAATAACATAAAATTTGTCTCTGTATACATGAATTTTTTGTATATATGCATTTTTTGTATATATGCACTTTTGTATATATGCACTTGAGTAATTTAACATATCTGTATATGTATCCATTTGGGTGACCACACATAACAATTATTTTGTATTTACTTTGCATTTTTTCTTTAAGAAATTGTGACTGGAGGCTTCCTGATTAATTGTTTTTAAATCTACATGCCATTTTCACACCTGGCCTGCAGGGGTCAGTATTTACATATGATTATGTTAAAGTAAAATTGCAAAGTGCATTTAGGGTTAATTTGTTAGCCTATTTAAACAGGTGTGTTAAGGTTATGTTGTATCACATGACTAAGGGGTATTGACCCCGAAACGTTGTGATTTTTTATTTGTCTGAACCTGTATCTATTAAAATATTTTGACTGCATTTTTTGAGGAGTTATCCTTTTATCTTCACCTTTGTACCATTACGTTTGGAGTGTGGCAGTCACTTCATAAGGATTACCCTCACCTCTTTGAGGATTTTTGCTGTATGCTGGATTCTATTTCAAATTGTTCGCTCTAGTGGTAACCTGACTAGCACAAAAATCGGAAGTTTTTTTCACAAAAACACCTCACTCTTGTGCAAACACGATCGCATGTTCTCATTTGCGCTAACCCGACAGGAAAATATGAATATTTCACATTCCAATATTCTGCACATAATAGAAAATGTTATTTTTATTCATAAATACATATTTCTAGATATATCTAATGGTATTTTGGTACAATATATAGTTATACCTAAATATATGGATGATTATATATAGGTATAGATATATAGAGATATATACAGGAATATCTATTTAGAAATATTTCGAACATATTCTGTCATTGGGGGGTAGTTATGAAGCCACCTACTTTACCTAAAGAGAGAAAAGAGAGAAGAGGCGCCAAATGGTGTGTATCGTTTTGAATTCAGTAGGCCTTGCCCCCAAATAAAAACTACTTACAAAATTTCCAGCACTTGAGAAGTGCCACAAATGCCTTCTGAACTGTTAGCAGCCGTCCAGCTAGCTGAAATGTATCAGAACTGCGTCTATACCGTGCTGTTTAAGACAAAAAACACAAAAGTGCCACAATAGTGTGTATCAGTGTGATCATTTGATATAGCGCAACAAATGTAATGTACTCACAAGATGTAAGGCACTTGAGAAGTGCCACAAGAGCCTCCTGGACACTTGTCAGCTGTCCAGCTTACTGATAGCATCGATCCCAGGTTCACTTGTTCGGCTTACACATGGGCTCCCATGCAGCACACTTAGATCTCCCTGCAGCTCAGTGTTCAGATGAGTGCAAGTCTGGCTACCAATATTGGGTGTGCAAAGTTGCTAGAAATAGCCGTGCTACTTGTACTGATTAGTTTAAAAATATATATTTATTAAAAACAATGTTACACTACGCGTTTCTCGGTTACTTAGACCGCTTCCTCAGGTGTAATTTCAGATACAAAATAGCAAAATTTTATAGCCCCATATCGGCGTCTATCCCGACCCAGGGCGCATGCGTGAGCAACTAAAAAAACCTTAGCCAATCAGTGCCTAAGTTCGATTTATCTCTGATGTAATTGGTTCTCCCTAAGGGGCTTGGTTAATGACGTGCCCGCTATCGTATGTGTGATGTTTATCATCGGCACACATGAACATTTTTAAACTGCCTAAGTTCGATTAGTCTCTGATGTAATTGGATCCCACCAAGGGGCTTGGCCAATGACGTGCCCGCCATCGTATGTGTGATGTTTATCATCGGCACACATGACAGTTTTAAACTGACAGTTAAACAGATCGTAAATATTATATTGCCAAGTGGTACTGTCTCCCTAGTATTTATAGTATTATCTATTTTTGGCACCAATTCACTAGAGTTAGTTGATCATGCATTTACATATAGTAAAAAAATATAAGAATTAATATAAAAACATACTCAAAAAGCAAATGTTATCACTCATGTCTAAACATCTATATGTATTATCTGATTTTAAAACCGCTGTGATCGGACAGATAACCATATACTAGACTAATAATAAAAGTTAATAATATAATATAACATAAAATATATATTAATCTAAAGTATAAACATAAATCAAATGATATATATCGAATAAATTATAACATAACTGTTGCTATCATTGACAAATATTGCAACTATTAATATATAGGTCTTATATCTTAATTAAAAGCGGCCATGTCTATGTTTTCGTTTAAGCCATGGGGTTGGAGAGTCTTAAGCTTCCAAATCCAAAATGTCTCTCTCTGTCTTAGATGGGTTAACCTATTCCTACCCCATTTGGGAGCAATCTGTTCTAATGGAAAAATATTAAAAAGTTCAGTTTGTCCGTCATGACAGTTTTTACTGTGTCTTGGAACACTATGGTTGGCCACCCCATTCTTTATATTTCTATTATGTTCCCCCCATCTCTTTTTTAGGGGTCTTGAGGACCTACCAATGTACTGAATTCCACATTGACATTCAAGGAGATATACCACATAACTTGAATCACAAGTGAATCTAGAATTTATTTCAAATTCTTCCTTTGTGGAAGCAGATTGAAATTTGATCCTATTACCTGAAGTATATTTGCAAAGACCACAGTTCGGTCGATTACATCTGTAAAAACCCCTTTTGCCCATTGGCCAACTATTTGTGGTGGTTCTTGTGTTGCTCCCTTTAATATATTTCTTCATTACCACCTTGCTCGGGGCTAATTTATTTTTTAATGTAGGAGCTCTCTTAAAAGTGCAGATAGGGAACTCTTCTAAAATGTTTTTGAGAATGCAGTCATTTCTTAAAATATACCAATGTTTACACAAAATGTGTTTAATTTTATGGTGGTTACTATTGAATTTGGTGATAAATCTTAAATTGTTAGATTTGGGCTGTGTATTTGTGGATTTATTAACACTATTGCCATTAATATTCATAATGCCTTCATTTTTCTTTTTAAAAAATTCCTCTCTATCTTTAATCCTAGCTTTTCTATAACCTTCTTCAATTAGGACTCTTGGGTATCCCTTTTCTAGAAATCTTGATCTTAGAGTCTCTGCCTGATCATCATAACTATTTAAAGTAGTACAATTTCTGCGTATCCTGGAAAACTGGTTATACGGTATATTTTTAACCCAGGCTTTGTAATGATTGCTTTTATAGTTTAAATAGCTATTTGTGTCAACTGATTTGAAATATGTTTTAGTGGTTACTCGTCCATTTGCATCCCAGCTCAATATTAGATCCAGAAATTCTATGGAGTTCTTATTAATATTTGATGTTAATTTAAGGCCCATATTGTTGTTGTTTAAAGATATGATGAATTCCTTTGCGGAGTCTTCAGTGCCATCCCATATCAGTAATAGGTCATCAATGAAACGGCCATAGTACACCAGGCCTGCCCCCAAAGGAGACTTATAAATATAATTCTCCTCAAATATCCCCATAAAAAGATTCGCAAAACTGGGGGCAAACCTGGTGCCCATGGATTAAGGTTATCCAAAGTGTGCTCATTCACACAAAATAACGAACTAACGATTAAATGGCAAGAACAACTTACAAATTGTTCACTAAAATTGATAGATCTTTTAATAGAATTCAGGAGCACTCTTTTAAATAATATAGAAATTGAGATAGAAAAACTACAATCACTATTAAACAAATACGAACAACATCCAGAGTATACTGCTAAAATTAAGGAAGTCACAGAAAAATCTGATGCATTCCAGAAAAAACTAATTAAAATAAAAATTAAAAAATTAGCAAGAGATGAAAAAGATTACCTGGAGGGATGTATATATAGAACTCAACTAACAGATAATATAGATGTAACAACAGAACCCAATATTGAGAGCAATCCCATACTGACAAATCAGAGAGACCAGTTAGCGGTCAGTTCCCCAAACTGGAATAGGGTAAACCATTACAAAAAACCTAAAGATAAGAAGAAAAATATAAACTACAAAGGGAACTACAATTTCAAAAATGGAAATAATTGGCAAAATAACTACCAATCAGGGAATAACCATAGAAGAGATCACGTGGATAAAAGTAAGGGATCAGAAAATCATATGGGGAATTTTTACTCCAATAACTATAGAAAGAGAACTGAATCCCCCAATGTTTACTATGAATATAGAGAACCACAGAGTGGCAATTCAATGAAGGAACCTAGAAATTATGAGGAACAGAATAGATCACAGAATAGATCTCATCATACATATAATCATAGATTAGACAATAGGGAAGATTTTTTTGAACCTGGAAATACTCAGGTTTTTCAGATGCACAAACAACAAAATCCTTTTCAGTCGAATCAGAGAAGGTTACCCATGCACCTGAAACAATTAGACAGAACACCTATAAGAGAGGAATATATCCCAGTGTCAACCCCAAGAAAAAGAAGCTACGCAAGCGTGGCTGCAGATGTAGAGCAAAATCAACCAAAAAACAAAAACTTGCGAAAATGAAAGAAGGTATCTTTAATCTATCTAGTCACACCTTAACCAATGAGGAAATCTGTATTTTAAGCAGAGGACTTTCATTTTGTCCTTCCAACAAACATAATATGTTTGAGTTGTTTGTTGACCTCAATAGGTTTATCAGAAAGTTAAATTTACAAAGATATTTTTGTGATAAAAAATTAAAGTCATCAAATCAATTGCCTATTATTACAAATGACATGCCTGAAAGACCTACTAGAGATATTGTTTATTGTGAACCTGAAGAATTTTGTGAATCACTATTCGATGATTACATACACTCTAATCTAGCACCCAGTTCCAATTTTAATCCCCCAACCACATGTCCCAATATTACTCTTTTTCAAAATCTAGTGTTAGAAGAGTTTGGAACTATGAACCTTGAAATCAATAACTATAATTTGAATAAATTTGAATACAAGGCTCTGGCCAATTTGGCAAAGAATAAAGATATAGTCATCAGGCAGGCGGACAAGGGGGGAGGGGTGGTTCTACAAGATATGTCAGATTATATTGCAGAAGCCGATAAAATTCTGTTAGATCCTTGTTATTATAGGGAATTGAGTTTTAATCCCACATTAACATATTTGGCTAAACTCACCAAACTAATAGATAAAGGCTTTTCAGAAGGGATTCTAAATAAAAAAGAGAGAGATTATTTGATACCCATGTCACCCAATTTGGCTTATTATTACCATCTTCCGAAAATACACAAAGACCCAAAGTGTCCACCAGGGAGACCTATTATTTCTGGTATCGGAAATCTTACTTGCAATTTATCCGAGTATGTAGACACCTATCTGAAAAAAACGGTTATGGGTCTAGAATCTTATATCAAAGATACTCCAGACCTTATATCGAAGATCTCCAAAATTGAAAAAGCAGGGCGAGATCTCATCTGGTGTACATGTGATGTATCCTCTTTATATTCAAATATCTGTCACAATCTAGGCCTAGAAGCAATAGATAAGTTTTTAAAAAGAGATCAATATCTACCGTCCAAACAAAGACAGTTTTTACTAGAAGCCATATCTTTTGTGTTAAAACACAATTATTTTGTGTACCAGGAAAGGTTTTTTTTGCAAATCAAGGGAACGGCCATGGGCACCAGGTTTGCCCCCAGTTTTGCGAATCTTTTTATGGGGATATTTGAGGAGAATTATATTTATAAGTCTCCTTTGGGGGCAGGCCTGGTGTACTATGGCCGTTTCATTGATGACCTATTACTGATATGGGATGGCACTGAAGACTCCGCAAAGGAATTCATCATATCTTTAAACAACAACAATATGGGCCTTAAATTAACATCAAATATTAATAAGAACTCCATAGAATTTCTGGATCTAATATTGAGCTGGGATGCTAATGGACGAGTAACCACTAAAACATATTTCAAATCAGTTGACACAAATAGCTATTTAAACTATAAAAGCAATCATTACAAAGCCTGGGTTAAAAATATACCGTATAACCAGTTTTCCAGGATACGCAGAAATTGTACTACTTTAAATAGTTATGATGATCAGGCAGAGACTCTAAGATCAAGATTTCTAGAAAAGGGATACCCAAGAGTCCTAATTGAAGAAGGTTATAGAAAAGCGAGGATTAAAGATAGAGAGGAATTTTTTAAAAAGAAAAATGAAGGAATTATGAATATTAATGGCAATAGTGTTAATAAATCCACAAATACACAGCCCAAATCTAACAATTTAAGATTTATCACCAAATTCAATAGTAACCACCATAAAATTAAACACATTTTGTGTAAACATTGGTATATTTTAAGAAATGACTGCATTCTCAAAAACATTTTAGAAGAGTTCCCTATCTGCACTTTTAAGAGAGCTCCTACATTAAAAAATAAATTAGCCCCGAGCAAGGTGGTAATGAAGAAATATATTAAAGGGAGCAACACAAGAACCACCACAAATAGTTGGCCAATGGGCAAAAGGGGTTTTTACAGATGTAATCGACCGAACTGTGGTCTTTGCAAATATACTTCAGGTAATAGGATCAAATTTCAATCTGCTTCCACAAAGGAAGAATTTGAAATAAATTCTAGATTCACTTGTGATTCAAGTTATGTGGTATATCTCCTTGAATGTCAATGTGGAATTCAGTACATTGGTAGGTCCTCAAGACCCCTAAAAAAGAGATGGGGGGAACATAATAGAAATATAAAGAATGGGGTGGCCAACCATAGTGTTCCAAGACACAGTAAAAACTGTCATGACGGACAAACTGAACTTTTTAATATTTTTCCATTAGAACAGATTGCTCCCAAATGGGGTAGGAATAGGTTAACCCATCTAAGACAGAGAGAGACATTTTGGATTTGGAAGCTTAAGACTCTCCAACCCCATGGCTTAAACGAAAACATAGACATGGCCGCTTTTAATTAAGATATAAGACCTATATTAATAGTTGCAATATTTGTCAATGATAGCAACAGTTATGTTATAATTTATTCGATATATATCATTTGATTTATGTTTATACTTTAGATTAATATATATTTTATGTTATATTATTAACTTTTATTATTAGTCTAGTATATGGTTATCTGTCCGATCACAGCGGTTTTAAAATCAGATAATACATATAGATGTTTAGACATGAGTGATAACATTTGCTTTTTGAGTATGTTTTTATATTAATTCTTATATTTTTTTACTATATGTAAATGCATGATCAACTAACTCTAGTGAATTGGTGCCAAAAATAGATAATACTATAAATACTAGGGAGACAGTACCACTTATCAATATAATATTTACGATCTGTTTAACTGTCAGTTTAAAACTGTCATGTGTGCCGATGATAAACATCACACATACGATGGCGGGCACGTCATTGGCCAAGCCCCTTGGTGGGATCCAATTACATCAGAGACTAATCGAACTTAGGCAGTTTAAAAATGTCATGTGTGCCGATGATAAACATCACACATACGTTAGCGGGCACGTCATTAACCAAGCCCCTTAGGGAGAACCAATTACATCAGAGACAAATCGAACTTAGGCACTGATTGGCTAAGGTTTTTTTAGTTGCTCACGCATGCGCCCTGGGTCGGGATAGACGCCGATATGGGGCTATAAAATTTTGCTATTTTGTATCTGAAATTACACCTGAGGAAGCGGTCTAAGTAACCGAGAAACGCGTAGTGTAACATTGTTTTTAATAAATATATATTTTTAAACTAATCAGTACAAGTAGCACGGCTATTTCTAGCAACTTTGCACACCCAATATTGATAGCCAGACTTGCACTCATCTGAACACTGAGCTGCAGGGAGATCTAAGTGTGCTGCATAGGAGCCCATTTGTAAGCCGAACAAGTGAACCTGGGATCGATGCTATCAGTAAGCTGGACAGCTGACAAGTGTCCAGGAGGCTCTTGTGGCACTTCTCAAGTGCCTTACATCTTGTGAGTACATTACATTTGTTGCGCTATATCAAATGATCACACTGATACACACTATTGTGGCACTTTTGTGTTTTTTGTCTTAAACAGCACGGTATAGACGCAGTTCTGATACATTTCAGCTAGCTGGACGGCTGCTAACAGTTCAGAAGGCATTTGTGGCACTTCTCAAGTGCTGGAAATTTTGTAAGTAGTTTTTATTTGGGGGCAAGGCCTACTGAATTCAAAACGATACACACCATTTGGCGCCTCTTCTCTCTTTTCTCTCTTTTGAACAGAACCTGTGATTGCCAACACCTTTCTGGAATGAGATTGCGGCCTGGAGATTATAAATACCTCTGAGAGTGTGGACTATCATATTACACATTGTTAAAGAGATAGTTTATTTATTATAGTTAACTATATCATATTAAGATACTCTTAACCTACCAAGTTTTAAATTTATTTGTAGGTTGTTTTTATTATTATTGTTCTTGTTGTATTATTGACAATATTTACAACTTTTTCTATGACAGTTTTGCAGCACTATTGCACATTAGTACTGGCGGAACATTGCTAGTAATTAAGGGCGCCTCTAATTTTATTTCTAATAATCTACTTTACCTGCCTTCGCTGGTCCAATACGCCTGCCTAAGCTCACCAACCATCGCTGCCGCGAACCTGAATACGTTCGCCTAAGTTATCAAAAAAGATGTCAAAAAGCTGCGCACCAAGTACGGGGCGATGAGCAGCGGACTGTGAAAGTTATCACTCATCCGATCTCGCTGCTCTTCGGCTTTTTTACAGCTTTATTGATACCCCTGTCACTAAGCACTCACACTAACTACACTGTTCTACCCCCTATACCGGCGCCCCCGGAGCCCCCCGCAACTAAATAAAGTTACTAACCCCTAAACCGCCACTCCTAGACCCCGCAGCAACTCTTATAAATGTATTAACCCCTAAACCGCCGCTCCTAGACCACGCCGCAACTCTTATAAATGCATTAACCCCTAAACCGCCGCTCCTAGACCCCGCCGCAACTCTTATAAATGTATTAACCCCTAAACCGCCGCTCCTAGACCCCGCCGCAACTCTTATAAATGTATTAACCCCTAAACTGCCGCTCCCGGACACCGCCGCCACCTACATTATACCTACTAACCCCTATCCTGCCCCCCCTATACCGCCGCCACCTAGAATAAATTTATTAACCCCTATCCTGCGGATCCCGGATCCCGCCGCAACTAAATAAATAGTTTAACCCCTAAACCGCCGCTCCTGGACCCCGCCGCAACCTATATTAAACTTATTAACCCCTAATCTGCCCCCCCTACACCGTCGCCACCTATAATAAATTTATTAACCCCTATCCTGCCCCCCCCACACCGCCGCAACTCTAATAAAATTATTAACCCCTAAACCTAAGTCTAACACTAACCCTAACACCCCCCTAACTTAAATATTAATTAAATACAACTAAATAATATTTATCTTATTAACTAAATGAATCTTATTTAAAACTAAATACTTACCTTTAAAATAAACCCTAATATAGCTACAATATAAATAATAATTATATTGTAGCTATCTTAGGATTTATTTTTATTTTACAGGCAACTTTCAATTTATTTTAACTAGGTACAATAGCTATTAAATAGTTATTAACTATTTAATAGCTACCTAGCTAAAATAAAGAGAAATTTACCTGTAAAATAAAAACTAACCTAAGTTACAATTACACCTAACACTACACTATACTTTAATAAATTATTCCTATTTAAAACTAAATACTTACCTGTAAAATAAACCCTAAGATAGCTACAATGTAATTAATAATTACATTGTAGCTATTTTAGGATTTATATTTATTTTACAGGTAACTTTGTATTTATTTTAGCTAGTTAGAATAGTTATTAAATAGTTATTAACTATTTAATAACTACCTAGCTAAAAGAAATACAAAATTACCTGTAAAATAAATCCTAACCTAAGTTACAATTAAACCGAACACTACACTATCATTAAATTAATTAAATTAATTACCTACAAATAACTACAATTAAATACAATTCAATAAACTAACTAAAGTACAAAAAATAAAAAAAGCTAAGTTACAAAAAATAAAAAAAATAAGTTACAAACATTTAAAAAATATTGCAACAATTTTAAGCTACTTACACCTAATCTAAGCCCCCTAATAAAATAACAAAGCCCCCCAAAATAAAAAAATTCCCTACCCTATTCTACATTAAAAAGTAAACAGCTCTTTTGCCTTACCAGCCCTTAAAAGGGCCTTTTGCGGGGCATGCCCCAAATAAAACAGCTCTTTTGCCTGTAAAAGAAAAATACAACCCCCCCAACATTAAAACCCACCACCCACATACCCCTAATCTAACCCAAACCCCCCTTAAATAAACCTAACACTACCCCCCTGAAGATCATCCTACCTTGAGTCGTCTTCACTCAGCCGAGCACCAATGGAACTGAAGAGGAGATCCGGAGCAGCAGAAGTCATCATCCAAGGGGCGCAGAAGAAATCTTCTATCCGATGAAGTCATCATCCAGGCGGCGCTGAAGAGGTCTTCGATCCAATAGAAGTCATCATCCAGGCGGCGTCTTCAATCTTCATCCATCCGGAGCGGAGCCATCTTCAGAAGAGCGGATCCATCCTCTTCTTCCCGACGACTAACGACGAATGACGGTATCTTTAAGTGACGTCATCCAAGATGGCGTCCCTCGAATTCTGATTGGCTGATAGGATTCTATCAGCCAATCGGAATTAAGGTAGAAAAATCTGATTGGCTGATTCAATCAGCCAATCAGATTCAAGATCAATCCGATTGGCTGGTTGGTTGGTATAGTGTAGTGTTAGGTGTAATTGTAACTTAGGTTAGTTTTTATTTTACAGGTAAATTTCTCTTTATTTTAGCTAGGTAGCTATTAAATAGTTAATAACTATTTAATAGCTATTGTACCTAGTTAAAATAAATTGAAAGTTGCCTGTAAAATAAAAATAAATCCTAACATAGCTACAATATAATTATTATTTATATTGTAGCTATATTAGGGTTTATTTTAAAGGTAAGTATTTAGTTTTAAATAGGATTCATTTAGTTAATAAGATAAATATTATTTAGATGTATTTAATTAATATTTAAGTTAGGGGGGTGTTAGGGTTAGTGTTAGACTTAGGTTTGAGGGTTAATAATTTTATTAGAGTTGCGGCGGTGTAGGGGGGGGCAGGATAGGGGTTAATAAATTTATTATAGGTGGCGACGGTGTAGGGGGGCAGATTAGGGGTTAATAAGTTTAAGATAGGTTGCGGCTGGGTCCGGGAGCGGCGGTTTAGGGATTAAACTATTTATTTAGTTGCGGCGGGGTCCGGGATCCGCAGGATAGGGGTTAATAAATTTATTCTAGGTGGCGGCGGTATAGGGGGGGCAGGATAGGGGTTACTAGGTATAATGTAGGTGGCGGCGGGATCCGGGAGCGGCGGTTTAGGGGTTAATACATTTATAAGAGTTGCGGCGAGGTCTAGGAGCGGCGGTTTAGGGGTTACTAACTTTATTTAGTTGCGGTGGGCTTCGGGGGCGCCGGTATAGGGGGTTAACATGTTTAATATAGTTGCGGCGGGCTACGGGAGCGGCGGTTTAGGGGGTAACACATTTATTTAGTTGCGGCGGTGTAGGGGGGACAGATTAGGGGTGTTTAGACTCGGGGTACATGTTAGGGTGTTAGGTGTAGACAGCTCCCATAGGAATCAATGGGATGTCGGGCAGCAGCGAACATGAACTTTCGCTATGGTCAGACTCCCATTGATTCCTATGGGATCCGCCACCTCCAGGGCGGCGGTTTGAAAACCAGGTATGCTGGGCCGGAAAAGTGCCGAGCGTACCTGCTAGTTTTTTGATAACTAGCAAAAGTAGTCAGATTGTGCCGCACTTGTGTGCGGAACATCTGGAGTGACGTAACAATCGATCTGTTTCTCAATGTTAAAGCGCTTTCTTTTGCCTGCCTTTTTACTTCATCTTACACCGTATATCTTCTAACTTTAAGCCTTAGAACTTTTGTGTGCAATATTATTTTTAAATAATTTTATTAGATAGTGTTATTATGAGTGTAACTGTACTTTGTAATGTATTTTGATGTGTTTTGTGACCCTTTTTAGTTTTGCACAACAGTTAACCAGTGCTCTAAAGGTGCTGTAATCATTCTAGCATAAATTGCGATTGTGCTCACGTGATTGTGTTTACTTTCTGCTCGTAATACGAGCGGTAAACCTGATGAGCACTAACCCTTGCAATATACCCCTTATCGCTTGGGCGCAAATGTTTGCGCTCCTCTCATAATTTAGCCCTTAAAGGGACATCAACCCAAATGTTGTCTTTCATGATTTAGACAAAGCATTCAATTTTAAACAACTTTCCAATGTATTCCAATTATCATTTTTTTTTTCATTTTCTTGTTATCCTTTGTTGAAAAGAAGGAAGATAGGTTTAGGAATGTACACATGTCTACAGCACTATATGGCAGCAGTTTTGCAACAATGTTATTCTTTGTTGATAAGATATCTAGATAGGTAGCGTGCACATGTCTGGAGCTCTACATAACAGGAATTACTGCTTACATCTAGTGCTCTTGCTAATATATAACATGAGAACAAAACAAATTTAATTATATAAGTAAATTAAAAATGTCTTTATCCCTGTGTTCTCTATTTGAATCATGAAAGAAACATTTTGGGTTTCATGTCCCTTTAAATTGTTCATCTCCTTTGAAAATACCTAAATTATTCCTTATAATATATTACAAACTTAAATATATTGATTGAAGTACTGTGTTACAAAAGTTAAATCATTACAATTGTCTCTTTTTGAGATTTTACAATCCTGAAACAAATTTGACCTTTCCATTTTACTGACTTCAATAATAGCTCTCCTTATGATTTTTTTTTTTATCATATTGACATTTTTTGTAAATCTTGGGATAATTTTCTACTTTATTTTATTAACTCTGATGAGAACAATTACTATAAACTGGCCCTTAGTAATTCCATAAGCAGTATATTTTTAACGCAAGCTCTTTGCATGTAGAATATAATTATTTTTAAAAGATTTGCAATAAATCCTAAAATCAATTTTGCCTGAAAAATACAGAAAATCCAAGCTGTTTTCTACCATCTAAACCAAAGATAATAAACACTAAGAGCTAGATTACAAGTGGAGTGGTAGTTTGAGATTTGGCTCCGTAGTAAGCCTGCTAGACCTTTTTGCGCATATCGAGTAGAGCTTGTTTTAAAAGTTTAAAATAAAAAAAAATTGTTCGGTAACCCAACATGCACAAAAAAGTTGAACTTCAAATATCACGACTGAGTTAATGTACTTTCCCGTGGACTTCAATGGAATGCAAAAATGACAAAAAACAAACATACTTGCACTGACTGACATCATTTATTCAAGTGTGCTAAACCTGACATGAAATATGAATATTTCCTATTCCAATGTTTTTTACATGGAAGATTATGTCCTATTTATTCATAAATACACACACACATATATATATATATTTTTTTTTATTAGTAAATAAATAGTAAAAATATATATTTTTCCCTATGGGAACAAGGGGAAACCAGACGTGGACTCCTTGCTCAGTGTGCTTAGAGGATTATGGCTACACCTCACTGACGAGGCCCAATGAAGGCCGAAATTATCGTCTGGGGTTGCTGTGTTCCTTGTTCAGAGGGGAATTGCCTGGTATTTCGGCACTGGACTGACCGTAATAGGCGGGATCAGACTGATATACTACAGGAAAGTTCTTCTCTGTGAAAAGCATTACTGGGCTAAAAAGCTGCACCCAGTTGGTAAATCACCATAGAACAAGCTAGCAATGGTATTGAGCCAGTTGTTCGTTCCTGTGAGTGCACTTCTTTCTATATATATATATATATATATATATATATATATATATATATATATATATATAACAAAAAAGCTGGCACTCACTGGTCTTATATCAAAACACACTTTACTGTGACGTTTCGGAGATAAACAATCCCCTTCCTCAGACCAGGTCTGAGGAAGGGGATTCTGTATCTCTGAAATGTCACAGTAAAGTGTGTTTTGATATAAGACCAGTGAGTGCCAACTTTTTTGTTATTTGTATTCTACCTGCCACTAGCACCCTGGCTGTCTGATTTTGGAAGTGAGAGTGCTCTCCTGCATGTTTTTTTTTATTATATATATATATATATATATATATATATATATATGTAAACAAGAAATAGAATGCCTAAAACCCCTACGGGGAAAGGAGGGCTGCAACACTCACTTCTTAAAGGGTAGGGGATCAAGATCATAAACTGCTGCTAAAATCTCAGAGAATATAACCAAAATCCTGACCCCACAGAAGGGGTGAGGGTTAAGGAAAACAGTACAAGAGAAGGGAAGTGTTGAGATAGCTCTATAAGGTGATCTGAATGCTTAACAAGCAATAATGGTTATATTATTAAACAGCAAGCCACACATAAAACAACATATGTTTCCAATATACTTATTCCAGTTATGTTGATATACAAGTGGTAAGTATAACAAAAGGAGGAGGTAGCCTGTAGGTATTTCACTTACAAGAAATGACCTCAATCCTATGAGGTAAGTTGCCGCATCTGTCAGGGTAATGCCTCCGGTTAGGTCTCAGACTGTATCTGGGGTAGAAGCTGGTTACTTCTTCTCCTCTTGATGTATGGTGTACTGGTGCAAGATAAGAGTTCCTGAATGTCCCTCCATGAGCCAGATAGTTATGCAAGGCAAAAAAAAAAATGGAGACAGAACATAGCGTAATACAGTTTTAATGAAAACATAAATAAGCATACAAGACAAGTTACTACTCACATCTAAAACCCTTAAACATATGAAGTATGTTAAAAGCCCATAAAATACACAATACTCAGATTGTTTTCAAGACTCTTCCGTGTCCCCAGTAAGGGATCAGAGTCACAGAAGTCCCAATATTAGGTCAGAGACCTGTCAAGTATCTGAGACACCAAAGTGGTGTTTAGCTGATACATACAAATGTCCAAAGGAATAGTCCCTTAAGCGTTTCGAAGGCTGAGTATATCCTTCTTCCTCAGAGGGTTCCATTTTCTTACAGAATACATCTGATGGGTTTTAAAGACCAGATGGTGACACACCCCTAGATACACCCCTTCTATCCTGATTGGTCAGAATCGAGTAACTTGCTCACGTGTCGTACGGAAACATGATGACTTGGTGGACGGATAATTTCATCTCAGCCAATCATGGGGGTCAAACATCCTGGTTACTCATGGTAACAACTTATTGAAATCAAAGCTATTTGACTGCACACTTTATATACGCAATCTTTTTCCCTTAAGATCGTATGCAGGAATTATATAGGAAAAACAGTAAGCTAAAGCAAACTGCAGAACATAGAATTTGACATATGTGTACAAATATGTTTAGGTTAATCGAAATCAAAGCATGTGTAAACAATTAATTGTGTTCTGGTTATATGATCCAATTTATTCTTGGTGTCCCTATTAGGACATATATGGAAGGGTATCTTGTCTTTAAAAGGAGTATTAATATGCACATAGGGAATGATGTCTTATATTTAAGGAATATCATTATAAATGGGTGAAATAAGATAAGACAGAGATGAGACAGCGATCCAATGGGTCCTGTAGTATGAATTAATTATATTTCTCTTGTATTAAATCTCCCTAACTGATGAGGAATACTGCCAGGTCAACATCCTTATTGAGACCTTTTGGTGTCATTGTATTCAACTGATGAATCCAAAAGGTCTCACGTCTCCGAGGTGGAGTTCTCTATTAACCCCTTCTGGGGTATTTTTAACATGTTTCAAAATAGTACCCCTTAAACATTTTGGATCTTTATTGTGACATACCCTGAGTGAGATGACAAACTATGGGCTTTTTCGCCTCTTTCAATATTCTTTATATGCTCCAAGAGTCTATTTTTGTAAGGTCTTGTCGTGCGCCATGTATATTGCAGTTTGCAACTGCATTCTTAAAGGTACACTACATACTCTGTCCTGCAGTTGACAAATGTGGTGAAGTCTTACTTGTTGCTGTAGATGTCACCTGTTTGGTGGGTTTCTGTTTACTATAGTGGTGTTTGCACACAACACAGTTGATGCTATTGCATTTGAAAAAAACAATTGAATTGGATTTGAACCAGTTCCCTGTAGTTTTTTTCCTTTCTATTGTTTTGCAGTTTGCTTGGTGCTATAATAGATTTCAGATTCTTATTCTTGTTAAGCATTCAGATCACCTTATAGCGCTATCTAAACACTTTCCTTCTCATATATATATATATATATATATATATATATATTTAGTTTACTAAAAAAATTATATCTAATATATAAGATATACATATATATATATATATATATATATATATATATATATATATATATATATATATATATATATATATATATATGAATATCTATTTAAATAATAATTTTTTTCTGTAAATAATTTATATTCCATTGTTCTTCACATAGGGAAATATGTTTTAAGTATTTTTAAATAGATATGCCTATATATCTCTGTGTATATCTATCTATATATATCTATCTATATATTTTTATATATATATATATATATATATATATATATATATATATATATATATATATATATATATATAAATATAAATATATAGCGCACCACTTGTAATCTTGCCCTAAGTGAGGTAATACTTAAAATCCAGTTTTTTAGGACTCTTAGTAGACTGGAGTTGAGAAATCCTTGTTTAAAGCAAAGTTTAAATATTTTGAGATTGTTGCTTCCAGATGTGAGGTTTTCAGCACTTCAGAAACAGCTAACCCAATGAGATTGTCAGGCACTACAATATAGTACAATATAGTTGACAGAGAATTGTTCTGTAAGGAAAAAAAAAAAAAACACATGGACAAAACACCTTGTAAATGAGGGAAGTCATGAAATAATAGCCTGGATGGTTTCGGCTACAAATAACATAAATATTTTTCTATAACCACTATGTGTAGAAGGGCATCTCAGTATTCACTTTAAAATCTTTAAAATTGATAGGAAGCAGCAACAGAAGACAAATCCAAGTGCCACTCCTGATTGCTAGGATGATGAGGCTATATTGGTCATATGATCACAAAAACTGATGAACGGAATAATGGTACCAGGCTTTAAGTATCTTGAATTTCAGTTGCAACATGCAAAGGGTATGTTAGAATTGGACTTGCAGTGCTTGTCTGCCTTGTGTTAACAGTAAAAGCTGGTGGTGATACAACAAAAATGGTTCACGTCTCAAGATAGTGATAAATGTAATTTAATCCAATAGACTGAGCAGTCGCTAGGTCTTTATCCATTAGAACATCTATAGGATTTGGTGAAATGGGAAATTTTCAGCATAAATGTGTATTTTTAAATACATATTCCTATATATCTATACCTGTATGTATATATATATATATATATATTATTTTTTAATTCATATATATTTAGAAATATATATTTAAAAACAAAAATAAGATTTTCTTCTATATGAAGAACATTGGAATGTGAAATATGAATAACTCACCTTAGGTTGAGCGCACTTGGTCTAACGTTGTATCAGGTTAGCCTGCAAATAATAAGTGATAGTTTTTTTATAACGCACCCCATTAAAGTCTATTGGGCTAATGCATTAGCATGGTCACAATATTGCACATTGGGTTTTGTTTCCGTGCACAAACATTTTACTTTTAACATAAAATACGCATGCAAACCAGTGTGCATTAAAACTTTGCTTCTAGTGGTGTCTGCATGTGAGTGAAAGCTCTAAATAGCATGACACTTTTAATCTGGCCCTTTATAGTTTAAAAATTCCAATACAGTTTTTAATAAAAATAAAAAATATTTGTTACAAAGATACAATTTATTTTTTTCCAACATATCTAAGACACATCTGTCTTTTTCCTTCTTTCTTTTTTTATTAATCACAGCAATAAATGAGACAAAAAAGGCACATACAGTAACACTAAACCAAACTGTATCAATTTGGGAATAGTGAATAATACTCTAAGGGAGATAGAAGTTAAAATCCCTACATACATTTATTCTTGTTTTTTTATTATTTTTAGAAATTATTATTATTTTCTATTATCTTTACATGTTTCAGCAGCCTCTAGCTGCCTTCTTCAGGACTGTGTGTTTAGGGGATGGAGCGTGTTCAGCTAGTGCCTGGAATACTTGGATTTATTTATATACATATACAGTCTTGTGAGGGTAAATGTTAATTACATGCTCCGTTACAACCTTCCATATCTACTAGGGCCTGGCAGCTGACACTTGCCCCTTGTAGCTTGCTTTTTTGTCAGAGCTCTTAATTAGAAAAATATTACATGTATCCAGATATACAAGGACTAACTTATGCTACTTGCAGGTTGAGTTATTTTCTTTTCTTTGTAGCTATGGTTGCCACCTTTCTTAGGAAAATATCCGACATGCTAATTAGAATACATAATTAAGCAGCAAAACACAGACATTAAAGCTGCAAGGGCTATTTTCAAATAATCAGTAGATTCTCACACATTTATAAAAATTTCACAGTAACAGGGACATTTTATCATATATTCCTAATTATCTACATTGTCCCGAGCCTTACAAATGCTGACAATTCTGGTAAAATACAGAAAATCTACCATAAAAGATGCTTGCATAGAAATGTTCAAAATAAAGCACTCACCAATAAAGTTTAGATTTACCCATTGATATATTCAACAGACAGAAAAGTGCATTTATATTTAGTAATGATGTAATGGCCAATGTTGGCCATAGCAATTATAAAGTAATTGCCTTCAAATTATTTAAAAGTTTTTTGATTGGTCTGTTCTAATTGTACTTATTGACTTTACAATGTTAAGGGTTGGTTTTAGCACTTAATAGAAGTCTTCAGACTACACCTGACTCATCTTATATTTCTAGCTAGGCTACAACATTTTCAAATCATCATCTCTAATCTCTTGAAGTTGCATTTTTGTTGTTATCAGATTGGTTATAACATGGTCAAAGGCTAATTTCAAACATTAAAATTGCTATTGTCCTTTAAATCTGTACAACAGTATTGATTCAAACACGTGTATTGTAAGGGATCTTTAGAACAAGTCCATCTGTCCTTTTGATCACTCTATGTAAAGATGGTTTACAGTGACTCAAGGGCAGGGACCTTTACACTGTAAATGTCTTTTATTATTGATCTTCATAACTACGCAAAATATCAGTCCATTTGTAATCTAGGCCTTGATATGGTCAGTCTACTTGATATAGTCAATATGTTAAGCACTTCTTTAAGTGGGAAAATAAATTAAATAAACTTGGCAGTCAGCAAACAGAATGTAATAATTAACCAAAAAAAAAAACAAGCTGCAGTATTTATTAAATCAAGTATTAAAAGAAATGTCAAACTACTAAAAAATAAAATATACAATAAAAAATAAAATATACGATAGAAATAGTGTGATTCAAATTCCTTTTAGAAATAACCTGGTCAGGGCTGTGGAAATTTAAAAAAAATAACATTATTAGAATATCAGTATTATGTTTTAGTTCCCATAGCTAAAAACTCCACTGACTTCATATCAAAACACAGAAAGTTGTATGTATGTGAAAGAAGATATTCTGCTAAAACATATGGGCACCCAGCTAGTTTTTTAGAATAGCTTTAAGTAGCTCTCATCCTATTGGCTGATTTGAATTTCCAAAATCAAATCAGCCAATAGGAATGCAAGGGACGCCATTTTGAAAAGGCTCCCTTGCATTGAAGATTCAGTGTACGGCGGCGACCGTATGAATAGGATGCCCTGCACCGGATGTCTTCAGGATGAAGATAAAAGATGCCGCCGGGATGAAGATAGAAGACGCCGCCGGGATGAAGATAGAAGATGCCGCCGGGATGAAGATAGAAGATGCCGCCTGGATGAAGATATAAAACACCGCCTGGATGGATGAAGACCTCGCCACCTGTATGAAGACTTCTCGCCGCCTGGATGTCCGGACTTCAGAAATTGTAAGGGGATCTTTGGGGGTTAGTGTTAGGATTTTTTAAACTTTTTTGGGTGTTTTTTTTTTAGTTTAGGGTTTGAGCTTTTCTTAAAAGAGCTAAATGCCCTTTTCAGGGCAATGCAAAATAGCTAAATGCCCTTTTAAGAGCAATGCCCATACAAATGCCATTTTCAGGGCAAAGGGTAGCTTAGGTTTTTGTTAGAGTTAGGTTTTTTATTTTGGGGGGTTGGTTGGGTGGTGGGTTTTACTATTGGGGGGGGTCTTTGTATTTTTTTTACAAGTAAAAGAGCTGTTAAAATGGACACTAAACCCAAATTTTTTCTTTCATGATTCAGATAGAGCATGCAATTTTAAGCAACTTTCTAATTTACTCCTATTATCAATTTCTCTTTGTTCTCTTGCTATCTTTATTTAAAAAGCAGGAATATGATGCATAGGAGCCGGCCCATTTTTGGTTGAGAACTGGGATTATACTTGTTTATTGGTGGGTAAATGTAAGCCTCCAATAATCAAGCACTATCCATGGTGCTGAACCTAAAATGGGCTGGCTGCTAAGATTTACATTCCTGCTTTTAAAATAAAGATAGCAAGAGAACAAAGAAAAATTGATAATAGGAGTAAATTAGAAAGTTGCTTAAAATTTCATGCTCTGTCTGAATCATGAAAGAAAAAAAATTGGGTTCAGTGTACCTTTATCTTAGGGCAATGCCCTACAAAAGGCCCTTTTAAGGGCTATTGGTAGTTTATTGTAGGCTAGGTTTTTTTTTATTTTGGGTGGGCTTTTTTATTTTTATAGGGCTATTAGATTAGGTGTAATTCTTTTTTATTTTTTGATTATTTGGTTTGTTATTTTTTGTAATTTAGTGTTTGTTATTTTTTGTAATTTAGTATTTTTTATTTTTTGTAATTAGATACTTTGTAATTTTTATAGTAGTGTTTTAATATGTATTTTAGCTTTCTTTCATTGGTAGTTAGTTTAATTTTAGTTTAATAGTTATATTAGTTTAATTGTTAGTTTAAACTTAGTTTTTTTTAATTTGACAGGTAAGTTTTAATTTAATTTAAGATAGGAATTTTTTTTATTTTAATATAAAGTTAGGGGGCGTTAGGTTTATGGGTTACTAATTTAAATTAGTTTATTGTGATGTGGAGGGCTTTCAGTTTACAATAAGCAATTGAGGAGCACCGAGTAGAGGTTAAGATAACAATAAACTTTATTTGAAATTCGTAAAAACGATTGGGTTAAACATAACCCTGGGTAAAACTCTTGAGTGGGTTATAAGGAAAAAGAGAATCATAGGCTGACATGTTTCGGCGTTATGCTGTACTCCAAGCCTCGTGCAAAACATTTCACACAGATGACATTTAAAAACATTTTCCTATGAACCAATTGGTCTAGAGGTGCACACCTTCTCTAACAAAGACCAATCGGGTGTCCCCTGTTACATGCAGCTCCTCCCTTCTTTGAAATGCTCAGTTATTGAGTGGTGTGTATACTAATTGTCCGTACTCCCTTAATAGTTACTCCCCCTCATTAGGGCCTATTACGCACTAGGAATGGTTAAACCACACATCAAAATCCTAGATAGGAGCGACGTAGTATACATCAATAAGCTAATAAGCAAATATCACTTCCTATATCATGATGCAAATGTTCAGAGGCTGTGACCTTAAGTTGAAATGTGACCACACCTGGGTAGAGTATGATGGATATTAGAAATAAAGGTGCAGGGGACTCGGAAGGTGAGGAGCTAGCAGCAACATGGATGCTAGCACGCCGCTCTAAGCTAAAGGGCACTATCCAACACCCCAAGCCTGCGCTTATCCTTGGCCGGGAAAGATACTACCTGACCTGACCTGGCCTGGATATTCTTCTTGCAGATGCCGGCTCCCTAATGGCAGACTGACTCAGGAGCAGAGTCAATACGCCTGGAGGCGTTCTTGCACACAACTCAGAATTTGGCAGAACTTGCTATAAAGCCAAAGAAAGGAAACAGAGTCGGGGCAGAGACCACGGAGGTATCCGAGATCGGCGGCCCCTATACTCACTGTGACCAGTATTCCCAGTGTCCAGAAGTCAGGAGCTGAGAGGCGAAGATGCTGTGGCTGAGGCCGGGTGCGGCTCTACGCTGGAGGTCCGGATCTGCATAGACGCCAACCGGAAACAGACGAGCGTCAAACGGAGGCTTGGCGGTGAGAGGACGCTGAGGCCAAGCTGCAAACGCAACCAACTCTATGGCAGGAAGTGCTACAGCCGGGAAGCAGGCCTGAGAACCGGAGCGGCAGAGAAGAAAGGAGATTCGCATAGAACGGGCAGCAGGTGCCGGGTCTATCCTGCTATAGTCCGGTAAGATCTCCCGTTTACTCCCTCCTGTTGGGCCCGGTTAAGACTTTTTGCCCAGTTTGCATCTGGCCTGGTTAAGTGGATATAGCGGTGTTAAAAAGGCCGCATCCTCACTGCAAAGCAAAGGACACCCAATACCTAATAGAGAGTATCAGTATAACTTTCTTTTTTGGTCAATAACAAAGGTACTCTGGTTTGGGTGGGACTAATACCCAGATATACTGAGTCTTGAAACTGGACTACCATATACCGGTTTTTGGGGACATATAATAATACTTCTCCTACCCAAGAGAGGTGCCGCTGATGCCAAACCTGGCTAACACAATGAGGCCCTGTTGAACTATAAAGGGTCTGTGGACAGTTGATAAAGGTTATATACACCCTTAAGAACTAGTTTCTACCAACCAATATAAGTGTCTTTAAGGGCTTGTGGTATCCTAAAGATAGTCAAGGAATTAAAGTTAAAGGTCTTAGAAATAAGGGGTAATTATAATCCCTGTAAAGAATGTTTATTCCAAAGTTTACCCTGAAAGGCCTTTTGTTACCATAGAAAGTTATTATAAAAGCCCTTAGGTAAATGACCCACAGCACTATAATTAGATAACTGTTTTCTGTGTATTTACTCCTTACCTAAAAATCTAGATCTAATAGCTAAACAGCTAGGAAGTTTGTTATGTTAAGGGTATTGAATTTCTTCCCTCTACATAGAGTGCTTAGCAGGGGTTTAGACTAAAAACAGTATTGTTGTTATTTTTTCATATAGAGAAAAGAGATAAATATTTTAACAAATTTTGGCTTATAGGCTAAAATACCTGGATGTAAGCAAGGTATTCTCTGGGCCAGCTATAGTCTAGGCTGGTTTTTTCGTTTTTTTGTTCCTCTCCCTTTTTTTTTGGGGTCTGTTTTTTTTTTCTCTATTATAAATTATCTGGTTCCACGATGTAGCAAGCAAAGGAATTGTTAGATAATTTGTTTACTCTGCTTATCCTCTTTACTCAGAACAAAAGACTGAGATTGCTACAAGTTCTAGGAGGTGATATAAATTTTACACACACACTCATTTATATTTTCTGTGGAGTACACCTTTTTGTGCCCCCAGTACCAAAGGAAAGTAGAGGGCACGGCGCCCACAAAAAGTGCCTCACGTTACGTATAATATTGATTAAGTTTTGATCACTGTTTGTTGTTGCTTTATTGGTTTTGCACGATTGCACTTGAAAAAAAACACTTTTCTTCATAGGAAGGAGCGGTCTCAAGAGGACCCCTCTCTTTCCTCTGATTACCATATTCACTGCACAATTGGTCCCACTTTAGTGGACAGGTTAGACCTGTTTTTTGTTGTTGTTCTTTTTGTTTTTCTTTTTTTCTTCAACACGCACTGTTTTCTTTTTGTAATTTTAATTTGTCTATCTTAAGTAAGGATGGAGTAATCTCACTGATTAAAATCCAAGAGCAAGTAGAACAATAATTTACAAACACAACTAGCTTAGGACCTTGGATCTTTTTTCTTTTCATAAATTCACTCACTACATGGAAAGATTTATCTCACACACTAAAAACACCTCCCCCATTATGCCAACTAAAGCAAGAGTTAAACTCAAATCAAATGAGGGTAGTTCAGAGCCACTCAATCAAAATGATCTAGGAGCGAGTGGTCCAGATAACGCTCTCCTCATTCAACAGATTTCAGAATTAGTGATGCCTCAATTTGAGGCCTTAAAATCTGAAATGGTAACCGTTACAAATTAAACAATTCTCTAATCGTATGAATGAGGTAGAGTCCAGAGTATCTGATATAGAAGACAGATTTACATCACAAGACCAGATGGTTAACTCACATGAGGTTAAACTCTCTGTGATTCAAGCCAAAGTTGAGGAACTAGAGGACAGGGCAAGGCGAAACAACCTGAGGGTCGTGGGACTTCCGGAAACTGCGGAATACCACGACTTGATAAACTTTGCAGCCATGCAACTTCCAAAACTGGTAGGAAGTAACATAGAGAATGTTAGGATTCCAACAGAGAGAGCCCACAGGCTAGGCCAGCCTAGAAGTAACTTAGAGGGACAGTCTAGACCCAGACCGGTCATTATTAAGTTCTTGAATTTTCAAGACAAATTTCACATCCTTAGATTATATCGCAAGAACAATAATATAATGGTTGGCCCCAACAAAATATTATTATTCCAAGACTTTTCAATCGAGACCCAAACTAAACGTAGGGAAATGGCTCCATATTGCTCTCAATTGATCAAAGCTAATCTTAAAGCGAGATTAGTCTACCCTGCTAAGATAATACTAGAAAAAGATGGTAAGACTTATAGTTTCACAAAACCCGAAGAAATCAAGTCATTCTGCCATAGCATAGGAGTATAATTAAGGTAATTATGGAACGAGAATGAGGCCCAATAGGGAATGAATGGTGGTCCCAATCTTGATGGTGATAAACTTGTTTAATGCAGTTTGTTCTGGGAAAGAAATTTTAATAATAGCAGAAGGGTGGAAGGATAAAAGAGCGATGATGTTTGCGGTGAGGGAAGGGGGGACCCCTCCCCCCCCCCCCCTTTCTTTTTTTCTTTTTTTTTTTTTCTTCTTTCTCCCTTTCCCCCCCCCCCCTTTCCCCCCCCCTTTTTTTTCCCCTCTGTGGGTTTTTTTTTTTTTTTTTAATTATTTTATAGTCTAAATGGTTAATTTAAGGCTAGTATCCTGGAATATTGGAGGAATCTCATCCCCGAGTAAAAGAAAGTCGGTTATTAGACACTTAGGACTACAGAATCCTGATATAGCTTTTATTCAGGAGACCCATCTTAAACCAAAAGAGGCTATTAAACTTAAAACTAAATGGGTTGGGGAAGTCCTGTATACACTATATGACAAATCTAATAGAGGTCTTGCTATGTTAATACATAAGAAATTAGATTATCAAATCAAAAACGTAGTAAATGACCCAAATGGCCGATACCAAATTGTAGAGATAGAAGTAAGAGGCTCCAATTTTATTTTCTGTAACGTATATGGCCCCAATGTTGTGGATAAAAAATTTTGGGAAGATTTGAGATTAAAACTGTTTCTATATTCTGGGAAAAATTTAATAGTTATCGGGGACTTTAATATGGCCTTCTCCCAGGTTCTGGATAGATCGAAAACTAGGATGGTGATAAGGAAAGCCAGAGGAACAGATATTCTCCACGGGTTCACTAAAAGCTTGGTTTTACAAGATATTTGGAGGGTTCAGAACCCAGATTGTCGAGAGTACACCTGCGCCTCTTGGGCACATGCTTCATTTTCAAGGATAGACTATTTTTTAGTTTCAAAGCATATGTCAAAAATGAAGATGCGGGCAGAAATTCAAGATATCGTGATATCTGATCACGCTATTATCACCCTAGAGATAGGATTAGCCGGAAAAGTATTGACAGGAAATAAAAAAATTTTCCCCCAATATCTTTATAATAACCCACACTTTAAAAAATGGATTCAAAAGAGGTGGTACCAATTCATGATTGACAACCAAGAATACTTGGATAGGCCAGAAATCTTCTGGGAAACTGCGAAAGCAGTTTTTAGAGGAGAGATCAAGGCATATACAATAAGAATGAGGGCGATTTGGGGGAAAAGGAAGGAGCAATTAGCAAAAACCTTAAGTAACAATTATAGGAGATACCTGATGGTTCCCTCGCCTGAGTATTGGCAAAAATATAAAGATAGCAAAACTAGTTATGATCTCTTTTTGAAACAACATTCCGCATCAGAGGATTTGAAGTTGAAGGCATTATATTCTGGGGTTCATGGAGTCTCAGCCAAATATCTTGCAAGGATTGTTAGTATTAGACAACAGAAAAATTATATAGTAGCAGTTAAACATAGGAATAGTAGATTGACGGATCCCTCTAAAATAAGAGAAGCCTTCTTTCAGACTTATCAAGAATTATATGCACAGAAACAGATTAACCCTATTGCTAAACAACAATTTTGGCAAAGAATATCATTGCCTCAAATTAAGAAAGAGGACCTCCAAGAGCTTAATAAACCTTTTACTGCTGAGGAAATTGGAAAAGCTATCCAGAACTTAAAATTAGGGAAAACCCCAGGTCCTGACTCCCTACCGGCAGAATTCTATAAATTACTCTCAGATCAGATTCCGACGGTTCTCGGTAACCTATTTAACTATTACTTTACTGAGAATAAACCTCAGTCTAGGCTGTTTGCAGCTTCCAATATTGTTCTAATTCCCAAAAAAGGTAAGGATTTGGAGCTAACTACATCATATAGGCCTATCTCGCTGTTGAACCAGGACTACAAGCTTATGACATATATCCTGGCTAGTAGACTGAAATCCCCTCTAGATGCGTTGGTCCACCCAGATCAGACGGGCTTTATGACGGGTAGGAATCCCGTTAAAAACCTCAGGAAAGTTCAACTAGTCCTAGATTATTTTTGGAATAAAATAGAAAGACAAAGGCCCTCGCCTAAACTAGACCTTGCCATACTTACAATCGACGCCGAAAAGGCATTTGACTCGATTATATGGGATCATATGTTAACGGCATTAGGGAAATTTGGTATA